>NC_137086.1:54815122-55227622 GCF_951640355.1 Cnephaeus nilssonii | reverse complement strand
AGAGCATGTCCTGATGGCATGTTTGTATGACAGAGTCAAACCAGCCAGCACATGCATACCGTGAAGTCAGGATGTGCTGCGTGCTCTGCTCAAAAGGTAAAGCAGAGATAGAGACAAATGGTGAAGAGGTAATGTTGTGTGTAGGATGATGTGAAGGTTTGTGGGATCGGGGTGATAGTTGAGGCTGCTTTGGGCATATGCATAGATGACCAGCAAAGTGGAAACATCCCAGCTGAGCCCCCGGTTTGGGCTCTGGTTGCAAAGTGCTCTAGGTAACTCCTGATCTGATCTGATGGAGAATGTGTATCCAGCCTCATTCTTCACAGAAGGGAGGACAAAGCACCCAGCCCCTAGCCTGTCCGGACCCGTTTACCATGAATTAACCTTTCATTGTGGTGCCTATTCTTACTTTACTGCTGTTGCTCCAGTGTGTCATCTTCCTGTAACAAAGCATAAGCAGCAGGTATTCCTGTGTGCCTGGCCCTTAACTATATAAGGGCAGTGCACACTGTGTTTAATTCCCAATTCTAAATGGGCCACGTGACTTGCAATGGAGCCATCCTCCTGTCTGCCCAGTTCGTGGAACCACACACTGAATGGGTCTCTCCCAAGCATCATTGTGTTGCTCAGGAACCTCCAATTGCTTCTTGCGCTTCCCTTGAGATTACGGGCATTTGAGTTGACTCTCCCATAAGCACCACCCCAGCCCCCAGTACACTTCAAGAACTTGGCTCTTTTATTTCCATCATGCTGCTCCCACACTGAATGGCACACAAGATGTCTAAGGGCTTAGAATGTGTTGTGTTGGAAGGTCATTATATGGTAGTGAACTAAGAGTTATGACGAAGTAAGAGTGAAGGAGGTACCAGTGATGCATTTACTAAAATCATCAGAGATGAGAGAGGGAATTGGGGCTCTGTGGATGATCACAGTCAGCAGTACCGGAACAGTCTAAGAACATAACTGTCCCTCTGTTGGCCTCCATCTCCTGGCGAGTGACATGGAGGCGTGACCATTCCATGCTACAGGCCTCACAGTGTGGTCACGAGTTCAGGGCAGGAAAGGACTGTGCAGAGCTCCCTGCCCTGTCCCACCTAAATGGCTGAGGGTGAGAACAATGATGACAGAATGACACTGAGTCCTTAGGAGAACATGGGAGCTAGGCAGAGGTCACCCTCTTTCCAAGGTGAGAATGGATCAGGGAGGCCAGGCCCAGGCCCAAGGTCACACACACCGAGTGAGCCTTACAGATGGGAGCCGTCCACAACCAGAGCATGCTGAAGTCCAGGTGGCACTGGTACCAGCTGACTTGGGTCAGATGTCCAGTGTATGAGGTCACGTGTGTTGGGGGTAATGGGGTGATGTGAGCATGAGCTCAATGACCCCGCCCCCCTCCCTGGCTGAAGCCAACCTCCACGTGTGTCACTCTGATGCTGAATACGCGAGGGTCCTAATAGAGGCTACAGAAGAAGGGCAATGAGCCTGTCTGGGGAACACTCCAGGGTCAGAGGAGAAGGGTGTCTGAGTTGCCAGCTGGAGGCCTCCAAGTCAAGAGAGGGAGGCCTTCGTGCTCCAGCCACGCCTCCTGTTTCCATGGAACTTGAAACCCTCCCTTAGAAGTGACCAAAGGGTGAGCTTGGAAGAGGTGGGTGCAGGATGGATATGGGGTTAGGGCTGGCCCTGGACCACTGACCTTGCGAGTTGCCCAAGGAGGTCCTGCGGGTGATTATGAGGAGTCTTGGAGTGAGGGAATGCACAATTGAGGGGACTCCGTAAGGGTTCTGGGCCATTCCACATGGCAACCCCAGATGGGGTGGGGGGAGGGGGGCAAAAAGCTGAGGGTGGAAGGTTTCCCGGGGAGGGTTTGTGTGTCACCTGAGAGCTGGGGCTCATCTCACCCTCACCCTCTTTACCCACTGTGTTCCCTTCCTTGGCAAATTTCTCATTGACCTTGTAGATGTTGGACACTAGGATGGAGGATTATCTGGAAGTGGGTGACAAGGGCCTGACCTGGGGTGACCAAGATTTCCCTTTGGAGTCACAGAGTCCTCATATGGAACCCTCAGTTCTCAGCACAGCTGCCCCTGAGACCTGGTGCAACATGCCCATCAAACTGATCTGTCCCCTTCCTCTGCAGCCCAGAGCCTGGTCTAGATCCAAATCCTGTCTTTCCCTGTTTTCTGCAGCATTCTGGACCTGGTGATAGTTGCAACATGACAAGGGTTGGCATAGGGCCAAGTCCTGGCCAGGGGGCTCTTTACCATGTACTTGGGGAAGGGGGGTGACAACCAGAGAAGCCCTTGCTGTCACATTCCATCCCCTGTGTCTTCCATTTACTGGGAGAGCTTGAGAACAGAAGTGGGAGAACCCTCCAATTGGTGTCTGCTAGTAGAAATGGCATCAAGGATAATTTCCTAGGAGAAGGGCTGTGGATGCCCAACTCTGAGCACGTGTAATGCCTGCATGGAATTAGAGGGATGGAGGGTGCCCATGTGTGCAAAACCCAGGACCGGGCCCCTGCCCCATCCCTCACCCCACCTCAGGCAGTGTCTGCATCCTCTCCTTCCCTCTGGGCCCTGAAGCAGAATGTAAAGGAGGAGATAGTGCTGCAGGAGTCTGCCCAGAAATATCAAATTGTTCCCCAGGAGCCATTCAGGGCCTGGTTCTGGGCCCTGGAGCAGCTCAGCTAGGAAAGGTGAGTCTGGGCAGGAAGTTGGGTGAGGGTAGGTGTAGACTGTCCCTGTTGGTCAGTCTAGAGAACCTGTGTCCTTGGCTCCCTGGTCTTCCGCAGACCTTGCTGTGTAGCAATTCCTAGGGTTCCTGACACTGGGCGGGACACCTGAGGTGTGGCTTTTGGGAGCTCACAAGTGCCCCTCAGTCCTGCAATTACACCCCATCCTGCATACTGGGTCCCCCGTCCTAGGTAGACAAAAGAACACTAAAGGTCAAGAAGATCCGTGTCAGTGAGTGTCCCCGTGGGCAAGGCAACCTGTTCATCACCAGCAGGTCGACTGCTGGGTCCTCAGGAGACAGGGCTGCTCCCCCTTCTCTAGAGCGAGGAGCAGTTGGGACTCTTCCTGGTGAGCCCTGAAAACCAGGAGGGAAGGGAAAACACCCCCACCTGTTTCACAATTCTCCCCAAGGCTTCTTTGTCCATGGGAGGGGCAGCAGGATTTGGTCCCCTCCTTTGCAAAAGTCAGGGCTGGACTTCTGTCTATTTGCACCACCTCCCCTCTGGCTGGGGGAGTGCAGCTTCCCCTTTGACCGAAGTCTGCTTCTTGGACTGGAGCTGAAACACAGATGATGTCTAAGAAGAGCGGACAGAGCAGACCAGTGCAGCTCAGAGGGAAGCAGACCAAAGCAGAGCTGTCTAGCCACAGAGGGTCCTGAAAGTATTCTTGTTGTTATGGGCTGACACGTGTGAAACATGTAAGGCAGGCCAGCAGACTAACAGCTGTAGAGAGCGCCTGGGAAGGCACATGAGCGTTTCTTTAATTATCCTCATCTGAATCCAGTGGCATTGCCAAAGCCATGTCCGGGAAACATGCTTTGCCAGAGGCAGGAGTGTTTTCAGCTTGACCTTCAGACCAGGTGCCAGGGGGTGGGTTTTGTTAACTTACATCCAGCCAAGCACCAGGAATGAATACCACTCAGGCCCTCCCAAGAATGCACATAATCTCTTTTGTCTTGACTTTTAGTAAAAGTTCCTGGTTTTTGCTGTATAAAATCAACACGCTGTTTTGGCTCTGGGTTTCGGTGCCTGTCCCTGTTCGAGGACAGTGCTCCCATCAAGCTCCAGCTTTTTTCTTCTGTCTCTGTGTCTGTCTCTTTCTTTCATTTTCTCAATGTCCAGCAGCCCCCTACTCAGGAACTACATGGCTCTCTAGCCATGCTGGATGCAGAAAAGAGAGAAATATTTACAAACAACTCAGCAAAATTTCATACTGTCATATGAGGCAGAATTTCTTCTTCACCAAGGAACCTTAATTTTTGCTCTTTTTTAAATATATATTTTGACTGATTTTAGAGAGGAAGGGAGAGGGAAAGAGATAGAAACATCAAAGATGAGAGAGAATCTTTGATTGGCTGCCTCCTGCATACGCCCCACTGGGGATTGAGCCTGCAACCCAGGCATGTGACCTTGGCTGGAATAGAACCTGGGACCCTTCAGTCTGCAGGACAAAGCTCTATGCACTGAGCCAAACTGGCGAGCACTTAATGTTTACTCTTAAGCTTTTCAGCTGAGGAACAGACCCACTCCCATTTCCAAGGGTACTGACCTCCAAAGTTAGCTGATTGTGGATGTGTTTGGTCAACTTACTGGGTACCATAGCCCAGCCAATTTGACACACAGCTCTCAGCATCACAGGTTGCAGGAATTCCTCATCTCTAGGAAGTATTAGACCCTTCCCTGATATAGGTTTTGCTAATATCTCCTCCCATTCAGTGAGTTGTCTGTTTTCTCCTTCCGGTTCCTTTGATGCACAAAAGTCAGTCGCATGTATGAGATCTATTTTACTTGTGATTTGGAGTTTCTATTGAAGATTTTCCAATCTAAGACAATGCACGATATGTTACCTGTATTTTCTTTTTAAGGATTTTATAGTTTGGGCTCTTCAATTTAGGGTTGCTTTCCCAAAGGTGGTGCTAAAGCTCACATTGGTGGATGCTCCTTGGCCTGAATACTAGGGACAGCTTTCCTCCTGAGCGCCTAGCCCTCTGCCAGAGCTCAGGCTTGCTGCAGGCCCGCAGGAGGACACAGAAGGCGCTGGCCACGTGTGGATGTTTGGGCGAGGCTTGCCCGGCTCTGTGGGTTCTGTGTGCCATCAGGGGTCCATGGCAATGTGTCCAGTGATGCAGCTAGTAGGAACAGCATCCTATTTAGACCCTTTCATGGGTCTCCCAGCTGCTCTCCCAGCCTCTTCTTCACCCAGTCATGCTGCTCACAGTCAGACCTCAGGGTGGAGTCCTGCACAGCTGGGAAAGCCAAACTCGTCTTGTTGTTGTTGTTGTTGTTGTTATTGCTAAAACGGTGTGCTGACACTCTCCCCCTAGAAACCTGGACGCCCAGGAAGCCTCTCTAGGTGATGGTTGCTTGTCTAAGACTGTGTGCAGGGGCTCCAGGCCAGGGCTGAGCGGGGCTGGAGCTGGATCGGAGGCATTGCTAGGTCCACGGAGAGGCCTGGGCCCAGGTCTGCCTGCCTGTTACCCTGGGAGTAAGCTGGATCCTACAGCTCCCATGAGCTGCTTGGTGTCCCTGCATGGATGCCGAAATGTTCTTCTTCTCAGTGAATGGTTGTTGGGGATTAAAGGGACAAAAGTAAGGTATGTCTTATGCCACCATGATGCTGCCATCCTCTGAAGTTTTACCTTTGATACACTCCATTTCTAAGTATAAACAACTGTTTATGAACCCCCTAATATATGCCACTGATTTGTTTTCCCTCTTGAACAATCATCATTCTTTTACTATGTTCACATTGCAATGAGAGCTAAGAGCAGAGTAAAGATCATTGCATAAACCAGGAGACAGTACATAGGTAAGGAACATAGGCTCACTGCATGTGCCTGTCAAAGGCTTGTATGCATCCCATGTACTGAATTCCGACAAACAACACACATAAGAAATGGCCAGTAGACTTGGACATTTTGTGAAGGTGGTATGCAAATGGAAAATAAGCACAGTAATTGTGAGATACATTGTCTTATCCACTAGAGGGCGGAAGAGTCAAAGAACTCATTTTAAGGATTTGAACTTGAATCTGACAGCAAAGGAAGTCATTGAAGGATTGCCAGCAGCAGTGGAAATGATTCTGAAAATGATCTCATTTGCTGCCCCTTGCATTTTCATGGACTTTGTCCTCATGGAAAGCAGGTTTGGATCCAAAATCTGTCTTATGGGAACTTTTACCGCTTAGTTCAATTTTTCTTAAAATAAGGCAATACTAACTATTGTTTTTAAGAACAGCACCTTAAGTATCATACATTTTGCTAGGTATGTGTACATTTCCACATCTGCAATGCTTGTTTGGATGATAAGGAACTGGGAGATAGTAATGATGGAACTGAACCAGAGGCAAGTCCTCTGAGATACACTCCATAGGAAGGAAGAATATTTCAAACAGGAGGAAGGGTGAAAAGCACTTGATAGAGGCTGGTAGCTGTAAAATTTGAGATGCCCACAGTAGGTTTCTAAATATACCAGCACAGCTCTGGCTGCTGTGCCCTCAGCTGGCTTGGCATCGTAACATGCACTGAGAGGTGGCTGGTTCAATTCCCAGTCAGGGCACATGCCCGGATTGTGGCTCAATCCCCAATCGCTCATCTCCCTTTCTCTCTCTCTCAAGAACATCAATAAACTATTAAAATACCAGCACAGCAATAGGAGTCAATGGGGCACCAGTGGCAGAATATTTATGTGTAGGGATTTTCACATAGTTTGATCAGGTTGCTTACCTCATTCTTCTTGCTGTTCTCAGCCTATCAAAACCAAATGTTGTGGCTGGACCTTCCTTGTGTTTCCTACTATGATTGTAAGGTGATATTTTGAGCAATGACCCTTGGGAACATTGTGTGTGGGGAACAGTTATTAATTACAGGCCTGGGGATTACACAGCACACCTAGAGCCACACAGCAAGATATTTAGGGAGGTAAGAGGAGAGAAAGGAGAAAGCAAACAAGTAGAGAAAAAGTTGAAATAAGGTAAGAAATGGAATGTGGAAGACTAAAAGCAGGAAAACAAAAATTTAAAGATAAGGCAAAGAGAACTTGTAAAACATTTAGTACTAACAATGAAAATGTTTAACAGCTGAAAAAAATTAGGAAGTTGTGACTTTTCATAGCACATTAAAATAGTTGTTTTTCTTAAACTATGTAAGAATGAGTTGTTAAAGAGTAGAAAAATGCAAACATGAGGACAGTGAGTAGCAAGAAGACCCCCCCCCAACTACCCAAATAGAAACATGGACAGATGAGGCTGAATACAGTGGAAATAGGAATAAAAATAAAATAGTACAGAACAAGGCAATTCAGTTTTATAACCTTGCTGAGAAACGAATAAAGCAAAACAGACCAATATAGAAAAAAGAAAAAAATATGTGGAAATGAAACAGAACACAAAAGAGATATTTGTGCTATATTAATCTTCTGATACGTATGTCCAATTAATCGAGTGTATCTGCCTCTGAATCGCTTGTCTTGCCTCAATGCAATTTGATGGCCATGCATGGGATTTTTTTCTACGAGTACTACTTGGTTCAGAAACTATTACACAACTGTTAGGTCAAGCCTAAACTGCTTGTCTTTCTGGGAAGATTATTCTGGGCAAACTTCTTTATCCCCATCTTCAATGCTTAATACCCAAGCAATTGATAACTTTAGACCAGTATTTTCTTCTTTACAATAAAAAAAGAATGGACTGGATACTATTTTTATTCCAAAATAGGTTTTTTAATTATAAAAATAATTCATGATTATAGGTAGGAAAGAGAAAGGATTAAAGTAAGTGAAAATCACCCACATACTAAATTGAAAATAATTATTCATACTTTTATAGACCTTTTCAGATATTCTAAACACATGTAAATATACACTCCACAATTTAAAAGCATGTTATGTCTCTGTTTGCTAATATGTCTACATCTAATGTGAAAAATATTTCTTCCTGGCTGGTATGGCGAGGTTAGTTATGTTCCCGGGAAAAGCCCTGTTGGGCTCAGGCTGCCTGACACTGTGTCCTATAATGAAGGAAGGGTTGAATCATATTAGGCGTCTACTGGGAAGGCTAGCCACCCAGAAGACAGGGCTCTTACAAGCATCCAATCCTGTCTCCCCAGCAAGACACAGGGGATAGGATTATACAGAGAAAGGGGGTAGGGTGAGGCAGACCTGGTGGTCTGTGGATTTCAGCTATTGTCCTTTAGTCATCAAGTGATGAGATGATATTGATGAGATAATGTCTTGAATCCTGGTGGGTCGGTCTGACTCTGCTTATGGGTTCTGCTTGATGGATTCACATCTGAGTCACCTCCTCAATTGCTTTGCAAATGCCTTGAAAAGGAAACTGTAAGAAAAACTTAAGCCCCTGATCATATATGAGAAACTTAACCCCCTATTCACATAAGCATTTGTGTTCTAAGATTTAAAATAATGATTGCTTTTCAGATTAATTCAGGTGCTCAATCTATCAGATTATAGGTCCCCCCCATCATTCCTCCCGCTCTGATTAGGTAAGTTGGTTGATATCTATCAACCTTATACTATACTTAATTTTATTTTTAAATTAATTCTATTGCTATAGGGCCACTAATTTCACCTCTGCTATGTGGAGATTCCCTCTTTTAAGTCTGAAGACTGGAAAGAACCAAACAAATTCTGTGTGAGTTTACTTTAGATTCATTTTTTCTGATTAGATTTATAATTGAGTATACCTACAATTTCCTTTTGAGATATCTCTTCAACTTTCACAAACCTTTCTTTACAAACCTTACAACTTTCAGAAACAACCAGCTTTAGAACCCACTTTCTCTTTCCTTCAAAATGCATCTCCATGCCCTATGCCTTCTATTACACAAAGACTATGCATTCTTTCCAAATAGAATTCAAGTTCAGTCCTACATAGGTTCCTCCATTGCCAGCTTCAGAGCAGTTAGAGTGGTGAGAAGTACGTCTCAGGGCCCCATAGATTTCTCATCAAGTGGGCCCATGGTCCTAGCTCTGCATGTGTCTGTCTAACTGCCTGCCACATCCCCCCCTCAAGGATCTTAGCTCTGAATTCTGTCAGGGAAAGGGGACTTCACAACTCTTCTGAAACCAATTCCTGCTGAATAGGCTCGAAGTTTCCTCTCAGAGCCAAGAGATCTTTGCTCTCCATCAGAGGAATGATGAGGCCTGGGCATTGAAGGAGGTGGCAATGTTGCCTAGGGTGGTATTCCCTAGGTGCCTGTAGGGCTTGTAACCTGGTGGAGAAAAACAGTGTTATACAATGTAGTATTATTGTGCAAAAGTTAGAACAACAAGAATGATGACAAAAGGTCTATGGAAGAAAAAAAACACATCCGTTCTAATAATTTCCTGTTGAAATACAATTTTTCTTTCTAAAATCACTCTCATTTTCATTTTAGAGCCAAATTAAGACCAATTTATTTACTGTATTAAATCCTACCTAATAAAAGAGTAATATGCAAATTGACCCTAACTCTGCTACACCTACAAGCCACACCCACAAGCCACACCCACAAGCTAAGCCCACCAGCCAATCCTGAGCAAATATGCAAATAATTCCAACCAAAATGGCTACAGCCACAGAGAGGAGGAGGGAGGCTTGGGTTTCCCCGGTAACAAAGGAAGCCAAGCTTTCCACCTGCTGTTCTGGCCTAAGCCTCCACTCAAGGCTACAAAGTTTCAATTATAGAAGGTAAACAAATTCAAACAGAAATGGCGTCAGCTACTGAGCCAGAAAGAGCAGGAGGCAAGGGTTGATCCCGGCAATGGAGGAAGCAAAGCTTCTGCAGCCCTGGCTGGCCTAGGCCTCTGCTCCAGGCTACAAAGTTTTAATTATACAAGATACACAAACCCCAAAAGAAATGGCTGCTGGCCACGGAGCGAGCAGGAGGCTTGGCTCCGCTCCAGGCTACAAAGTTTCCATTGAGAAAGAAACATAAATCCCAGACACAAGGGCCTCTGCTTGGGTCGCCAGGGGCCGTGGCCAGCCTGCAAACCACCACAGACCCTTCTCCCAGGTTGCCCCACACCCCAAGAGAACCCCTACCCTGATCTGGGATACCCTTCAGGGGAAACCAGCTGGCCCCCAACCATGCATCAGGCCTCTATACTATCTAATAAAAGAGTAATATGCAGGTTGACAATCACTCCAACACACAAGATGGCTGCCACCATGTGGTCAAAGATCCTGCCCCCATGTGGACACAAGATGGCCGGCACAAGATGGCTGGCAGGGGTGGGCAGTTGGGAGGGACCAGCTCTACAAGGGAGGGCAGTTGGGGGCAATCAAGCCTGCAGGGGAGGGCAGTTAGGGGTGACCAGGCCGGCATAGGAGGGAAGTTAGGGGTGACCGGGCCTGCAGGGAAGGGCAGTTTGGTGGGACCCAGGCCTGCAGGGGAGGGCAGTTGGGAGGACCAGGTCTGTAGGGGAGGGCAGTTAGGGTTGACCAGGCCTAAAGGGGAGGGAATTTAGGGGCAAACACATTGGTAGGGGAGCAGTTAGGCATCAATCAGGCTGGCAGGGGAGTGGTTAAGGGGTGATCAGGCTAGCAGGCAGAAGTGGTTAGGGGCAATCAGGAAGGCAGGCTGGCGAGCAGTTGGGAGCCAGCAGTCCTGGATTTTGAGAGGGGTGTGCGACTGCCTGTTTAAGCCTGGTCCTACCAGGATCGGGCCTAAACGGGCAGTTGGACAGCCCTCGAGAGGTCCAAGATTGGAGAGGGTGGAGGCTGGCCTGAGGGACACCCCCCACACCCCAGCTCCCCCCCACCCACGTGTACAAATTTCATGCACCGGGCCTCTCGTCTAATTATAATTTGGCCTGGTTGTTTGCATAAAGACAACAAGAATAACCCTTGATAACATAGGCTATTTTTTTTTTTAATTCTTTGCTGGAATCTCATGAAAATGTTTATATCCAGGGCAAAGAAGACATGCAACACAGTTGCCATGAGGCTTTGCCTCCATAACTATAAGTTTTGGCATATTCCTCACCTTCTTGAGGTCCCCACATGTGTCTTGGGGTTCCTTTCATGCCATCTCTCAGGAAAGTAACCTTCCTTCCTTATCTGGAAAGACGATCATGAACCACATGACCAAGCAGGGTACCAGGCTAATTATCCAAGGGACTTCTCAGCTTCAAAGTCAATGTTCGTTCTTTAGAGGTTGCTGGTGACATCCGGAGTCCTGGCAATGTCTCGCTCAGACATGACCTTCCAGTAAAGTTTTGGGTTAATAAAGCTCCAATTAGAAACTGACTTATGTCCTGTTATGAAGAAATCAGACTCTTACTGGATTTATGCAAACACACACATTGCCATGAGAATAATAATAACAAAAACCATAATTATTTTTAGTTCATTCATTCCTATAACTAAGTACTTTTTCTCCTGACTTTTCTTGCCAATATTTCTATAAATCCAGAAAACCTTTGATTTGTAGTCAGATAGATGTAAAACTTTCTTTTCCACTTCTTTTGAGAAATAGGCTTATATACTCACTTTCTTAAGAAGCATAACAGAGATAACATAAGTTTGAAAGCTCTCAGGAGGCTGCAGACAATGTAGCTGTGTATGTGGGGAAATTTGCAGGCACCAGGGTTATTTCCCAGGACTGTAGTAACTGTTGGACCGCCAATGGCTTTAGTGTAAATGTACCAGTGTTTGTCCTTTAAAAACAGAGTAACCCCCACCTGGACTGTGTTGCTGCTGCTTCTGCAGCCTACTGAAGGGTACTTCTGAGGCTCAGGCCTGTAGTACCGATACTTGGGGAATTTGAAGGATTATTTCCCATACGTTTCTTTATCAATATAAACCAAAGAGCCAAGGAAATTCTCACAGGCCAGGAGAACGAAAAGGCTGCTTGGCCTCAGGTCCCACTTGCGGGACCAGAGACAGAAGGGTATGCATCCTGACTTTGCTCTGTGCCCCTCGAGCACTCACTGCCATTTTGTCCCCTCATGAGTGACATGGAGGGGTAACTATCCTGTTTTGCAGGTCTCACAGGATGGTCACAAGTTTAGGCCAGGAAAGGACTGTGCAGAGCTCCCTGTCCTGTCCCACCTGAAAGGCTGAGGGTGAGAATAATGATGACATTAATGACACTGAGTCCTCAGGAGAACCTGTGAGCCAGGTGGAGGTCTCCTACATTCCAGAAAGGGGAACAGGTCAGGGATGCCAGGCCAAGGCCTAAGGTCACACACAGCCAGTGATCATTGTAGTTGGGAGCCTTCCAGAATGAGAGCATGCTGGAGCTGAGGTGACACTGGCACCGGATGACTTGGGTCAGATATCCAGGGTGTGAGGTCAAGGGTGGTGAGGGAAATGGGGTGAGGTGAGCATGACCTCAATGACCCTGCCTCCACCCTTTGGAAGCAACCCTCCAGGTGTGCCACTCTGATGTGGAACCACTGGGGATCCAAGAAGAGGCTGCAGAAGAAACTGAGTGAGCCTGTCTGGAGGGCGCTCCAGGGTCAGAGGAGAGGGGACTCTGACTTCCCAGCTGGAGCCCTCCAAGCCACAACAGGGAGGCCTTCCTCCTCCAGTTCCACCTCCTGTCCCTACAGAACATGATACCCTCCCTGACAAGTTTCCAAGGGGGCCTATGGGGGACCTGAGTGCAGGATGGTTATGAGGATGGGCCTGGCCTGGGATCACTAATGCTGTGGTTTGCCAAAAAAAGCTCCTGGGAGGGGAGCTACTGGAGAGTGAAGGAAGGGACAATTGAGTTGAGCACGTAAGGGTCCTAGGCTGCTCCACATGGGAAGCTCAGGTGTCTGAAAGTGGGAGGTTTTCAGAGAAGGGCATGGTGGCACCTGAGAGAAGAGGTTCATCCCACCCTCACCTGTTTGTCCAGTGTGTCCCAGCCTTGGAAAATATCTGAAAGACCTGAAGATGCTGTACACCAGGACGGAGGAATATCTGGAGGTGGGTGACCTAGGGCCTGAGTTAGGGTGACTAGGATTGGCCTTTGGGGTCAGAGAACCCTGTACATACTGAGTCTTGAGGTCTCAGCACAGCCTCCGCTGGGACCTGGGGCATCTTACCTATCATAGTTATCCATATACCCCTCTTCTGGAGGCCACAGTCAGGCCTGGGTTCTAGTCCTGTCTTGCCCTGTTTCCCACCCCCTTCTGAGACCTGGCAGTTGTGCGCCATGAGAAATTGGGCATAGGGGCCTAGTCCTGGCCTGGAGGCTCTTTCTGATGTACTGGGCTGTCTGCCCTCCAGTGCAATCAGATCAACCTAGAAAAAAAAAGGAAGGTGAGTAGTTGAAGTCTTCCTGGGGCAGGACAGAGGAATGACTATGTGAGACATCCAGGCCAGCACACTCTTGGGCTCCATCCCATGCATCTTCCACTTGTTGGACTTTGTATTCATGGAAAATATGCTTGATTACAAAATCTCTCTTTTTGAGAAACTCTTAGGTCTTAGGTAAAAGTTTAGTAAAGTAGTAAATATAAAATATTGTTTTTAAGGGTAACACAAGAAATTCCCTACATTTTTCTGGATATGCATACATTTCCAGCAATGAAAACAAGAAAAACAAACAAGAAAATAATATAAGATTGAAACAATTTAGAAAGTTGTAAATTTTTATATGATACTAATATATATATATTTTTTTCCTTCAAATATGTTTAGAACTTTATTTAAAAGAGGAGAAGAACAGTCCGGGTGAGGCAGCGCGCCCCTGGGTCCGGGTGAGGCTGGGTCCCGGGTCCGGGTAAGGCCGTGCCCCTGGGTCCGGGTAAGGCTGTGCCCCTGGGTCCGGATGAGGCTGGGTCCCAGGCCCGAGTGAAGCCCCGCGCTCCTGGGTCTGGGAGAGGCCACGCGCCCCTGCGTCTCAGTGAGGCTGGTTTCCGGGACCGGGTGAGGCCGCACGCCCCTGGGTCCAGGTGAGGCAGCGCACCCCTGGGTCCAGGTGAGGCCACACGCCCCTTGGTCCGGGTGAGGCCACGCGCTCGGGGGCCCGGGTGATGCTGGGTCCCGGGTCCAGGTGAGGCCGCGCCCCTGAGACCGGGTGAGGCCGCGCCCCGGTCCGGGCGAGACCGAAGCAGAGGGAGTCGGAACTGCATTACCACCATTTGTCCACCATCCAGAACTGAAAAGTCAATACTGACATGTACACATAAGGGACGGGTGGACATTGAAATTGGGACTCAAAAGAACTGTTGGTCCAGAAAGAAACTCACTACAGACTGATTCATTTGCCTGTCAGCATAACTATTATTGCTCATCTCACATTCGGTTCTTATAAGTATATTTCTAGTAACACATGATCTCACTCATCTAGGAGAAATGATGAACAACATAGACTGATGAACAAGAACAGACCCAGAATCAAGGAGGCATCGATCGGACTGTCGGGCCTCAGAGGGAGAGTAGGGGAGGGTGGAGGTAGGGGGAGAGATCAACCAAAGGACTTGTGTGCATGCATACGAGCCTAACCAATGGTTAAGGACAACAGGGGGGTGGGGCATCCGTGGGGAGGGGTGTGGGATGGGAACGGGGGGATGAGGACAAATATGTGACACCTTAATCAATAAAGAAATTTAAAAAAAAGAATTATTCAATGTAAGTGAAAGTAATAAAAATGAAGCTTAAATATAATAATTTTTACAATACTATTTACAATGTAAAAAAAAATCTAAAAAATTAAAAAAATTAAAAGAGGAGAAAAACAAAGAAAACAAAGTAGCAAGAAGTTTCAAGAATGGGCAAGATGATGTGGGATAGAGTCGAAATAGAAATAAATATCAGCAAGGCAAGTGAGCATCCTGAGACTGTGCTGAGAAATGAATAACCCGGAATAGTCTCATGTAGAAACAAGAAAACATGTGTGGGTGGGAAGGAGGGGAAATATCATGGATATTTGTATGTCAGAGTTAATGTTGTATGATACAATTACTCGAGTGTATCTACTACTAAATCCAGTTTTGCCACAATGAAATTTGATTATAGGCTTGGGATTTATTTTTACAAGTACAATTTGGTTCTGAAAAAAAACTCAAAACAACTGCCCTCTTTTAGGCAGAACCATCCCCGCTCCTCTTTCCAGGTGCATTATACTGGACACACTTCCCTGTCTCCACATTTTCTCTTTTTCAAAAAGAATGTAGGGTTTTATTGTTTTTTAACATACACAATACTCATTTATAGATAGAAAAGTGAAAGATTTAAAATAAGTGGTCATCCCCTTGCTAAACTGGAAAAAATTGTACATATCTTAATATGTATCCTTTGAGATAGTATGGAGTTTATGTAAATATACACTTATGCATATTTATAAATCATTTAATGTTATATTTATGTTTGATAATGTATTCTAGTAATCTTAAAATTATTTTTTAAAAATAATATCTTTTACCCTGCTATGTGTTAAATTATATGGTAATTTGGCTGCAGTTAATGGAAATAAATTATTTTGTTTTCTACTTTTTGAATAATGCTGTGATGATCATCATTGTATAGGTACCTCTGAACATTTATTCAATTTGTGTTGAGCCTTTTCCTACAATTAAAATTTGTTTAAACCTACACATATTTTAAAATCTAGTATGAATGAACTTTGAATCATTTCATCAAATTCCCTTGGAATTTTGATTGGTATCTCATCAAATTTGTAGGATGGATTAAGAGGAATTCATTCACTGGCTCCTTTATCAGGTATGTATTGAGCGTCTCCTCTGCGCCCGGCACTAGAATCGCAGTGGTCAACCCCAAGAGCTTGTCAGGATGGCATGTTTGCATGAAAGAGTCATACCAGCCAGCACATGCATAACGTGAAGTCAGGATGTGCTGCGTACTCTGAACAAGGGTAGAGCAGAGAAAGAGACAAATGGTGACGAGGTAATGTTGTGTGGAGGATGATGTGAAGGTTAGTGGGATCGAGGCAATAGTTGAGGCTGCCTTGGGAATATGCATAGATGATATTTTGGGCTATGATTCCAAAGTGCTCTAGGTGACTCTGTATCATTTTTGAAAAAACTTATATTTACAAGTAAAATAATTGATATTTTTAGTGCAATGGCATTTTAATTTTTGTGGAATGCGAATGGTAGTGGTTTCCATATAGTGTGGCTTATTCAGTAGCATTTAAAATTAAATGTAGAAGATGCTCAATGTCACTAATCAAGGGGGATTTGCAAATCAGAACCATACAATATCACCTCCCACTGCCATAATGGCTGTTATCAAAAAGATAAGGGCAAGTGTTGTGAGGAAGCGGAGAAAATGAAACCCTTGTGCACTGTTGATAGAATTGTAAATTGGTGCAGCCACTATGGAAAACAGTATGGAAGATCCTCAAAAATTAAAATTAGAACTTGCATATGACCCAGCAATTTCACTCCTGGTTATTTGCAGAAATCCAAAACACTAATCAAAAGATACATGTACCCCTGTGTTTATTGCAACATCTGTTACAATAGCACACATGTGGAAGCAACCTAAGTGCCCACCTATAGACAATTGGATAAAGAAGATGTGGTGCATATATATAGTAGAGTATTATTCGGTTCTAAAAAAGAATGAAGTCTTGATATCTGCAACAACATAGGTGGTCTTCCAAGGCATGATGCTCAGTGAGCTAAGTTGGACAGAGAAAGACAAATACCATATCATCTGGCTTATATGTGGAATTTAAAAAAACAACACCCTCATAGATAAAGAGGACAGATCAGTGGCTGCCGAGGGTGGAAGTGGTAAAATTGGATAATGGGGTTAAAATTCAAAAAGGGAAAACAAAATGTTGCATTACTGAACAGCACAAAAACACCTTACTATTGGCTATTCTTAGGTGAAAATAAGCAAACAATACAACAACAAAAACACCATTTTTAAAGAAGAAACACAAGCTCAAATCGGGTGTCAGCTACATGTATTCTGAAACTAAACAAAGCCAGAGCTCAGGTTGTAAAGGTTATGTGCCAGGTAATATACAATTTATACCCAGGGGTTTTCCCCTGTCCTAGAGGCAGAGGGCACTTAATCTTGTGAGTGTGGGTTCTACTTAAGGAACCTGGCCAAGCGGAGATTTTTTAAAGGGAACACCAGAAACTGGGATTAGCTTAACCTCATGTGAAGTATTGAGCCAGTGAGTGTGGGTCTGTGATAATAGTTTAATCTCTCCATAGTCTAATTGCTTGTGAGGTGTTGTATGGATTGTGGGCCTCATGGCAGCCCAGAGAGCCCACAGTTCTTACATCGATGGGTCATATGCCGTCCTTTCATTTCTCTAAGAGAAATTCATCCAAAAGGCAAATGTATCCATTAGTGTAGTGTGGGCAGGACAGGAGAGGAGCAGGTCCCCCAAGTGGGCTCCAGTGACATCTGACAGTTGACAGTTGGACAAGGTTCTGAGCAGGCAAGACCCTTGTTGAACTTGCTTTTGGGGATTCGGACCTGAGGGAATCAGATGCTGGAAGATGCCCTCTTGGGGTGAACAGACATGACACACTTCCTGGAGCTTGGAGTTAGTGAGAATGGGCTGGAGGCAGATGCTCCCATCCCTTCCCAATCAGTCTTGGGCCCTGGGTCACCCATCCAGTGCTGTGTGCCCTCAGTGAACAGAGAATGAAACCCATAGACTCCAAGGGTCAGGCACATCCTCAGCTTTCTGGGTTTCAGTCTTGACCAGTATCTCCTTCAGGGACTGGGGACTCTGAACTGGGGTGTGACAGGGCTGGGTGACAATCTGCTTTCTTCCCAGGTGCTGCTCAAGGAGGTGCTGCCCCACCAGTGCCTGAGCTCCGTCTGGTCCCAGAAGGCCAAGCCTGGCAAGGAGCATGTGGCCTCCACTTTCCGTGCCACCATCACACAGTTCAATCACGTGGCCACCTGTGTGATCACCACCTGCCTTGGGGACTCAAGCATGATGGATGGCCCACGACAGGGCCAACGTGGTGGAGCACTGGATCAAGGTGGCCAAGGTCTGTTAGGGGAAGCCCAGCAGCATCCCTATGCAGAGCCTTGAAAAATGCCTCTGCTGCTTGGTCAGCTCTCAGGAGTGAGGCCTGAGGTAGGAGCCCCAGCTCAGCCTCCAGGTCCTCTCTACCAGGGGTGCGGGGACCTTGATGTATGTGAGAGGCTCACTTCCTACCTGGCCTCTTGCTTGGGTTGAGCTGGGATCCTCCTCGCTCTGAGACTTGCTCTTTGGCTGCTAATCGTGCACAACCTGAGCATCTGTGAAACCCTGAGGGGGTGTCAATACTAAGGGACTGAAGCTACAGTTGCAGCTCCCACCTCACAGATCATGTCTCCCCTTTCCAGGAGAGTAGAACCCTAAGGAACTTTGACTCCCTGCAAGCCATCCTGGACTCTCTGCAGAGCATGTCCATCCATCATCTGAAGAAGACATGGGGGAAAGTTTCCAGGTGCGTAGGCCTCTCCCATCAGAGGAGAGATGTGAAGGTGTCTCCCATATATATCTCATGTCCCCTCACCTCCTGGGAGGCAACCTACTCTGGGAAAAGGCACTGGGCTGGTGGGTGGGGTCTCTAAGCCTCCCTGCCACCTCAAGCCACTAGCTCTGCTCAAGAATCAGTTTCCTTTAATGTCAGAGACCGCATTGAGCCCAATGGGATATATTCAAGTGTTACCAGCACCAGAACCCTATGCCCAGTTGAAACACAAACTGGTCAAAACAGAGCTGCTCCCTCCATAAGGGAAGGAGGCCCAGTGACTAACATGAGAGCCCTGCTCCAGTCCCAAGAGACCTTCCTGTTCAGAGGAACCCAGGGATACCCTCACCAAAGCAGTTTGAAACAAGAGATTGTCAATAGGAATTTTCCTTTAACCTCTGGTCAGAACAACAAGAGCACAGCTGCTCTGAGTACGTTTAAATTCTCTGTGGCAGGCAGAAGGGGAAGCCATGACAATCTCTGAGTGCATAAGAAGGAGTATTTATTGCAGAAGCCAGTGGCCATAAGTCATCAGACAAGGCCCTGATCATGTCACACAGCGTGGTGGCCAGGCTCTTCCAGGATAGGGTGCAGAGCTGGCTCATTGCGCAGGTCTCTGGTTTCCATGTTCCTCCCTGTGCTGGCTCTTACATTCTTGCAGGCTGTCAGGTAAAAGAGTGGTTTCATTTCCAAAGCAGCTCAGCCTGTCCTCGGGATGCTAGGGCACTGCTCCTGACACTGGGAGGGACACCTGAGTTGTGGCTCTTGGGAACTCACAAGTGACACTGAGTCCTGCAGTTACATCCGGTCCTGCCAGTGAAACACTCAGACCTTCATTCTGAGACAACCGGAAACAATTGACTGATTGACAGCAGAAGTGGAAAGGCTTGTTAACATGAACTCATTTTTCTGGACTTTGACCTCATGGAAAACATGTTTGGGTACAAAATCTCTCATTTTGGAAACTCAGGTTTTAGCTAAAAGTTTAATGATATCAGAAAATACAAAATATTCTCTTTAAGGGGAACACAATAAATGCCAGAAGTTTTCCTGGACATGTGTAATGTCCTGTAGTGAAATTCCACATGGAAACAAGAAAAAACTATAAGGACTAAAAAAATTAGAAAGTGGTGACTTTTTCCATCACAGTAAAATAAAACTTTTTTCTTCAAATATATTAGTACGTGATTTAAAAGAGGAGAAAACCATAGATAAGACAGCATAGCAAGAAGCTTAGAGAACGGACACGATGACTTGGAATAGAGTGGGAATAGAAAGAAATATAAAATCGTCAGCAGAGAGCCAGGCAAGTGAGTGTCCTAAGACTCTGCTGAGGAAGGAATAAAGCAGAATACACCTGTGGAGAAACAAGAAAACATGTGTGAGGATGAAGAAGGGAACAAATCTGACATATATGTGTGTCTGAATTTTATTGCTTTAATGAACTGTGATACAATTAGTTGAGTGTATTTGCTTCTGAATCCAGTGTCTTGCCAAAAAGCAATTTGATTGTAGGCCTGGGATGTATTTTTACAAGGACAATTTGGTTCAGAAAAAAATAAAACAACTACCCACTTTTAGGCAAAACCACTCCTGCTCCTCTTTCCAGATGGATTATACAGGACACACTTTTTTCTCCCCACATTCAATACTCAACTACACCCATTATTTATATCTTGAGACCAATTTATTCACCTTTGCAATATTGCAATTGGTCTAGATACAATTATTTCTTTTTCAAAATAAAAGCAGACTTTTTTATTGCACAATATTTCACGGTTATAGGTGGAAAAGAGAAAAGTTTAAAATAAGTGATCATTCTCAAACTAAGTTGGAAATCATTATACATATCTTTCTATGTAGCCTTTCAGATATGCTCACTGTATATATAAGTATACACTTATCTATATTTATAAACCTCATCAGTCAGGTGCAGGGATTTTCAGGAGCAATTTAGCTGGATGGGGTTTGTGCATCACAGTGAGCTCTGCAAGTACACAGGGATTCTGCTGTGCCTCCGTTTATTTCTTGTGAGGAGTACTTTAGTCTACAGTGAACACGAACATTGTTCCTTTCAAAGGACCTGGCATGTGCTGAAAGACTGAACTGCTTCAGGCTGCTTCATCTAGGTTTTTATATCCTAGGCAGCTGATGGAAGATGTGAATTAAGCTGTGCTTGTTTTCTGAAACCTTTTGAAGGCGGTGGAATTCCTAATCCAGCAAAGTAAGTGGCTTTATATTCCTTCCAAGTGGGTAACTTTCTAGAAATTCAGTTTTTAGAATCTAGAATGCATGTTCTGTTGTCATTCCAATTACTGGTGAGGAGAGGGCTTTAATTGTTCATTATTGTTGATTTTCTGTTCCTTTAGTGAATGTGTGAAAGCAGCATGTACAGTCTCATGCTAGGGAGGCCAGTGACATAAAAACGGATTTTTTTTTTTTCAGAGAGAAAGGAGAGAGAGAGAGAGAGAGAGAGAGAGAGAGAGAAAGAGAGAGAAACATCAGTGATGAGATAGGACCATAGATCGATCACCTCCTACACTCCCCACTTCTGGGGATCAATCATGTACCCTGACCCAGAATCCAACTATGACCTCCTGGTTCATTTGTCAAAGCTCAACCACATAGCCTCACCACCTGTACTGAAGAGATGTTGGAGAGATGTTGCACCACTGTGCGCTGTGAATGTTCTTCAGGGATTTGCTATGGGATTAGCAATCGTCATGGTGCTGATCCAGCCCAGTCACCTCCAAAGGGAGGAAAAGGTGAGTCCTGGTCCTGGGTCCTCTGTGAGTCCGCCTTTCCTCTGTAGGTGGGACAGTGACATAGGTGTGGCAGCCTGTGGGAACCATGCTAGAGTCACCAGATTCTCAAGGGTAATTAGAGTGTGAAAAGCCCTATCTACAGTACGCCGGATGGCCAAGGCCACTCTGAACATAGGAATCTTCATCAGGGTGTCCAAGGTCTATGTATGTCTACAGCAAGGTCAATATTTAGAAGGAAGCCTCTTTTGCCTAAATAGATCATACATAAACAAAACTTTTACCTAAGACGTAAGAGTTTCTCAAAAAGAGAGATTTTGTAGCCAAGCATATTTTCCATGAATACAAAGTCCAACAAGTGGAAGACGCATGGGATGGAGCCCAGGAGTGTGCTGGCCTGGACGTATCACATAGTCATTCCTATGTCCTGCCCCAGGAAGACTTCAACTACTCACCTTCCCCTTTTTTTCTAGGTTGATCTGATTGCACTGGAGGGCAGACAGCCCAGTACATCAGAAAGAGCCTCCAGGCCAGGACTAGGCCCCTATGCCCAATTTCTCATGGCACACAACTGCCAGGTCTCAGGAGTGGGTGGGAAACAGGGCAAGACGGGAATAGAACCCAGGCCTGACTGTGGCCTCCATAAGAGGGGGATATGGATAACATGGATGGGTAAGATGCCCCAGGTCCCAGCGGAGGCTGCGCTGAGTCCTCAGGACTTAGTATGTATGGGGTTTTCTGTCCCAAAAGGCCAATCCTAGTAACCCTAACTCAGGCCCCAGGTCACCCACCTCCAGAAAATCCTCCATCCTAGTGTACAGCATCTTCAGGTCTTTCAGATATTTTCCAAGGCTGGGACACACTGGACAAAAAGTTGAGGTTGGGATGAACTTGACCTCTCAGGTGCCCCCATGCCCTTCTCTGAAAGCCTCCCACCTTCAGACACCTGAGCTTCACATGTGGAGCAGCCTAGGACCCTTACGTGCTCAACTCAATTGTCCCTTCCTTCACTCTCCAGTAGCTCCCCTCCCAGGAGCTTTTTTTGGCAAACCACAGCATTAGTGATCCCAGGCCAGGCCCATCCTCATAACCATCCTGCACTCAGGTCCCCCATAGGCCCCCTTGGAAACTTGTCAGGGAGGGTATCATGTTCTGTGGAGACAGGAGGTGGAACTGGAGGAGGAAGGCCTCCCTGTTGTGGCTTGGAGGGCTCCAGCTGGGAAGTCAGAGTCCCCTCTCCTCTGACCCTGGAGCGCCCTCCAGACAGGCTCACTCAGTTTCTTCTGCAGCCTCTTCTTGGATCCCCAGTGGTTCCACATCAGAGTGGCACACCTGGAGGGTTGCTTCCAAAGGGTGGAGGCAGGGTCATTGAGGTCATGCTCACCTCACCCCATTTCCCTCACCACCCTTGACCTCACACCCTGGATATCTGACCCAAGTCATCCGGTGCCAGTGTCACCTCAGCTCCAGCATGCTCTCATTCTGGAAGGCTCCCAACTACAATGATCACTGGCTGTGTGTGACCTTAGGCCTTGGCCTGGCATCCCTGACCTGTTCCCCTTTCTGGAATGTAGGAGACCTCCACCTGGCTCACAGGTTCTCCTGAGGACTCAGTGTCATTAATGTCATCATTATTCTCACCCTCAGCCTTTCAGGTGGGACAGGACAGGGAGCTCTGCACAGTCCTTTCCTGGCCTAAACTTGTGACCATCCTGTGAGACCTGCAATACAGGATAGTTACCCCTCCATGTCACTCATGAGGGGACAAAATGGCAGTGAGTGCTCGAGGGGCACAGAGCAAAGTCAGGATGCATACCCTTCTGTCTCTGGTCCCGCAAGTGGGACCTGAGGCCAAGCAGCCTTTTCGTTCTCCTGGCCTGTGAGAATTTCCTTGGCTCTTTGGTTTATATTGATAAAGAAACGTATGGGAAATAATCCTTCAAATTCCCCAAGTATCGGTACTACAGGCCTGAGCCTCAGAAGTACCCTTCAGTAGGCTGCAGAAGCAGCAGCAACACAGTCCAGGTGGGGGTTACTCTGTTTTTAAAGGACAAACACTGGTACATTTACACTAAAGCCATTGGCGGTCCAACAGTTACTACAGTCCTGGGAAATAACCCTGGTGCCTGCAAATTTCCCCACATACACAGCTACATTGTCTGCAGCCTCCTGAGAGCTTTCAAACTTATGTTATCTCTGTTATGCTTCTTAAGAAAGTGAGTATATAAGCCTATTTCTCAAAAGAAGTGGAAAAGAAAGTTTTACATCTATCTGACTACAAATCAAAGGTTTTCTGGATTTATAGAAATATTGGCAAGAAAAGTCAGGAGAAAAAGTACTTAGTTATAGGAATGAATGAACTAAAAATAATTATGGTTTTTGTTATTATTATTCTCATGGCAATGTGTGTGTTTGCATAAATCCAGTAAGAGTCTGATTTCTTCATAACAGGACATAAGTCAGTTTCTAATTGGAGCTTTATTAACCCAAAACTTTACTGGAAGGTCATGTCTGAGCGAGACATTGCCAGGACTCCGGATGTCACCAGCAACCTCTAAAGAACGAACATTGACTTTGAAGCTGAGAAGTCCCTTGGATAATTAGCCTGGTACCCTGCTTGGTCATGTGGTTCATGATCGTCTTTCCAGATAAGGAAGGAAGGTTACTTTCCTGAGAGATGGCATGAAAGGAACCCCAAGACACATGTGGGGACCTCAAGAAGGTGAGGAATATGCCAAAACTTATAGTTATGGAGGCAAAGCCTCATGGCAACTGTGTTGCATGTCTTCTTTGCCCTGGATATAAACATTTTCATGAGATTCCAGCAAAGAATTAAAAAAAAAAATAGCCTATGTTATCAAGGGTTATTCTTGTTGTCTTTATGCAAACAACCAGGCCAAATTATAATTAGACGAGAGGCCCGGTGCATGAAATTTGTACACGTGGGTGGGGGGGAGCTGGGGTGTGGGGGGTGTCCCTCAGGCCAGCCTCCACCCTCTCCAATCTTGGACCTCTCGAGGGCTGTCCAACTGCCCGTTTAGGCCCGATCCTGGTAGGACCAGGCTTAAACAGGCAGTCGCACACCCCTCTCAAAATCCAGGACTGCTGGCTCCCAACTGCTCGCCAGCCTGCCTTCCTGATTGCCCCTAACCACTTCTGCCTGCTAGCCTGATCACCCCTTAACCACTCCCCTGCCAGCCTGATTGATGCCTAACTGCTCCCCTACCAATGTGTTTGCCCCTAAATTCCCTCCCCTTTAGGCCTGGTCAACCCTAACTGCCCTCCCCTACAGACCTGGTCCTCCCAACTGCCCTCCCCTGCAGGCCTGGGTCCCACCAAACTGCCCTTCCCTGCAGGCCCGGTCACCCCTAACTTCCCTCCTATGCCGGCCTGGTCACCCCTAACTGCCCTCCCCTGCAGGCTTGATTGCCCCCAACTGCCCTCCCTTGTAGAGCTGGTCCCTCCCAACTGCCCACCCCTGCCAGCCATCTTGTGCCGGCCATCTTGTGTCCACATGGGGGCAGGATCTTTGACCACATGGTGGCAGCCATCTTGTGTGTTGGAGTGATTGTCAACCTGCATATTACTCTTTTATTAGATAGTATAGAGGCCTGATGCATGGTTGGGGGCCAGCTGGTTTCCCCTGAAGGGTATCCCAGATCAGGGTAGGGGTTCTCTTGGGGTGTGGGGCAACCTGGGAGAAGGGTCTGTGGTGGTTTGCAGGCTGGCCATGGCCCCTGGCGACCCAAGCAGAGGCCCTTGTGTCTGGGATTTATGTTTCTTTCTCAATGGAAACTTTGTAGCCTGGAGCGGAGCCAAGCCTCCTGCTCGCTCCGTGGCCAGCAGCCATTTCTTTTGGGGTTTGTGTATCTTGTATAATTAAAACTTTGTAGCCTGGAGCAGAGGCCTAGGCCAGCCAGGGCTGCAGAAGCTTTGCTTCCTCCATTGCCGGGATCAACCCTTGCCTCCTGCTCTTTCTGGCTCAGTAGCTGACGCCATTTCTGTTTGAATTTGTTTACCTTCTATAATTGAAACTTTGTAGCCTTGAGTGGAGGCTTAGGCCAGAACAGCAGGTGGAAAGCTTGGCTTCCTTTGTTACCGGGGAAACCCAAGCCTCCCTCCTCCTCTCTGTGGCTGTAGCCATTTTGGTTGGAATTATTTGCATATTTGCTCAGGATTGGCTGGTGGGCTTAGCTTGTGGGTGTGGCTTGTGGGTGTGGCTTGTAGGTGTAGCAGAGTTAGGGTCAATTTGCATATTACTCTTTTATTAGGTAGGATTTAATACAGTAAATAAATTGGTCTTAATTTGGCTCTAAAATGAAAATGAGAGTGATTTTAGAAAGAAAAATTGTATTTCAACAGGAAATTATTAGAACGGATGTGTTTTTTTTCTTCCATAGACCTTTTGTCATCATTCTTGTTGTTCTAACTTTTGCACAATAATACTACATTGTATAACACTGTTTTTCTCCACCAGGTTACAAGCCCTACAGGCACCTAGGGAATACCACCCTAGGCAACATTGCCACCTCCTTCAATGCCCAGGCCTCATCATTCCTCTGATGGAGAGCAAAGATCTCTTGACTCTGAGAGGAAACTTCGAGCCTATTCAGCAGGAATTGGTTTCAGAAGAGTTGTGAAGTCCCCTTTCCCTGACAGAATTCAGAGCTAAGATCCTTGAGGGGGGGATGTGGCAGGCAGTTAGACAGACACATGCAGAGCTAGGACCATGGGCCCACTTGATGAGAAATCTATGGGGCCCTGAGACGTACTTCTCACCACTCTAACTGCTCTGAAGCTGGCAATGGAGGAACCTATGTAGGACTGAACTTGAATTCTATTTGGAAAGAATGCATAGTCTTTGTGTAATAGAAGGCATAGGGCATGGAGATGCATTTTGAAGGAAAGAGAAAGTGGGTTCTAAAGCTGGTTGTTTCTGAAAGTTGTAAGGTTTGTAAAGAAAGGTTTGTGAAAGTTGAAGAGATATCTCAAAAGGAAATTGTAGGTATACTCAATTATAAATCTAATCAGAAAAAATGAATCTAAAGTAAACTCACACAGAATTTGTTTGGTTCTTTCCAGTCTTCAGACTTAAAAGAGGGAATCTCCACATAGCAGAGGTGAAATTAGTGGCCCTATAGCAATAGAATTAATTTAAAAATAAAATTAAGTATAGTATAAGGTTGATAGATATCAACCAACTTACCTAATCAGAGCGGGAGGAATGATGGGGGGGACCTATAATCTGATAGATTGAGCACCTGAATTAATCTGAAAAGCAATCATTATTTTAAATCTTAGAACACAAATGCTTATGTGAATAGGGGGTTAAGTTTCTCATATATGATCAGGGGCTTAAGTTTTTCTTACAGTTTCCTTTTCAAGGCATTTGCAAAGCAATTGAGGAGGTGACTCAGATGTGAATCCATCAAGCAGAACCCATAAGCAGAGTCAGACCGACCCACCAGGATTCAAGACATTATCTCATCAATATCATCTCATCACTTGATGACTAAAGGACAATAGCTGAAATCCACAGACCACCAGGTCTGCCTCACCCTACCCCCTTTCTCTGTATAATCCTATCCCCTGTGTCTTGCTGGGGAGACAGGATTGGATGCTTGTAAGAGCCCTGTCTTCTGGGTGGCTAGCCTTCCCAGTAGACGCCTAATATGATTCAACCCTTCCTTCATTATAGGACACAGTGTCAGGCAGCCTGAGCCCAACAGGGCTTTTCCCGGGAACATAACTAACCTCGCCATACCAGCCAGGAAGAAATATTTTTCACATTAGATGTAGACATATTAGCAAACAGAGACATAACATGCTTTTAAATTGTGGAGTGTATATTTACATGTGTTTAGAATATCTGAAAAGGTCTATAAAAGTATGAATAATTATTTTCAATTTAGTATGTGGGTGATTTTCACTTACTTTAATCCTTTCTCTTTCCTACCTATAATCATGAATTATTTTTATAATTAAAAAACCTATTTTGGAATAAAAATAGTATCCAGTCCATTTTTTTTTATTGTAAAGAAGAAAATACTGGTCTAAAGTTATCAATTGCTTGGGTATTAAGCATTGAAGATGGGGATAAAGAAGTTTGCCCAGAATAATCTTCCCAGAAAGACAAGCAGTTTAGGTTTGACCTAACAGTTGTGTAATAGTTTCTGAACCAAGTAGTACTCGTAGAAAAAAATCCCATGCATGGCCATCAAATTGCATTGAGGCAAGACAAGCGATTCAGAGGCAGATACACTCGATTAATTGGACATATGTATCAGAAGATTAATATAGCACAAATATCTCTTTTGTGTTCTGTTTCATTTCCACATATTTTTTTCTTTTTTCTATATTGGTCTGTTTTGCTTTATTCGTTTCTCAGCAAGGTTATAAAACTGAATTGCCTTGTTCTGTACTATTTTATTTTTATTCCTATTTCCACTGTATTCAGCCTCATCTGTCCATGTTTCTATTTGGGTAGTTGGGGGGGGGGTCTTCTTGCTACTCACTGTCCTCATGTTTGCATTTTTCTACTCTTTAACAACTCATTCTTACATAGTTTAAGAAAAACAACTATTTTAATGTGCTATGAAAAGTCACAACTTCCTAATTTGTTTCAGCTGTTAAACATTTTCATTGTTAGTACTAAATGTTTTACAAGTTCTCTTTGCCTTATCTTTAAATTTTTGTTTTCCTGCTTTTAGTCTTCCACATTCCATTTCTTACCTTATTTCAACTTTTTCTCTACTTGTTTGCTTTCTCCTTTCTCTCCTCTTACCTCCCTAAATACCTTGCTGTGTGGCTCTAGGTGTGCTGTGTAATCCCCAGGCCTGTAATTAATAACTGTTCCCCACACACAATGTTCCCAAGGGTCATTGCTCAAAATATCACCTTACAATCATAGTAGGAAACACAAGGAAGGTCCAGCCACAACATTTGGTTTTGATAGGCTGAGAACAGCAAGAAGAATGAGGTAAGCAACCTGATCAAACTATGTGAAAATCCCTACACATAAATATTCTGCCACTGGTGCCCCATTGACTCCTATTGCTGTGCTGGTATTTTAATAGTTTATTGATGTTCTTGAGAGAGAGAGAAAGGGAGATGAGCGATTGGGGATTGAGCCACAATCCGGGCATGTGCCCTGACTGGGAATTGAACCAGCCACCTCTCAGTGCATGTTACGATGCCAAGCCAGCTGAGGGCACAGCAGCCAGAGCTGTGCTGGTATATTTAGAAACCTACTGTGGGCATCTCAAATTTTACAGCTACCAGCCTCTATCAAGTGCTTTTCACCCTTCCTCCTGTTTGAAATATTCTTCCTTCCTATGGAGTGTATCTCAGAGGACTTGCCTCTGGTTCAGTTCCATCATTACTATCTCCCACTTCCTTATCATCCAAACAAGCATTGCAGATGTGGAAATGTACACATACCTAGCAAAATGTATGATACTTAAGGTGCTGTTCTTAAAAACAATAGTTAGTATTGCCTTATTTTAAGAAAAATTGAACTAAGCGGTAAAAGTTCCCATAAGACAGATTTTGGATCCAAACCTGCTTTCCATGAGGACAAAGTCCATGAAAATGCAAGGGGCAGCAAATGAGATCATTTTCAGAATCATTTCCACTGCTGCTGGCAATCCTTCAATGACTTCCTTTGCTGTCAGATTCAAGTTCAAATCCTTAAAATGAGTTCTTTGACTCTTCCGCCCTCTAGTGGATAAGACAATGTATCTCACAATTACTGTGCTTATTTTCCATTTGCATACCACCTTCACAAAATGTCCAAGTCTACTGGCCATTTCTTATGTGTGTTGTTTGTCGGAATTCAGTACATGGGATGCATACAAGCCTTTGACAGGCACATGCAGTGAGCCTATGTTCCTTACCTATGTACTGTCTCCTGGTTTATGCAATGATCTTTACTCTGCTCTTAGCTCTCATTGCAATGTGAACATAGTAAAAGAATGATGATTGTTCAAGAGGGAAAACAAATCAGTGGCATATATTAGGGGGTTCATAAACAGTTGTTTATACTTAGAAATGGAGTGTATCAAAGGTAAAACTTCAGAGGATGGCAGCATCATGGTGGCATAAGACATACCTTACTTTTGTCCCTTTAATCCCCAACAACCATTCACTGAGAAGAAGAACATTTCGGCATCCATGCAGGGACACCAAGCAGCTCATGGGAGCTGTAGGATCCAGCTTACTCCCAGGGTAACAGGCAGGCAGACCTGGGCCCAGGCCTCTCCGTGGACCTAGCAATGCCTCCGATCCAGCTCCAGCCCCGCTCAGCCCTGGCCTGGAGCCCCTGCACACAGTCTTAGACAAGCAACCATCACCTAGAGAGGCTTCCTGGGCGTCCAGGTTTCTAGGGGGAGAGTGTCAGCACACCGTTTTAGCAATAACAACAACAACAACAACAACAAGACGAGTTTGGCTTTCCCAGCTGTGCAGGACTCCACCCTGAGGTCTGACTGTGAGCAGCATGACTGGGTGAAGAAGAGGCTGGGAGAGCAGCTGGGAGACCCATGAAAGGGTCTAAATAGGATGCTGTTCCTACTAGCTGCATCACTGGACACATTGCCATGGACCCCTGATGGCACACAGAACCCACAGAGCCGGGCAAGCCTCGCCCAAACATCCACATGTGGCCAGCGCCTTCTGTGTCCTCCTGCGGGCCTGCAGCAAGCCTGAGCTCTGGCAGAGGGCTAGGCGCTCAGGAGGAAAGCTGTCCCTAGTATTCAGGCCAAGGAGCATCCACCAATGTGAGCTTTAGCACCACCTTTGGGAAAGCAACCCTAAATTGAAGAGCCCAAACTATAAAATCCTTAAAAAGAAAATACAGGTAACATATCGTGCATTGTCTTAGATTGGAAAATCTTCAATAGAAACTCCAAATCACAAGTAAAATAGATCTCATACATGCGACTGACTTTTGTGCATCAAAGGAACCGGAAGGAGAAAACAGACAACTCACTGAATGGGAGGAGATATTAGCAAAACCTATATCAGGGAAGGGTCTAATACTTCCTAGAGATGAGGAATTCCTGCAACCTGTGATGCTGAGAGCTGTGTGTCAAATTGGCTGGGCTATGGTACCCAGTAAGTTGACCAAACACATCCACAATCAGCTAACTTTGGAGGTCAGTACCCTTGGAAATGGGAGTGGGTCTGTTCCTCAGCTGAAAAGCTTAAGAGTAAACATTAAGTGCTCGCCAGTTTGGCTCAGTGCATAGAGCTTTGTCCTGCAGACTGAAGGGTCCCAGGTTCTATTCCAGCCAAGGTCACATGCCTGGGTTGCAGGCTCAATCCCCAGTGGGGCGTATGCAGGAGGCAGCCAATCAAAGATTCTCTCTCATCTTTGATGTTTCTATCTCTTTCCCTCTCCCTTCCTCTCTAAAATCAGTCAAAATATATATTTAAAAAAGAGCAAAAATTAAGGTTCCTTGGTGAAGAAGAAATTCTGCCTCATATGACAGTATGAAATTTTGCTGAGTTGTTTGTAAATATTTCTCTCTTTTCTGCATCCAGCATGGCTAGAGAGCCATGTAGTTCCTGAGTAGGGGGCTGCTGGACATTGAGAAAATGAAAGAAAGAGACAGACACAGAGACAGAAGAAAAAAGCTGGAGCTTGATGGGAGCACTGTCCTCGAACAGGGACAGGCACCGAAACCCAGAGCCAAAACAGCGTGTTGATTTTATACAGCAAAAACCAGGAACTTTTACTAAAAGTCAAGACAAAAGAGATTATGTGCATTCTTGGGAGGGCCTGAGTGGTATTCATTCCTGGTGCTTGGCTGGATGTAAGTTAACAAAACCCACCCCCTGGCACCTGGTCTGAAGGTCAAGCTGAAAACACTCCTGCCTCTGGCAAAGCATGTTTCCCGGACATGGCTTTGGCAATGCCACTGGATTCAGATGAGGATAATTAAAGAAACGCTCATGTGCCTTCCCAGGCGCTCTCTACAGCTGTTAGTCTGCTGGCCTGCCTTACATGTTTCACACGTGTCAGCCCATAACAACAAGAATACTTTCAGGACCCTCTGTGGCTAGACAGCTCTGCTTTGGTCTGCTTCCCTCTGAGCTGCACTGGTCTGCTCTGTCCGCTCTTCTTAGACATCATCTGTGTTTCAGCTCCAGTCCAAGAAGCAGACTTCGGTCAAAGGGGAAGCTGCACTCCCCCAGCCAGAGGGGAGGTGGTGCAAATAGACAGAAGTCCAGCCCTGACTTTTGCAAAGGAGGGGACCAAATCCTGCTGCCCCTCCCATGGACAAAGAAGCCTTGGGGAGAATTGTGAGACAGGTGGGGGTGTTTTCCCTTCCCTCCTGGTTTTCAGGGCTCACCAGGAAGAGTCCCAACTGCTCCTCGCTCTAGAGAAGGGGGAGCAGCCCTGTCTCCTGAGGACCCAGCAGTCGACCTGCTGGTGATGAACAGGTTGCCTTGCCCACGGGGACACTCACTGACACGGATCTTCTTGACCTTTAGTGTTCTTTTGTCTACCTAGGACGGGGGACCCAGTATGCAGGATGGGGTGTAATTGCAGGACTGAGGGGCACTTGTGAGCTCCCAAAAGCCACACCTCAGGTGTCCCGCCCAGTGTCAGGAACCCTAGGAATTGCTACACAGCAAGGTCTGCGGAAGACCAGGGAGCCAAGGACACAGGTTCTCTAGACTGACCAACAGGGACAGTCTACACCTACCCTCACCCAACTTCCTGCCCAGACTCACCTTTCCTAGCTGAGCTGCTCCAGGGCCCAGAACCAGGCCCTGAATGGCTCCTGGGGAACAATTTGATATTTCTGGGCAGACTCCTGCAGCACTATCTCCTCCTTTACATTCTGCTTCAGGGCCCAGAGGGAAGGAGAGGATGCAGACACTGCCTGAGGTGGGGTGAGGGATGGGGCAGGGGCCCGGTCCTGGGTTTTGCACACATGGGCACCCTCCATCCCTCTAATTCCATGCAGGCATTACACGTGCTCAGAGTTGGGCATCCACAGCCCTTCTCCTAGGAAATTATCCTTGATGCCATTTCTACTAGCAGACACCAATTGGAGGGTTCTCCCACTTCTGTTCTCAAGCTCTCCCAGTAAATGGAAGACACAGGGGATGGAATGTGACAGCAAGGGCTTCTCTGGTTGTCACCCCCCTTCCCCAAGTACATGGTAAAGTGCCCCCTGGCCAGGACTTGCCCCTATGCCAACCCTTGTCATGTTCCATTATCACCAGGTCCAGAATGCTGCAGAAAACAGGGAAAGACAGGATTTGGATCTAGACCAGGCTCTAGGCTGCATAGGAAGGGGACAGATCAGTTTGATGGGCATGTTGCACCAGGTCTCAGGGGCAGCTGTGCTGAGAACTGAGGGTTCCATATGAGGACTCTGTGACTCCAAAGGGAAATCTTGGTCACCCCAGGTCAGGCCCTTGTCACCCACTTCCAGATAATCCTCCATCCTAGTGTCCAACATCTACAAGGTCAATGAGAAATTTGCCAAGGAAGGGAACACAGTGGGTAAAGAGGGTGAGGGTGAGATGAGCCCCAGCTCTCAGGTGACACACAAACCCTCCCCGGGAAACCTTCCACCCTCAGCTTTTTGCCCCCCTCCCCCCACCCCATCCGGGGTTGCCATGTGGAATGGCCCAGAACCCTTACGGAGTCCCCTCAATTGTGCATTCCCTCACTCCAAGACTCCTCATAATCACCCGCAGGACCTCCTTGGGCAACTCGCAAGGTCAGTGGTCCAGGGCCAGCCCTAACCCCATATCCATCCTGCACCCACCTCTTCCAAGCTCACCCTTTGGTCACTTCTAAGGGAGGGTTTCAAGTTCCATGGAAACAGGAGGCGTGGCTGGAGCACGAAGGCCTCCCTCTCTTGACTTGGAGGCCTCCAGCTGGCAACTCAGACACCCTTCTCCTCTGACCCTGGAGTGTTCCCCAGACAGGCTCATTGCCCTTCTTCTGTAGCCTCTATTAGGACCCTCGCGTATTCAGCATCAGAGTGACACACGTGGAGGTTGGCTTCAGCCAGGGAGGGGGGCGGGGTCATTGAGCTCATGCTCACATCACCCCATTACCCCCAACACACGTGACCTCATACACTGGACATCTGACCCAAGTCAGCTGGTACCAGTGCCACCTGGACTTCAGCATGCTCTGGTTGTGGACGGCTCCCATCTGTAAGGCTCACTCGGTGTGTGTGACCTTGGGCCTGGGCCTGGCCTCCCTGATCCATTCTCACCTTGGAAAGAGGGTGACCTCTGCCTAGCTCCCATGTTCTCCTAAGGACTCAGTGTCATTCTGTCATCATTGTTCTCACCCTCAGCCATTTAGGTGGGACAGGGCAGGGAGCTCTGCACAGTCCTTTCCTGCCCTGAACTCGTGACCACACTGTGAGGCCTGTAGCATGGAATGGTCACGCCTCCATGTCACTCGCCAGGAGATGGAGGCCAACAGAGGGACAGTTATGTTCTTAGACTGTTCCGGTACTGCTGACTGTGATCATCCACAGAGCCCCAATTCCCTCTCTCATCTCTGATGATTTTAGTAAATGCATCACTGGTACCTCCTTCACTCTTACTTCGTCATAACTCTTAGTTCACTACCATATAATGACCTTCCAACACAACACATTCTAAGCCCTTAGACATCTTGTGTGCCATTCAGTGTGGGAGCAGCATGATGGAAATAAAAGAGCCAAGTTCTTGAAGTGTACTGGGGGCTGGGGTGGTGCTTATGGGAGAGTCAACTCAAATGCCCGTAATCTCAAGGGAAGCGCAAGAAGCAATTGGAGGTTCCTGAGCAACACAATGATGCTTGGGAGAGACCCATTCAGTGTGTGGTTCCACGAACTGGGCAGACAGGAGGATGGCTCCATTGCAAGTCACGTGGCCCATTTAGAATTGGGAATTAAACACAGTGTGCACTGCCCTTATATAGTTAAGGGCCAGGCACACAGGAATACCTGCTGCTTATGCTTTGTTACAGGAAGATGACACACTGGAGCAACAGCAGTAAAGTAAGAATAGGCACCACAATGAAAGGTTAATTCATGGTAAACGGGTCCGGACAGGCTAGGGGCTGGGTGCTTTGTCCTCCCTTCTGTGAAGAATGAGGCTGGATACACATTCTCCATCAGATCAGATCAGGAGTTACCTAGAGCACTTTGCAACCAGAGCCCAAACCGGGGGCTCAGCTGGGATGTTTCCACTTTGCTGGTCATCTATGCATATGCCCAAAGCAGCCTCAACTATCACCCCGATCCCACAAACCTTCACATCATCCTACACACAACATTACCTCTTCACCATTTGTCTCTATCTCTGCTTTACCTTTTGAGCAGAGCACGCAGCACATCCTGACTTCACGGTATGCATGTGCTGGCTGGTTTGACTCTGTCATACAAACATGCCATCAGGACATGCTCTTTGCTTGAGCACTGTGCTTCTAGTGCCTGGCCCATAGGAGGTGCTCAACACATACCCGATAAAGGGGCCAGTGAATGAATTCCTCTTAACCCAATCTACTGATCTGAAAAGTCCCCAATCAATTTTCCAAGGGAATTTGATGAAATGGTTCTAAATGCATACTTACTAAAATATAAAATGTGCTTTTTTGAAACAAATTTTATTTGCATGAAATGATTCAAAATGAATTGAATAAATGTTCAGAGGTACCTATACAACAAAGATCAACAGAGAGTTATTCATAAAGTAGAGAAGAAAATAATTTTAAGTCCATTAACTACGACCAAATTGTATAATTTATGATGAAGCAGGAGAAAAGATACCAGAAGATATCATTTTTCAGACAGAATTTTAATATTGCTAAATACTTTACTAAACATAAACATAACAAAAATTATTTATAACTATGGTTAAGGGTATATTTACAGGTATTGTGACTATATATGAAAGGGTAAATTTAAAAATATAGTTCCCATTTAGTGTATGAAACTGCTATAACGTTCAGAATAATTTCCACATCTGCAGGAAACCAATGAATTTCTTCGATCAGTTTTTCCCCTGGCCACCTAGGACTATGGCTCCAGCTGGCAGGACCGGATGTAACTGCAGGACAGAGTGGCACCTGTGAGTTCCCAGGCCTCAGGTGTCCCTCCCAGTGTCAGGAGCCCCAGGAATTGCTACACAGCAAGGTCTGTGCGGGGATCAGGGAGCCATGGACAAAGGTTCTCTGGACTGACCAGCAGAAAGCGTCCACTCCTACCCTTGCCCAACTCCTGCCAGGCCTCACCTCTCATTTTCATTGAGCCGCTCCAGGGCCCAGAACCAGGCCCGGAATTGCTGCTGAGGTTGGATTTCGTATTGTTTTGCAGCCTCCTGCAGCACCACTATCTCCTGCAGAATTTTGTCCACCTGGGGCCAGAGGGAGGGAGAGGATGCAGATGCTGCCTCAGTGGGAGTGCAGAGTGGAGCCGGGGCACAGCTCTAGGTCTTTGAACACAGGGGAACCCTCCTTCCACCTAATTCCACCCAGGCCCTTCCTGTGCTCAGAGATGGGCATCAACAGCCCTTCCTCTAGACGGTTATTCTTGATGCCACACCCGTGCCCTCAGCCATCAAACGGAGGGTTCTCCCACTTCCGTTATCAAAATCTCCCAATAAATGGAAGATGCAGGGGGTGAAGCCCCTATGTGTGCTGGCCAGAGTGTGTCTGATTCTCACTCCCCTCCCCTGCTTCTTTGGAGGTTGTCAGAGGCTCAGGTTTTTTTTTTTGTTTTGGTTTGGTTTTTTTTGTTTGTTTGTTTGTTTGTTTTTTTTTTTTTTTTTTTTTTTGTGTGTGTGTGTGTGTGTGTGTGTGTGTGTGTGTTTTCTTTTTTCTATGTTGATCTGTTCTCCCTAAAAGGCAGACATCTAAGGTCCATCAGAAAGAAACACCTGGCTCGGACTAGCCCCTTGTGCCCACCTTTTTCATGTTACACTACCATCAGGACCTAGGAGGGGGTGGGAAACACTAAAAAACAGAACTTGGATCAAGGCCAGGTTCTGGGCTCCAAAGGAGGGTGTAACAGATGGCTATGATGGGCCTGTCTCTCCAGCTCCAAGGGGAGGCTGTGCTGAGAACTCAGGGCTCAATATGGGGCTCTATGTCCCCCAAGGTCAATCCTGGTCACCGCAGGTCAGGCCCCAGTTTACTCACCTCCAAATCATCCTTCATCCTCGTGTCCATCATATGCAGAAGACTCAGGTATTCTCCCAGGAAGGGAACACACTGGGCAAACAGGGTGAGGGTGGGATCAGCCCCTGTTCTCAGGTGCCCCACAGACCCTCTTCTGAAAGCCTCCCACTCTCAGCCACCTGACCACCCCAGGGTTCTCATGTGGAGCAGTCCAGGTGCCTTAGGGCCTCCACTCAATTGCCTCCTCCCTCACTCTCCAGGAACCCCTCTTGATCACCTCCCAGCATCTCCTTTGGACAAATCACAGGGTCTGTTTTCCCGGGCCAGACCCACGCCCATGTCCATCCTACACTCAGCTCCCCCAGGCCCTCCTCTTGGCCACATCTAAGGGACGGTTTCAGGATCTGTGGGCACAGGAGATGGGGCTGGAGGAAGAAAGCCTCCCTCTCTTGACTTGGAGGCCTCCAGTGGGGAGCACAGAACACCCTCTGCTCTGACCGCGGAGTGTTCCCCAGACAGGCTCACTCACCTTCTTGTGCAGCCCCTTCCTGGATCCTCGGAGGTGGAACATCATAGTGGCAAACCTGGAGGGCTGCTGCCGCCAGGGTGGAGGGCAGGGTCATTGAGCTCATACTCACCTCACCCCACTTCCCCACCACCCCTGACCTCACACCCTGGACATCTGACCCAAGTCAGCTGATACCAGTGCCACTCCAACTCCAGCATGCTCTGATTCTGGATGCCTCCCAGCTACAATGCTCACTCAGTGTGTTTGACCTTGGGTCTGGGCCTGACCTCCCTGACCCATTCCCTCCTCTGAAAGTGGGTGACCTCCACCTAGCTCACAGATTCTCTGGAGGACTCAGTGTCATTCCTGCCATCATTGTTCTCGCCCTCAGCCCTCGAGGTAGGACAGGGCAGGGAGCTCTACACAGATCTCTCCTGCCCTGAATTCATGACCACCCTGTGAGGCCTGCAGCAGTGAATGGTCGCCCCTGCGTGTCAATCACAAGGAGAATGACTGGCATCGAGTGCTCTAGGGGCACAGTAGGAAGTCACAGAGAGAAAACCCCTCTGTCTCTGGTCTATCCAGGGGGACCTGAGGCCAAGCAGCTCTTTTGTTCCACCTGCTCATGGACCAAACAGATCCCTCTTCCTGGTATTCGGGACCGAGAGGGTGAACATTTCCAGAGAATCTTTAAGTGACAAACTACCATAGCCTGTGCAGTGCCCCCATTCCTCTTGCCCTCCTCTCTGCAGACCTCCAGGCTCGCTCTACCTTGATGAACTGTTTCCTGCTCAATGAGTTGTCTTCCTTGAAGAGTTTTTTAACTGTAACTGCGCGCCTCCTGAAGAGATGGAAAGAGGAAAGACATGTTTAGGAAAAATGGGCGAGAAGGGTTAACAGCATATTCCTTTTGACAATCTCATGTTTCCTACTGCCTTGGTGAGGGTATTACTGGGTTCCTCTGAGCAGGAAGGTCTCCTTCGGATTGGGTAGGGCTCTCATGCTGGTCTCTGGGCCCCCTACCCATATCGAAGGAGAAGTTCTGTTTTTACCACTTTGGGTTTCAACTGGGCATAGGGTTCTGGTGCTGGTAACATGAAAATCTCCCATTTGGCTCAATGCAGTCTCTGACATTGAAGGAAACTGACTCCTGAAGCAGAGTTAGTGGCCTGAGGGGTCAGAGAGCCTTAGAGACCCGGCCCACAAGACCAGTTTTTGTCCTCAGGGTTGGCTGCCTCCCAGGAGGTGAGGGGACATTGGGAGGCATATGGGAGACACCTTAGCAGGCTTGCTGTGATGGGAGAGGCCTACGCACCTGCAAACTTTCCCCCACGTCTCCTGCAGACGATCGATGGAAACGCTCTGCAGAGCGGCCAGGATGGCGTGCAGGGAGGAAAAATTCCTTAGGCTCCTGCACTCCTGGGGAAGGGGAGACATGTTCTGTGAGGTGGGAGCTGCAGCTGTAGCTTCAGGCACCCTTGATTGACAGCTCCTCTTGATGGGACAGATGCTCAGGGTGCGCACTTTTAGCACCCAAAGACCAACCCCCAGAAAAAGGAGGATCCCAACGCAACCCAAGGAAGGAGCCAGGAAGGAAGTGAAACTCTCACCATGGGGACCGGGTGGGTCAAAGTCTGAGGGACCCAGACAGAGAGGACCTGGAGGCTGTGCTGGGGATCTGATCTCAGTCCTCAGTCCTGAGAGCTGTCTGAGCAGCAGATGCATTTTTCAAGGGTCCGCGCAGGGATGCTGCTGGGCTTCCCCTAACATACCTTGGCCACCTTAATCCAGTGCTCCACCACTTTGGCCCTGTCCTGGGCCATCAAGCTTGGGTCCCCAAGGCAGGTGGTGATCACACAGGTAGCCACGTGGTTGAATTGATTGACAGTGGCACGGACAGTGGATACCAGGTGCCCCTTGCTAGGCTCGATCCTCTGAGACCAGACAGAGCCCAGGCACTGGTGGGGCAGCACCTTCTTAAACAACTCCTGGGAAGAAAGGGGAGTGTCACCCAGCCCTGCCACACACCAGTTCAGGGTCCCCAGTCCCTGAAGGAGACACTGGACAAGACTGAAGCTCAGGAAGCTCAGGATTTGACTGAGCCTTGGATTCCATGGGAGTCATTCTCTGTCCACCCAGGGCACCCAGCACTGGATGACCCAGGGGCCAAGACTGGTGGGGAAGGGACAGGAGCATCTGCCTCCAGCCCATCCTCAGTGACTCCAAGATCCAGGAAGTGGCTTACGTCTGCTCACCCCAAGAGGGCATCTTCCAGCATCTGACACCCCTCTGGACCAAATCCACATTCAGTGGACATTCCCCTGTGACAGCTACAACCACAGCTGTTTGTCTCGCTTGGTGTTAAACACACATCAGGGGCCTAATAAGTGCTGAGGCTGCTGAGCCTATGGGCTCATGAATGGGCGGCCCATGGATCTGGCTGCAAACAGTTAGCTCCCTGTCCCACTAACAGGGCCAGGCCCCACCCAGCTTTCTGTCTCCTCTCCCTCCTTTAATCTGCACAGCCACTCTGTGCAGCAGGGCCTGGGGTGCCCACCTCCACAGCCCACAGGGGGTTGAGAAAGTTGTCCAGGACCCATGGGTGGTAAAGAGGTTGAGCTGCGATTTGCATCAAGATCATAGGAGTTGGGATCAGGGAAAGGCAGGTTGGTGCGGCCAAGGGCAGATGGAAGTCCTGTCACTCCCACCCTGAGAGACCAAGACTCACTGCATCCATTGATGTTAGTTGCTCGGCCACCAGTCTTGGAGGGAAGGTGAGGATGGGAAGCTTCTCCTCCTTAGGGGTCACAGCCCTGGGGTAGTCAGTTGTTGGGGATGGAGCTGGCTCTGTTGTTGGCATTCGGATCAGAGCTGGTGCTCCAGATGGCTCCAGCACTATCACACCTGGACCAGGCTCTAGCCCAGGAGGAGGCCCTTCCTCAGGCTCTGGGGTGTGCTTGAGCTCTTTAAGTGGTTCTAGAGCAGGTTAAAGAGACAGGTACTTGCACGTGCCTCACTTTCCCGTGCATTTCCACACACAGGAAAGATGTGACTGCCTTTAAGGGAAGACTGGCCCATGAAACACCCCAACCCCTGCCCCACTCACCCAATTCTCTTCCAAGACTACAGTCCCTTTACCTTCCCACTGTGCCTCTGTAGGCTCCAGTTGCTCCAGCTCCACCCAAAGACTTCTTACGAGGCCCACTGGGTGTTTGACAGGGAGGCTGTGCAGCACCAAGGCCTGCTTTAGAATGAACCAGGGGAACATGAGGGGCTGGCCAAAATGTTGTATCAGGTCCGGCCAGGTTCCCATCACAGAAGCGGTGGCCCTGGGGAGAGGCAGGTGGGGAATAGAGTCAGGGTCCTGGTCTTTCCTTCCACTCTGCCCTCCCATGACACCCTTATTTAGGACTGAGCCTCTGTGCAGGCCACTCCCCATCCAGAGGAGAGTCCCATGCCAACCCTTTGTGGCTGTCATGGTTGGAGCATTCGTGGCATCTAGCAGGTTTAACACGGAGTCTGTGTGAGACTCTTCTTCCCACTGGCAGCTCTTCTGAAGGTCCTGTACGCTGTCCACCCCAATCCTCCATACCCCTGGGCATCTGGGCTGAGGACTGAAACAGACTTGTAAGCAGCCTGCTCACCACCATCCTGTTCTGAGTCCGCCCGTGGGGGTCCAAGGAGATGGGTGTGGAGAGGGGCAGGCAGAGTGAGATGGCTCTGTGTTGAGAATGGGACTTTCAGGGTCAACTATGCCCAGCCTTCCCTCTGGGTTAACAAGGACCACATCCACTGTCCTCTTTGACTCATGTCTTCTTGCGGAGGAGCCACCAGAGCTCAGCCCTCCCTTGGGAATCAAAAAATGTGTACGATCAGGGTTCTGCTAGGCCCTGACCTACCTAAGCACCCACTCTGATAACATAGGAGAGCCTCCTTCTTCACCCATAGACCACTCACTTTGCTAATTGCTCCTGCGGTGTGTCACCCTGATCATTGTGCAGAGGTATCCCTCCAGAGGTGGAAAAAACCTTGATAGAATCCGATCTGATGGATGGTGGACAGGACCTGTGAATGATGGACAGTGTGACTGTCTGACTTGGTGACTAGAACAGAGGCCAGAGATTGTGTCTGCTTCATTCCTTGAGTCAGGCTAAATGTCTCCAAAAGTGGTTGCCCTGTAGTAGGAGGTTAGCGCAATTGTCAATTAAATGAGCTCCAACCAGAACCATCTGAGCCATCTGAGTGGGCCTGGGACCATTTTATCCCCTGCTATCCCCCATGTGGCTACACCAAGGACCAGGACAAGGTCAGCTGGTGAAATCGCAAACTGCTTGACAGGTCTTTTCCTACTGCTTTTCCAAACTCAGATGCCACATGCCGCTGATGGGGGTTCAGGGCACTTTCCATGGGACAGAGAGACATAAGTGGCATGAACAACCACAGCTGGTCCAGCAGCCCTTTCTGCCAAGCTAGACAGCAGGTAAGCCCTGCCATGGCTTGTCCCCACAGCAGTGCCTACAAGAGCCCTATGATGTTGATCCTGTACCACCCCACTTTCCAGAGGAGCATTCTGAGGCTCAGACTGATGTGATGACATTGTCAAGACACACAGATAGCAGTGGGCAGAGTCCCCACTGCACCGAAAAGGGGACCTGCGCTCACCTACTTAACAGCTCTTCCAGGAACCACTGGGCTCTGGACAAGGCCGGGTGGATGGGCATCAGGGTGCAGATGTGAGGGATCTTTCCAGCCGGGAATGCTGGGACCAGGGATCCCACCACCTTCTCCAAGGTGTCTTTCTGGAGGGCCCACATCCTGCAAGACTCACTGAGTCTCAGATTTATCTCAGCGGCACACTGTGTGGGACAAGGAGGGACATCCAGTCAGTGGCATCACCAAGAATCCCAGGAGGATGGAGGTCTGGAGCTCACACAGGAGTCCCAGACCCTCAGGAATGTGTGCAAGAGAAGGCACAGGAGTGTCCAGGCTGAATGAGGTTCTAGGTTTTCAATGTTCCACTCAAGTTCGCGAGTGGGGGGTGTTTGTACAATTGTTACTTTCTGGGCAGGTTTGTTTGCTTGCTTGGTTTAGCTTAGGAACAACAAACCTCCTTGTATGAATAGTTTGTATGAGGAGCACTGTCCCCATGAGGCCAAAGGAAACATCCCCGTTATAGAGATGAGAACACAGAGGCTTAGGATGTCACATGTCTCCTCAAGGTCATGAGGCCAGAACTGTGAACTGTTCTGTGTGACATTCTCTCTCAGCTACCTGAGACTTATGTGCTCCCAACATGGATGCAAAGTGGTGGCAACCTTGCACATCCCCTGTGTGAGGACAGTGTCCATCATAGACATGGCCTATGAAAACATTGACTTCAAAAGACACTTTTGTTTCATCCTTTTATATTAAAGGGCATTTTAAGACCCTCATTTTGGAGATCCCAGATTCTGCAAAGCAGCAAATGCTTGCAGACTCCCGACTGGAGGAGGGTGATCCGCAATCATGAATCTGAGCAGTGGACTTGAGAGCGAGCAAATCCAAGTGGTGATTGTAAAGTGACAGGTGACTCAGTGTCCCTGTGAGGCAATTGCCAATGAAGGAACACTGTGATTGCCTTGTACAACCTGACAGTGGACAGGTGAAAATTTCAATGAGTGAGAAATCCCAGGGCCAGGCTAAGAGCAAGGCAGCAGCCATCATCAGAAACTGCTGTTGGCCCCATTACTGATACAGCCCTTTGCTTTTGGAATCTGCCTGCAGCCATTACATTTTACATGTGCACGTCCTTCCACAAGCAGTGGGTATCCATCTCCAGAAGGGGGTGGTACATATTGAGATCAGAATGTGTGCCCCCAATTCCATGAGTTTGGGACCCCTAAAAATTCAGAATGGGTCCTCATTTGAGATTTGGTCTTTAAGCAAGTGATAAGGTGAAGTGAATTCAGTGGTGTGGGTCTTAATCTAATCTGACCAGTGTCCTTAGAAGAGCAGGGGAGGAAACATGGCAGTGCAGAAGGGAGTCCATGTGACACACAGAGAGAAGACGGCCATCTACAAGCTGAGAGACCCCTTAAGAGACACCAGCCATGCTGACAGCCTCCTCTCTCACTCCTAGCCTCCGGAATTGTGAGAAAATGAATGTCTGCTGGTGACACCATCCAGCGTGGCCCTATGTTATGGCAGCCCAAGCAGCCTAACGCAGTCCATTCCGACACACTTCAGTCGCTCCTGGCAGCACTGCTGACATGGCAGCTGAACTGAATCAGGGCCCATGTCCAACAGCACTGAAAGCCTGCATTGCTGGGCACAGGACCTCCATTATTGGTCCAGGTCTGCAAGTACAGTGGAGCTGACTGCTCCACAGGATCATGGCAAGGGTAGTTTAAACAACAAAAACGGATATGCAAATGTGCTCCTGGTCTCCTCTAAAGTGAAACAATATAATTTCACTCTCATATTTCCACAAGTATGTGAGGAGCATCTTTCTACTCTCCCATGTAACGGAAGGAAGGTGGAGGCCTGGATTCCTCTGTCATGGGGCTGAGGCACATGCCAGGGAGAGCCATGGGAAGGCCTCCAGGGTAGCCAGCTCTGAGTCTGGGTTCTGGGCACTGCCAGGTTGTCTCAGGTTTGTGGGTGTAATGACCCTCAAGGCCAGTTCTCACCTGCGTCCAGCCCTGGATGTTGTCTGTGGACTGATGCAACTTCCCCAGTTCGAAGGAGGTCGAGTAGTTGAACCCTTTGACCAGTCCTTCATTGATGTCCTTGTTGGTGCTCTACAAAGACAGAGCCCAGTATTGGGCCCATAGGCTTCAGGAACCTTCCACCACAATCAGTGGCTCTACACCACGACAGCCCTGGCAAACTGAGACAGTCTATTAGGACACAGTGAGGATGTGCCGGCAGACCTGCTGTACTGGCAGCAGAGGTGCATCATGTCACGGTCAACAACCCTGAAAGGCTGCGTCCCTGAGGAAGACTGCGTCCTTTATGGGATGATTTGGAGGTGAGTAGGCCACAGCTCCTGACCATGGGGCCTAGGGTGGTGTGCCCTGCTCGGTGAGATGACAAGTTGCAGAGAAAAGCATCCAATACTTTGCTTCCTCCCATCTTTTTGAGAGACCATCCAGTCAAGTGTGATGGTGAGTGAGGCTTAGAGAAGGACTGCAAGGACAGTGGAGCTGACTGCTCCCCAGGTTACCTGGGGCGGGTAGTTACAAGCACAGAATAGCAAATACACATGTGCTCCTGGCCTACAGTGAGGTAAACAACATACTTTTCCCTTTAAAATTCCCACAAATATGTGAGGAGTGTCTTTCCATTCTCTGCTGTAGTTGGTGAGGGGATTGGAGGTCCAGATTGCTTTGTCATGGGACTGTGGACACCCTAGTGTGGAAGCCCTGGGAGGGCCCTGGGGGAGTTTGCAGATTGAAGTCTGGATTCTCAGCCCTCCCTGGTCATCTTGAGGTCCTGGAGGTAGAGACCACCCTGTGCCAGCTCTCACCTCAGACAGATATTGGACGGTGTCATCGGCCTGGATCACCAGCACCCTGACCCGGTAGGCGGTGTAGACGGGCCCATGGGCCACTACCTCCATGAAGTCCTCCTTAGAGGTCTGTGAAGACAGAGCGGGTACTGAACAATGAGGCTTCAGGAACCTTCCACCACATCTGTGGTCCTCTGTAATGGCAGACCTGGCACACTCATACAGTCTATTAGGACCCAGTGGGGATGTTCCCAGCAGCCCTGCTGAACCAGCAAGAACTGTTTCATGTCAAGGTCGAACAACAGTGAAAGCCTGAATCGCTGAGGAAAACGACATCCTCAATGGGATGATATGGACATGGGTAAGGCCACAGCTCCTGACCGGGCACACTTCAATAGTTTGCCGTGTTTTGTGGAATGGTAGATTACAGAGAAAGAATCCAATACTTTAATCCCTTCCCATTTTTTTTTTTTCAAATACACCGCACTATCTAGTGGGATGATGTGTAAGGTTTGGAGAAAGTCTACAAGAACATCTGAGCTGGGATTGGTCCACAGGATACTTGGGGCAGTAAGTTCAACATTTGAAATGAGAAAAATGCAAATACAACAAAAATGTTTTCTCCATGACCCCAAGAAACACACGAAGACTGTTTTTCTTTCCTACTAGGGACCTGGTCGGGAGGGTTGGAAGAACAGATTCCTTTGGGAGTGGATCTGTGAGAAATTTGATGCCCCAGATTTGAGTATGAGGTCTGGTCCCACCCAAGTCACCTCAGGGTCAGGGTTGTGGGCCACCTCTCACCTCAGTTTGGCATTGGACGGATTTCTTGGCCTGACACACTTGTCCTCTGTACCCGTTGCCGGCATCAATGAACCTGTCAACCTGCTCCTCCACGACTTCATGGCTGGAGCTCTGCAAATACAGAGCCCGGTCCCCGGCCAGGAGGCATCAAGGCCTGGCATTACCAGTAGGGGAGATGCCCACCACCCATTCTGCCCCCCAAATCAGGCCAACAGGGGCATCTGCAGTGACCTCTAGGCAGGGAGAGAATGAGATGATCCCATGAGGACCCCCAATTAAGAAGTGGGTAGTAGAGTCCATCCCCAACACTCAACTTCCCTTCCTGTGAGCCATGACCTGGCCATGAACATGACAGAGCCTCCAGGCTTCTAATACCTACCAACCTGCTCCTGCGCAGGATGTCTTTCCCGCATCCCACGCTGACCCTCACCACCCCAACCAACACATACCCGGGATGAGGAGTGAGAAGTGTGGGCCTTCCCAGCTTTGACCCATGTTATGGCCTGGCTAGGATATTCCTTCCCTGGGATGCCCACAGTCACCCGACGGGTCCTCCTGCCACAGGCCGAGGGTAGTCGGCGGTGGGGCTTGTTTGGATTTTTGCGGCCACAAACACATATTTCACGCTGTGCTTTCTTCTTCCTAGAACCTCGGAAGTACGGGAGGCAACAAAGAGACATTGTAGTCTCCTGATCCTCTCCACTCAAGTGAGCTAGAAAGGCAGTTGTCTCTAGAATGTGGGGACTTGGTTACCACGGTTCTAATTTCTGTTGGGAATTGGTTACCAAGGAAGTGAGGTCACCACTTCAAGGTTCCCTGACCTGGGTCCTTCCTCCAATCAGAGTCACCCTTAGCCCTCTCTGAGCTGGTGACCTCTCACCCTCTTCACCCATGTTATCTCCATACCTGTACACTAATATCCAATATTCCTTCCCCCAGCTCTCTGGGAAGGTACGAGGCCCCTGCTTGGGGGAGATAGCTGTGATCACACCTCCTTTTTCCTACTTGTGCTGTGTCCTGGGGAAGACTCTGTGCCTCTCAAGGCCTCCCACAGGCTCCCAACCTGCTCAATGAGGAGGATGCTAGACACCATATCCATAGTGTTAGAGAGTAGGAATTTTTGAGCACTCTGGAGAGGCCGTGGACTATGCCCCAGATAGGGTTGTCAGTGCTGACACCAGGCCAGGCCTTGAGATATGGTCTCATGGCCTCTTCCCCTTGCACCTCACAAAATGGCCTTGCAAGATAGAACACTGTCAGCTTTCTAAAGAACAGGATAACCCTGCAAATAACATGGTCATCAATAGCATGGCCCTGACATTATTTGGGAAAAACTGTTTTGTCTTCGGTTGCTTACTCTGCAAAAGCAGGATGTGGTTAATGTGCTTAAAAGGTGGTCTTGCACAAAGGTTCGGGGCTGCTCTCTGACCTCTTAGTGTGGAGAGAGAACAGCTGCCGGCCGGCTAATAAAGACTCCCTAATTTTTAATTTGTTCTGGACTCCAGGGGTCTTTACTCGCGTTCCCTCTACAACATTTGGAGGCCCCAGTGAGTTAACCAGCCTTTGCTTGGTCCTGTGACCAGAGCCCACCGGGATCCCCGGACTCTCAGACCCAGGGGGAGATCTCTGAGAGATGTTCCTCAGCCCCGGGACTGGTAGAGATCAGAGACCCCACCTGCTAAACTTCCTGATTGACTCTGATCGGAGCCACCTGGATCTGGTTCTTACCGGTAAGAAACTTATTTCTGGTTCTGTTCTGAGGGCGCCCATCTGGGGTCTCTGGAAGGCTGGACGCAGCACTACTTCTGAGACCAGATCCCGGGGCATGATGGTGCCTGGCGATCCTCAGTTGGTTGTCTTTGTCTTTTGTTCTGTGTTATTGTGATCTAACTGTCTCTATCATTAGAATGGGTCAGTCTACTTCATGTGCCTCTGTCTGTACTCCCTTGCAATGTTTTTTGAAAATTTTCAGGAATTCAAGCAGTGAGCTTCCGTTAATGCCTTTGATTTACAGAAATTTTGTGAGCAGGATTGGCCGACTTCCCCATATCCCAGTGAGGGGTCCCCGGAGGGGTCCACTGATCTAGGGCTGGCATATAACATCCAACATGCTGTTTTTGACAATCCCGGCCACCCGGACCAAATTCCTTATATCCAAATTTGGATAGACATTTTGATTGATAATCCCAAGTGGCTTCGGAACTGCAATAAGGAAAATTTGGGACAGAGACGGAAAAGGAATATCCATCCTCCTCACTAAACCTCCTCCCAGAGAGAGCCAGGGGAAGCAGGCTGCGCCAGTGCTGCAGGGAGGGCTGGAAAGAGAGAGTGAGGGGGCTGAGGCACCAGAAGGGAAGTGCTAAGGAAGGGAAGCCCCAGAGAGCTGACCTGGAAATCCAAGCTGCCGCCCTGCCCTGAGACTGAGAAACAGCCTCCTCTCCTTCCATCATCGAGGACACTCTCTTGACGGAACCTACCCCATAATTGTCTGCCCTAACTTTGGGTCCCCCTGAAGTCCCAATGAGTCCTCCCCACACCTGTAGCGAGACTGAGTATAGACTCCATCATTCGGACCCTTCCCCTGATTCCTCAGGGGTCCCGATGCTGCCCCTTCCTCAGGTAACTTCGGTAGCAGAAGAAGGCAGGCCGTTTATGTTTTATGTCCCTTTCACCACTAGTGACCTTCATAACTGGAAGAATCAGAACCCTTCGTTCTCTCAGAATCCCCAGGGACTCATCTCTCTTTTGGAGTCTGTATTTTTTACCCATCAGCCCACTTGGGACAACTGTCAGCAACTCCTCCAGACTCTGTTCACTTCAGAAGAGAGAGAAAGAGTGAAAGCGGAGCAGGGGAAACTGGTACTCGGACCAGAGGGTCAGTCAGTGTTGGACCCGGCACGGCTGGAGGCCGTTTTTCCACTCTCCCAATCCCCATGGGACCCCAACTCAGATCAAGGTAAGGAGGCTGTGGATCGGTATCGCCAGACTCTGCTGAGGAGAGTCTGAGCAGCTGTGCGGAAGCCCACCAATCTGTCTAAGGTAACTGAAACTGTGCAGGGACCAAATGAATCCCCAACTACTTTTCTAGAGCGCTTGTGTGAAGCCTACAGGCTCTACATCCCCATAGATCCAGAAGCGCAAGAAAACAGGCGGGCAGTTAACATTGCTTTTGTGTCCCAGTTGGCCCCAGACATGAGAAAAAGGTTACAAAAGTTAGAAGGATTTGAGGGAAAGATGCTATTGGAATTGGTAGAGGTAGCACAGAAGACGTAAAATAATAGTGAAGACCCAGGTGAGCTAACAAAAAAGATGACACAGGTTTTATTAACCATGAACAGGGAAAAAGGAGAAGGGAGGAAAGGAAACCAGAAAGGAAGAGAAGCAAGGTCCGGGAATAAGCGCCCTTGGCGATCTGGGCTGCAGAGGAACCAGTGTGCCTAGTGTAAAGGAGAAGGCCACTGGAAAAATGAAAGGTCCCAGCGCCCTCAGGGGCAGCCGGCCCCGGTGTTAGTCGAAGAAGTGGACTGAAGGGGCCGGGATTCCGTCTTTACTAGCCCCCAGGAGCCAGGGTCACTTTGCAAGTTGGGGGCACACCAGTAGATTTCCTTATTGATACTGGAGCCACATTCTCAGTCCTACAACAGATGGAAGGTCCAGTGTCTAAGGAGCGAACCCCTATTCAAGGAGCTATGGGAAGACAAAATCATATCCGTGGACTCAGGCCCGAATAACCAATTTAGGGGCTTGGACAGTGACCCACTCATTCCTAGTGATGCCAGAATGTTCTTACCCCTTACTAGGAATGGACCACCTCAGCAAATTACAAGCCACCATCTCATTCCAGGGGGAGGGAGCAAAAGTAGCCCTTAATGCCAGACCTGACACTGTGCTACTGATGTGTCTGTTAAGCGAGGATCCCGGGGAAACTATGTCAGCCCCAAACACCTCACTGCTCCAAGAACTACCGCAAAAGATACCAGGGGTCTGGGCTGAAAGCAGTCCCCCTGGGTTGGCGACTCACAGGCCCCCGATTGTAGTACAGCTCACTAGTACTGCTGTTCCAATGCGGGTTAAGCAATATCCAATAAGTCAGAAGGACAGAAAAGGCATCAGAGTACATGTAAAAAATTAAAGGAGGCCGGGATCTTGGTGCCCTGTCACTCCCTGTGGAATACACCTTTGCTCCCTGTACAAAAACCTGGGACGGAGGATTTCAGTCCAGTTCAGGTTTTAAGAGAAGTCAAACAAGAGGGTAGAGACTATACACCAAACAGTACCCAAACCTTATACCCTCCTGAGCCTGTAACCGCCAAGTCATCAAATATATATACAGTCCTGGACTTAAAGGATGCTTTTTTCTCCTTGCCACTGGCCCCGTCCAGCCAGCCCATTTTTGCATTTGAGTGGATGGACCCTGAAGAAGGGGAATCGGGACAGCTGACCTGGACCCAGTTGCCCCAGGGATTTAACAACTCTCTTACTCTGTTTGATGAGGCTCTCAGCCAGGACTTAGGCATGTTCCTGAAAGAACATCCAGAGGTCACCCTACTGCAATATGTGGACAACCTCCTCCTTGCCGCGGTGACTCAGAGTAAGTGCTGGGAAGCCACTGAGACCCTGTTGAGGACTCTAGACAAATTGGGGTACCGGCTGTCCGCCTAGAAAGCCCAACTTTGCACCCCGAAAGCCCCTTACCTGGGGTATGAACTCAGCAAAGGAAAGAGAACTTTATCTGCTAGCCAAATGCAGGCTATTTTGAAAAACCCGGTTCCCAAACAAAGAAGCAGGTGCGGGAATTCCTAGGGGCAGTAGGATATTGCCGCCTTTGGATATTAGGTTTTGCAGAGATGGCAAAACCCCTTTACACCTGCACTGGGGGAAAGACTGGAGAACTAAAATGGACTGAGAATGAAACTAAGGCTTTTCAGGACCTTAAACAAGCCTTAGTCAGTGCCCCAGCATTGGCGCTGACAAACCTCACTAAGCCATTCCAGTTGCATGTGGCAGAGGCGCGGGAAATCGCGGGCAGTTGGAAGTGATATATGGTGGTTCTGAATTACACTATTTCCCCCTTGATTAGTGAGTTTGAGCATCATCCAAAATTTCATTTTGAATGCTACTGAATAATCAGCACCATATGTAAAGTGAAAACCACTACCATTTTTATTGCTCAAGAATTAAAATTATATTACACAAAAATGTCAATGATTTTCCTTATGAATACAAGCTTTCAAAAGAAAAAAGATCCAAAGTCGCTGAGAACACTTTGGAACCAGAGCCCAAAATGAGGGCTCAGCTAGGATGTTTCCATTTTGCTTGTTCTATGCCTATGCCAAAGCAGCCTCAACTATCACCTCGATCCCCAAATCCTTCACATCATCCTCCACACAACATTACCTCAGCACCATTTGTCTCTTTCTCTGCTTTACCTTTAGTTCAGAGCACACAGCACATCCTGACTTCACGTTATGCATGTGCTGGCTGGTTTGACACTTTCATGCAAACATGCCATCATGACAAGCTCTTTGGGTTGACCACTGCACTTCTAGTGCCTGGCCTATAGGAGGCGCTTAATGTATACCTGATAAAGGAGCCAGGGAATGAATTCCACTTAACACAGTCTACAAATATGATGAAATCCCAATAAAAATTCCAAGAAAATTTCGTCAAATGATTCAAAATTCATCCATACTAAAATTTAAAATATGTGTACCTTTTGAAACTAATTTTATTTGCAGAAAATGATTCAAAACTAATTGAATAGATGATCAGAGATACCTATACAATGATGATCATCAGAGAATTGTTTATAAAGCAGAAAACAAAATAATTTTACATCCATTAACTACAGCCAAATTATATGATTTGTGATGCAGCAGGACAAAAGATACTAGAATTTATAATTTACCAGATATATTTTTATATTAATAGAATACATTATCAAACAGTGATATATCATAAAATGGTTTACAATTATATTTAAGTGTATATTTATATATATAGAGAACATATATGAAAGAATACATATAAATATATGCATGATTTACAAGTTAGTTTGTGTATGATCACTTATTTTAAACTTTTCTCTTTTCAACCTATAACTATGAAAGTTTTGTGCAATAAAAAATCTACTTTTATTTGGGAAAAGAAAAAATTGTATCTAGTTCAATTGTTTTATTGTGAAGGTGAAGAAATTGGTCTCAAGATATAAGTTATGGGTGTTTTTGAGTATCGAAGGTGGGGATAAAGAAGTGTGTCCAGGATAATGCCAGGGAAAGAGGAGCAGGTTTGCTTTTGACTAAAACTGGGCAGTTGTTTTAATTCTTTTCTGAACCAAATTGTATTTGTAAAAATAAATTCCATGCCTACAATCAAATTGCGTTGTGGCAAGACACTGGATTCAGAAGTAGATGCACTCAACTAATTGTATCACAGCCCATTAATGCACTAAAATCCAGACACACAAATATCTCAGATTTGTTCCCTTCTTCAACCGCACACACGTTTTCTTGTTTCTATACAGGTGTATTCTGCTTTATTCTTTTCTCAGCATAGTCTTAGGACACTCAAAGGCCTGGCTCTCTGCTGACGATTTTATATTTATTTCTATTTCCACTCTATTCCACGTCATCTTTTCCATTTTCTAAGCTGTTTTCTTTATGTTTCTCTTCTCTTTTAAATCACATACTAACATAGCTGAAGAAAAAGATTTACATTAATGTCATGAAAAAAGTACAACTTCCTAAATTGTTTTGGTTCTTATAGTTTTTTCTTGTTTTCATGTAGAAATTCATTGCTGGACATTACACATATCCAGCAAAATATATGGCATTTGTTGTGTTACCCTTAAAGAAAATATTTTGTATTTTCTGACATCATTAAACTTTTAGCTAAAACCCCAGTTTCCAAAATGAGAGATTTTGTACCCAAACATGTTTTCCATGAGGTAAAAGTCCATAAAAATGAGCTCATGTTAAAAATCATTTCCACTTCTCCTCTAAAACATTCAATGACTTCCCTTTGTCTCACAATAAAGGTCTGAGTGTTCCACTAGTAGGACTGTATGTAACTGCCGGACAGAGTGTCACTTGTGAGTTCCCAAGAGCCACAACTCAGGTGTCCCTCCCAGTGTCAGGATCCTCAGGAATTGCAGTTGGACATCCCCCAAGGGGTGTCATATTGGAGAGGGTGCAGACTGGGTTGAGGGACACCCTCTTCAGTGCACAAATTTCATGAACTGGACCTCTAGTGTTAATATAAACAACTATCTATGGACCACGTAAACCCTGGTTTTGCGTCTTGTGCATTCGGTTGTCTATCTGGTTGTATGTTCTGTTTGAATTACCATTTCCAGTCATTTATTAGGGTCTTCCTAGAAGACATTGCTTGGATACACGCCCCACCCCCATATGCCCTCCTTATGGTATCTGTGATTGGATTGAAAACCATTTTCTTCAGGGGACCTTCCAGTATTTTGATCCACAAGAAACATCCCTACACACCCTTAACCTCATCCACTATCATTCCAGGCCAACGAAGAGTCATTTTTCAGCACAGGTTGGACCACAGCATCTGGGAGGGAGGACTACTGCAGCGAGGACCTGTTGTTTTCTCTGAAACTCCCACTATTTCTCCCCTCTATAGGAATTGTCTTCCTCTAAGACTAAATAGGAAAGGGAGACAAGCAACGGGTCCTGGGATCTGTGAAAGTAACCAGGGATAAAGTTGGTAAAGTTTCCCATTTGCAAATGTGCTTAAAGCGTTCAGTAACTGTTGCTGCTGAAAGAGGAGGGGCTGATGTCCCCTTCCAGTGCCCTGATCTCTCCCAGAGAAGCTGAAAGGTTTAACCCCTTAGACTAAGGGGTGAGCCAAGACACACGGTTAGGGGGTATGGGCGGGAGGCAGAAGCCCTGTTCTTACTTACAGAGTAAATGGTAATGTAGAGAAGGGGAGCGGCGTCAGTAGGGAGAGCAGAGAGACATGGGTTTTTGTTGATTTTGCAGGCTACAAGCCACTCTACTGGAATACTTGGTTTCTCACTTATCTGAGTTGTGCTAGATCAAGGCCGCAGTCTCAGCCAGGAAAGAGAACTGTTGGGAAGACAAGGGTCTGAAGTCCAAGCCACAAGTACAGGAGTGTTTTGCTATGTGCAAACCATCTCTCCCTGCAACCCCGATGTGTTTGGCTTGCCACTAGGAATCAAACAGTGATGAGACACAGGGATGGCAAGGCCCTGTAACAGGTAAACAGGGTTAACTGAAGAGGATGAAGGTAAGTCATATTCCCTAAACAAAAGAGCTAAGAACATCTCAGAACTTTCAGACTCTCCCAGAGAGAAACAGTCTGACTAAGGGACTGGCCATGACCCTTTTGGGTTAGGAGGACAAGATGCTGCATATTGAACTTATAGATTGCAGTTTACTAGGCAGAGGTCCAGGCCCAGTTGTATAGGAGTTAAGCTGCCTATGTACAGCAAAACAACTTTTGCCATGCCGGAATACATTTTAGGGAAATTGGACAGACTGTGTTTGTGTCTAGAAGGAAACACTGGCCACCATACACAGCCCTGACAGTGGCCTGCAGAAAATTGTATAATAGACTTAGATAATGCCTATGTCTTCATGGACATAACTCCAGGGACACCAGGACAATTTTTCTTCATGTAGAAAAGTAAAAATGGACTTAAGTTACCTCCCTAAGATGTGTGTATAGTTCTACCACATTTCAAGTTTAGTAGCAGAAGATTTAGCTGTCAGAAGCAGCCACAGTGCCAATGTTATACTTCAGTAAGTACATACATTAACCTTTAATTTTGAATGCAGTTATCAAAAGGGCAGGTGCCCATATGGGCAAAGTAAATTACCCATATTTTGGTCTCTATTGAGAGACAGTTGGCAGCCTGTGTACTGCCTTGCAGGCCTGTGTGACCATGCCCATGTCAGGGGTGGGACAAACCACAATTTTAGGAAACTGGGGAGGCCTGTTTGGAACAGAGGGAAGTAGTGAAGTGGTGAGCACAAGCCCTCTGGTACAGGAATTACAGACTCCGTGAGGTCCTATAACATGTGAGACACTGTGAAGTAATAAACATCCCTGAAAGTGCCACCCCACCTCGACCCTCGTGTTTCAGGGTTCAGGTTCAGGGTTTGGGTTTTGGAGGAGGCTGCACACAAATGAGAGAGTGTAGACAAGAAAATATAAATTTGGGAATTGGTGGCCAGGCAGAAGCCCAACTCATAGGGAAGGATTTCACCTTGCTCTGGCCTTGAGATCCTTTTATGAAGGTTTGGGATCCACCCATAGCCAGTAATAGCCAATGAGCAAGGATTTACATAAGACTAAAAGGTGGAGGTTGCTTTAGCTACCATTGTCTCAACCAGACAGTGGGTGGTTCGCTCTGACCTTTCAGAGCTTCAAGGTTGACCAGCCTTCTGGTTGCCTTATCCACACCTCTCTGCTAGTGAAGGCAATGAGTGCTTCAAACAGCTCCCTTAGTCCATTCTGAGAGGGCTTGTCACCCCTGCCAGAAAGCATATGTCGTTTAAGTCAAGTAGGGGAACTCTACTACAGGGACAGCTATAACTGTCTATATGAATATAGACACATTTTAAATTTCTTCTTGCCATTTGAAGACTATTATATTACTTTGAAGAGTCCATGAAAAGGACTGACAAGGAAAATCAGAAGATCTTAAAGCAGGTCAGTATATTTTTCTCCTTATATAATCCCTCAGAAATTTGGCAATGCTTAATAAATCATGGCAATACATTTCTTTGCATAAATTCAGTAAGACCAGTTTCCAAGAGTGGTTTTATTGACCAAAAACTTTGACTGGAGTGTCACATTTTAAAAAGCCCTGTCTGAACTCTGAAGATGTGAAACCAATAAGAGTGCCATGGAGAAAGCCTGGTAGCCTGCTTGGTAGCCTGAACATAGCTGGTGCTGGAGCATCAGGCCCCTGCCCTATCATCAGTGGCGGTTGGTCAGAGTAGAAGTGGAGCAATAAAGGTGCCTCTGCATCCCTACGGAATCCCATGCACTCTAGGCCAAGACGAGTAGGAGGGCTACTGAGATGGGCCTTAAAGCCTAGGACATAGGCCTGCATAGAGCCACTGCAGGTGAAGAACTCACCAATCTCAGCAGATACAGCAGGCAGGCATGATGGCAGCTGGATGGCTTGGCTTCCTGGCCATACGGGGCACACTAAGATTCAATCATGAAATTCCAGCAAAGGTAGTCAGTTACTATTCGTGTTGTGTTTATGCAAACAATCAGGCCAAATTGAATGCAATAGATAAATTGGTCTTGATTTGGCTCTTTTCATAAACATAGAGGTAATTTTGAGGAGAGAATTTCTATTTCAATAGAGGTCATTGATTCTGAAATGTTTTCTTTCCCTTCCACTAAAGCATTTCTTTCCCTTCCACCATATCACAAGCCCACCTCCTTCTGTGCCAAGGCCTCATTGCCTCTCTGACAGACAGAAAGGATCTCTTGGCTCTGAAAGAAAACTCCATCCCCCTTCAGCCCAGAAGTAGTCAGAGGACCCCACTGACATCCATTTTCCCTGAAAGAATTCAGAGCCAGGGTCCTTGAGTTAATATATTAGGCAGTAAGTAAGAGATGAGCAGAGCAAGGATGATGGGCCAACTAGCACTACCAAGTCTTTCTAACTAAGTCTTTCCATAACCAATCTTTACTCAAGTTCTTTCAGCATTTACAGTCTACTCAGAAAGCAATCAGAAGCATGTCTGAGACACTCTGCCTGTACTAACTTCTGATCTGGTCCATCCCTTTCTCCCTGGTGACTCTGTTTGGGTAAAGAAATTTACCATCCACGGACTGACTGCTACATAGAGGGGACCATGTACCATCATCCTGACAACCCCCACAGCGGTAAAGTTCGACAGGATCCCAACGTGGCTTAAGACAGCACAGGCAGCAGAATTCTCTAAAGATAAAACTTTCACATGCACCATATTTTTAATTCTCTTTGTAGCAGTTAGTAAAGGAAACCTCAAAGCTGAGTAGATTAACAATGTTAGCAACCCCCAAGAGTCAATGACTTGACTCATTTACAGAAAACCAGTGAGGAATGAAGCATAGTAACCTCCATCTTGGATAAAAACTGCTGTTTGAAACTCTCTGCTATTGTTAGATAGTCCCTAGTCCTGTAAACTCTGTCATTATAAACTCTGTCACTTTGGAAACCAAGATGGAGGCATAGGTACACACCTAAATGCTGCCTCGCCAACAATTTAAAAACTACAACTAAAAGACAAAACGGAAACCATCCAGAGCCACAGGAAGGATGGCTAAGTGGACATTCTATAACTAGAAGGAAAGAGAAAAGCACACTGACACTCAGAGGAGCTGCAGAAGGAAGAGGTACGGAGGTGCGGGCACAGAGAGTACTGGTAACTGAGTAGCCAGCTGGCTTTCTCAAGCTGGAGGGAGACAAAAGGTCCTGACTGTGCTGAACTCCAGTCCCAATCAAGATTCTTGAGAACCGGACTCATAACGGGTGGAACTGGAATGTCAGGAAAGAGAAAAGCACACTGAGACTCAGAGGAACTGTGGAAGGCAGAGGTCCGGAGGTGCGGACATGGAGAGGGCAGGCAACTGAGTGCGCAGCTTGATTTATCAAGTGGGAGGGAGACAAAAGCTCCCGACTGCACTGAACTCCAGTTCCAAGCACGACTCTGGGGACCCAGACTCATCCGGGGAGAAACAGGAATGTCTGGCAGGTAGGGGAAACTCGAGGGCTGCTTTCTCTCAGAGGTGCGTGCAGCGATTACTGCGGGACACTGACACCCAGGGTTCTATTAGGGCAGGACTAAGGGAAAGCCAATGCCGTCTGCTCCGCCCTGAGACTCCAACCCATCCAAGCTGAGCACAGAGGTTCTTGCAAGTCTTGTCTCAGAAATTCTCCCATGTAGACAAAGTTGAGACTCACATCCAATTTATCTGGAGGTCAATTCCTCCCAGTGATACCAACAACAATCAAGGCTTATCTACAACAAGACTGTGCACATAGCCCACAAAGGGGTGCAACAAGAGTGTCCACCTCAGGTAACTTGGGAGGCTGAGCTACTGGGCCCTATAAGACACCTAGCACACAAAGCCACTCTATCAACTCAGGGAGGCAGCCAAAATGCGGAGACAAAGAAAAAGATCACAAATGAAAGAAATGGAGGAAAGGAAACGACTGGATATAGAGTTCCAAACCACAGTTATAAGGTTTTTCAAGAATTTTCTAGAAAAGGCTGATAAATTTAGCGAGACCCTTGAGGACATGAAAAAGGGTCAACTAGAAATTAAATATACCTTGACTGAAATTAAAAAAATATATATATTATACACTGATCTAACAGCAGACTAGAGGATCACAAGAATCAAGTTAAATATCTGAAATACAAAGAAGCAAAAAACACCCAACTGCAAAAGAAAAAAGTATTAAAAAAAAAAAAGGAGATAGTGCAAGGAGCCTCTGGGACAACTTCAAGGGTACCAACATCAGAATAATGGGGGCACCAGAAGAAGACATACAGCAAGATACTGAAAACCCATTTTAAGAAATAATGAGGAAAAACTTCACCCACTTTGTGAAAGAAATAGACTTACAAGTCCAGGAAGCACAGCGTAACCCAAACAAAAGGAATCCAAAAAGGACCACACCAAGACACATCATAATTAAAATGCCAAGAGCAAAAGACAAAGAGAGAATATTAAAATCAGCAAGAAAAAAACAGTTAGTTACCTACAAGGGAGCACCTATACGATTGTCAGCTGATTTCTCAACAGAAACAATGCAGGCCAGCCAGGAGTGGGAAGAAATATTCAAAGTGATGAATAGAAAGAAACTACAACCAAGATTACTCTACCCAGCAAAGCTATCATTTAGAATAGAATGGCAAATAAAGAGCTTCACAGATAAGAAAAAGCTAAAGGAGTTCATCACCACCTACCAGTATTATATAAAATGCTGAAAGGCATTCTTTAAGAAGAGGAAGAAGAACAGAAAAGTAAAGATAGAAATTATGAACAACAAATACATATCTATCAACAAGTGAATCTAAAGTCAAGTGAATAAAAAATCTGATGAACAGAATCAACTGGTGAATATAATGGAATCAGGGGCATAGAAAGAGAGTGGACTGACAATGCTCTGGGGGAAAGGGGTGTGGGGGTGTGGGAAGAGACTGGACAAAAATCGTACACCTATGGATGAGGACAGTGGGGGGCGGGTAAGGGCAGAGGGTGGGGTGGGAACCGGGTGGAGGGGAGCTATGGGGGGGGGAAAAGGGAAACAATTCTAATAATCTGAACAATAAAGATTTATTAAAATTTAAAAAGATAAATATTAAATAAATAAACTCTGTCACTTTAAGACCATCTGTTATTCTGTAAAATGACTTTGTTTTTTGTTCAAATAAAAGAAAAAGATAAACTTAACTGTCTGACCTTGCAAGCTAGCCATCCAATGTAATAGACTAAATTAGACTAATACTGATAATACTTATACAAAGTACAAACTCATAATGTATTCAAGGTTACAACTGTCTGTAACAGTAACTCGCACAGAGCCCTTTGTAATATCTGCAAACAAAGAGGCTTGAAAGGTATAAATACAGGAAACTTTCTGTATGGGTTGCTCAAAGATTTGGAAGAGACACCTTCCTCTGTGCTGCCCACAATCAAGGACTCCTAATTAATTGGCTCATTAGGGTGTCTTGTAACTCATTCGATGATTTACGACACAACAACAAAAGAACTAGTTTCCTCAAAAAGACCAAAGCCCATGTCATCATCAGACTCCTCAAATTCTTCCTTCTTTGCCTCCACTATCTTCTCCTTAGCTTTGCAAACAAGTTCGGTCAGAAAGCTTGACCACTACACAAACTGCTGTAATGAGGGCATTGATCTTATCCTCAGTCACCATAGCTGCATCCTTGTGCAGGATAAGGGATGAGCAGATGCAGGCGAGCTCTGAGACTGTGGCCATTGTGAGGGTGAGTGCTTGCGCAGCACTGCCTGGAGTGGTGTTAGTCGCTTGATAAAGTGAGGGCCGCACCCAAACGCGGCCTTAGCTTCCTGGAAAGAACCCAGCACCTTTCCGGCAGCTGGGGAAAGGGGCTCCAATAAGGGTTTAATCTCCTAATTTTTACAGTGAACTCATACCACTGAAGAAAATGAATGTAAACAATCCAATCAAAAACGGGCAAAGGACCTAAATAGATACTTTTCGAAAGAGAATATACAGAAGCCCGAGATACATATGAAAAATACTCCAAGTCACTAATCACCCAAGAAATGCAAATCAAAATGACAATGAAGTACCATTCCACACCTGTCAGAATGGCTATCACCAACAAATCAACAAACAACAAATGCTGGCGAACATGTGGGGAAAAAGGACCCCACGTGCACTGCTGGTGGGAATTCAGATAGGTGTAACCACTGTGAAGAACAGTATGGAGTTTCTTCAAAAAATTAAAAGTGGATCTGCCACTTGACCCAGTAATTTCACTTCTAGGAATATATCCCAAGACATCAGAAACACCATTCCGAAGGGATATATGCACCCCTATGTATATAGCAGCACAATTTACAATAGCTAAGTGCCCATCAGCACATGAATGGATTAAAAGTACTGTGGTACATCTACACAATGGAATACTATGCCACTATTAAAAAGAAGGAACTCTTACCATTTGCAACAGCATGGATGGACCTGGAGAGCATCATGCTAAGGGAAATAAGCCAGTGGGAGAAAGATAAATATCACATGTTCTCACTCATTTGTGGAATATAATGAACAAGATAAACTGATGAACAAACATAGAGCCAGAGAAAAAAAGTCTTTTAGAATATAATAGAAGTAATCCTGTCATTTGCAGGTTTTCAATATTTCCTACAACTTTTGTGACATTATACTATGTTAGAACAGGTTTGGTAATCCTATATAATAAAAGCCTAATATGCTAAGTGTCTGGTCCTCCAGTCAACCAATCAAAGCATAATATACTAATAATATGCTAAGGCCACTCAACCGCTGCTATGTTGTGCACTGACCATCAGGGGGCAGACAGTTGACCACTCACTATGACTTGCGTGACCACCAGGAGGCAGACGCTCTGACCAGTAGGTTAGCTTGCTGCCGGGGTCTGGCAGATCTGAACTGAGCAGGACAGGCCAGACACGCCCTGCAGCCCTCCCACATTCCCTCCCTGGCTAGCCAAGCTCTCACATCCCTCCCCGGCCCCTATCATGCACCACTGGGGTTCCGTGGCTTGGCCAGCACCCGCTCGAAATCCAGGCTGAGAGACCACCCCCCCCTTCGAGTGCACGAATTTCATTCACCAGGTTCTCTATTATTGTTATATTTAAAATGTTTTTTCTTGAAATGGTAATGTTTATTGCATATCCTATCTAATAATAGAGTAATATGCAGATTGACCATCACTCCAACACACAAGATGGCTGCCCCCATGTGGACACAAGATGGCCAGCAGGGGAGGGCATTTGGGAGGGACCAGGCCTGCAAGGGAGGGCAGTTGTGGGTGATCATGCCAGCAGGGGATGGCAGTTGGGAGGGACCAGGCATGCAAAGGAGGGCAGTTGGGGGCGATCAAGCCTGCAGGGGAGGGCAGTTAAGGGTGACCAAGCTGGCAGAGGAGGGAAGTTGGGGGCAACCAGGCCTGCAGGGAATGGCAGTTGGGAGGGAACCAGGCCTGCAGGGGAGAGCAGTTGGGAGGGACCAGGCCTGCAGGGGAGGGCAGTTAGGGGTGACCAAGCCTTCAGGGGAGGGCAGTTAGGGGCAAACAGGCTTGCAAGGGAACAGTTAAGCATCAATCAGGCTGGCAGGGGTGATCAGGCTGAAAGGCAGAAGCGGTTAGGGGAAATCAGGAAGGCAGGCAGGCGAGCAGTTGGAAGCCAGCAGTCCTAAATTGTGAGAGAGCGGATGGGATTGGGCCTAAATGGGCAGTCAGACATCCCTCAAGGGTCCCAGATTGGAGAGGGTGCAGGCTGGGCTGAGGGACATACCGCGCCCCCCGTGCATGAATTTCGTGCACCGGGCCTCTAGTATTATTATATTTAAATTGTTATTCTTCAGATTTTAATGCTTATTTTCTGTAACATTAAAAAGAAAGAAAGAAAATTAAAAGAAAGAGCCTCCTGACCAGGACCAGCTCCCTATGCCCACCTTCTCATGTTGCAGTGCCACCAGGTCTCAGGAGGGGGCAGGAAAGAGGGAGAGACTGGACTAGGACCCAGGCCAGGCTTTGGACTCCAGAGGAGCAGGGACATGGATCATTAGGATGGGCATGTCTCCCCAGCTCTCAGGGGCAGTTATGCTGAGAATTTAGGGCACAGTTTGGGGGCTCTCTGAACCAAAAGGCCAATCCTGGTCACCCCAACTCAGGCCCCAGGTCACCCACGATCAAATAATCCTCCGTCCTAGTGTCCAGCATCTTCAGATCAGTCAGAAATTTTCCACGAAGGGAACACACTGGGCACCAGGGTGAGGGTGGGATGAGCCCCTGTTCTCAGGTTCCCCACAGACCCTCCCCTAAAAGTCTCCCAACCTCACCCTCCTGGCCACCCCAGGTTTGCCACATGGAGTGGCCCAGGACTCTTAAGGTCTCCACTCAATTGCCTCTTCCCTCACTCTCCAAGAATCCTCCTAATCATCTCCCAGGAACTCCTTTTAGAAAATCACAGGATCATTGATCTTGTGCCAGCCCCACCCCCATATCCATCCTGCACCCAGATCCTCCAGATCTTACTTCTGGTCACTTCTAAGGGAGGGTTTCAGGTTCTGTGGGCACAGGCGGTAGGGCTGGAGGAGGTACACTCCCCTCTCTTGACTTGGAGGCCTCCAGGTGGGATCAAAGAGCCCCCTCTCCTCTCACACTGGAGCTCCCCGCAACATGCTCACTCACGTTCTTGTGCAGCCTCTTTTTGGATCCCCAGCATGGCACACCTGGAGAGCTGCTTTCACCAGGGTGGAGGGCAGGGTCATTGAGGTCATGCGCACCTCACCCGATTTCTCCCACCACCTCTGACCTCACATCCTGAATATTTGACCCAAGTCAGCTGGTACCAGTGCCACCCGACTCCATCATGTTCTGATTCTGGATGGCCCCCAGCTACACTGCTCACTCGGTGTGTGTGACCTTGGGCTTGGGCCTGGCCTCCCTGACCCGTTCGCTCCTCTGGAAATTGGGAAACCTCCACCTAGCTCACAGGTTCTTCTGAGGACTCAGTTTCATTACTGTCATCATTGTTCTCAACCTCAGCCGTCTCTTGCTTTCCTGCCTTGAACAGATGACCAACCTGTGAGGTGTGCAGCAAGGGTTGTTCACCCCTCCATGTCAATCATGAAGAGTCTGGCAGCGAGTGCTCTAGGGGTTCAGTGGGAAGTCTCATAAGGCAAACCCCTGTGTCTCTTATCCATCCAGTTGGACCTGAGGACAAGAGCCTTTTTTTCCCCTGTCCCGAGGTAATCCCCCGCAGGGACCATCCCTGGGGCAGGCAGGGTGGGCTCCCCTTGGAGGTATTGTGAAGACAGAAGTGGCAGCAGTGCCCTAGCATCCTGAGGACAGGCTGAGCTGCTTTGGGAAAGAAACCACTCTTTCACCTGACAGCCTGGAAGAATGTAAGAGCCAGCACAGGGAGGAACATGGAAACCAGAGACCTGCGCAATGAGCCAGATCTGCACCCCATCCTGGAACAGCCTGGCCACCACCCTGTGTGCCATGATCAGGGCCTCCTGTCCCTCAAATGCCCACCCACCTGCCCATGGACCAAACAGATCCCTCTTCCTGGTAATCAGGACCGAGATGGTGAATATTTTCAGAGAATCTTTAAGTGACAAACTACCAAAGCCATAACGTGTGCAGTCATTCCATCCCTCATGCCCTCCTCTCTGCAGACATCCAGTCTCATTCTACCTTGATGAGCTGTTCCCTGCTCAGTGAGTTGTCTTCCTTACACAGTTTTTTCAGTGTAAATGTGCTCCTCCTGAGGGGCGGGAAAGAGAAAAGTCGTGTTTAGGAAAGATGGGGAAACGGATGTGGGGACCATGGCCGAGACGCCTGGACGCCTGATAGTGAAGCACAGAGACACTTTGCTGTTAATACACTCAATATTCAAGGCCACCTGAAAATGGGAATCTTAATCAGGCTGAGATGCCATGAGGAAGTACAGTCCTAACATATACGCACATGTGTGCCCTTCTGGAGCCAAAATGACTGATGTAAGTAATGATTGTCATCAAGCCTTCTTTGTCAATGAAGTGATAGACAGGTTATTGACCAACAAGTGTGCTGGAGAGAGCATCTAGGAAGAGAAAAGGCTAGAGAGCTCAGACAGAGCTAAGAGGAACCCAATGAAGAAGACATAAGGCTCAGAGCTCATAGAGCACTCAAGTAGAGCTACCATGCTAAGGAGGTAAAGTTTGCTGGACATGGAAACAGGAGAAGCTGCTGAGCCAGAGAGTTCTGATATCACTTTGATGTAAGGTGGTGATATCAGAGGCAGCATGAAGCTGTTCAGATCATGACTGTGGGCACAGAGACTGATGCTGCTGTTTGGGAAAGAAATGTATTTACCAGCCGGTGTACGGCTGCCTGATTCGGACACTGTTATGAAGGACTGTCTTGTCTGATGACTTATGGCCACTGGCTTCTGCAATAAAGATTCATTCTTATGCACCCACAGCTTCTTATGGTTTCTCCTTCTGCCCTGCCACAGAGAATTTAAACGTACTCAGAGTCGCTGTGCTCTTGTTGCTCTGACAAGAGGTTAAGGGAAAATTCCTTTTGACAATCTCATGTTTCAACCTGCCTTGGTGAGGGTATCACTGGGTTTCTCTGAGCAGGAAGGTCTTTGTGGGACTAAGGCAGGGCTCTCTTGTTGGCCACTGGGCCCCGTACCCTTATCGAAGAAGCAGCTCTGTTTTGACCAGTTTGTGTTTCAACTGGGCATAGGGTTCTGGTGCTGGTAACACGCGAGTATCTCCCATTTGTCTCAATGCAGTCTCTGACATTGAAGGAAACTGACTTCTGGAGCAGAGCTAGTGGCCTGAGGTGCCAGGATGGCTTAGAGACCCCACCCACCAGCCCAGTCCCTGTTTCCAGAGTCGGCTACCTCCCAGGAGTTGAGGGGACATTGAGATATAAATGGGAGACACCTTCACATTCCTCCTCTGATGGGAGAGGCCTACGCACCTGGAAACTTTGCCCCATGTCTTCTTCAGATGATGGATGGACATGCTCTGCAGGGCGTCCTGGATGGCTTGCAGGGAGTAGAAACTCCTTAGGGTTCTACACTCCTGGAAAGGGGAGACGTGGGCTGTGAAGTGGGAGCTGCAACTGTAGCTTCAGTTCTTCAGGATTGACACCCCCTCCGGGTGTGACAGATTCTCAGGGTGTGCACGTTTAGCAGCCAAAGAGTAAGTCTCACAGTGAGGAGGATCCCAGATCAACCCAAGCAAGAGGCCAGGTAGGAAGTGAGCCTCTCACATACATCAAGGTCCGCACATCCCTGGTAGAGAGGAACTGGAGGCTGAGCCGGGGCTCCTACCTCAGGCATCCGGCCTGAGAGCTGACCAAGCAGCAGAGGCATTTTTCAAGGCTCTGCATAGGGATGCTGCTGGGCTTCCCCTAACAGACCTTGGCCACCTTGATCCAGTGCTCCACCACGTTGGCCCTGTCGTGGGCCATCCATCATGCTTGAGTCCCCAAGGCAGGTGGTGATCACACAGATGGTGATCACAAAGGTGGCCACATGATTGAACTGTGTGACGGCGGCACGGAAAGTGGAGGCCACATGCTCCTTGCCAGGCTTGGCCTTCTGGGACCAGACGGAGCTCAGGCACTGGTGGGGCAGCACCTCCTTGAGCAGCTCCTGGGTAGAAAGCATATTGTCACCCAGCCCTGTCACACCCCAGTTCAGGGGCCGTATGCCCCTGGATTTGGGAGAGGCTGTGTCCCAGGTCCGGGTGAGGCCTCGCGCACTTGGGTCCGGGTGAGGCCACACGCCCCAGTGTCTGGGAGAGGCCACACGCCCCTGGGTCGGGTGAGGCCACACCCCCCTGGGTCTCGGTGAGGCCACGCGCCCCTGGGTCCGGGGGAAGCTGGATCCCGGGTCCAGGTGAGGCCGTGTGCCTCTGGATCCGGGTGAGGCCGTGGGCCCCTGGGTCCGGGTGAGGCCACGTGTCCCTGAGTCCGGGGGAAGCTAGATCCCGGGTCCGGGCGAGGCCGTGTGCCCCTGGATCTGGGTGAGGCTGGGTCCCGGGTCCGGGTGAGGCCGTGGGCCCCTGGATCCTGGTGAGGCTGGGTCTCGTGTCCGGGTGAGGGCACGCGAACCTGGGTCTAGGAGAGGCCACGCGCCCCTGGGTCTGGGTGAGGCCACGCGCCCCTGGGTGGGGATGAAGCTGGGTCCCGGGTCCGGGTGAGGCCCTGTGCCCCTGGATCCGGGTGAGGCTGGGTCCTGGGTCCGGGTGAAGCCACGCGCCCCTGGGTCCGGGTGAGGCCGCGCACCCCCTGGGTCTGGGTGAGGCCACATGCCCCTGGGTCCGGGTGAAGCCGTGCTCCTGGGTCCGGCCGAGACCAAACCAGAGGGAGTCGGACCTGCATTACCACCATTTGTCCACCATCCAGAGCTGAGGGGTCAGTGCCGACATGTACTCATAAGGAACTGGTGGACATTGATATTGGGTCTCAAAAGAACTGTTGGTCCAGAAAGAAACTCACTACAGACTGATTCATTTGCCTGTCAGCATAACTATTATTGCTCGTCTCACATTCAGTTCTTATAAGTATATCTCTAGTGACACATGATTTCGCTCATCTAGGGGAAATGATGAACAACATAGACTGATGAACAACAACAGAACCAGAAACAAGGAGGCATCGATCGGACTATCGGGCCTCAGTGGGAGGATAGGGGAGGGTGGGGGGAGGGGGGAGAGATCAACCAAAGGTCTTGTGTGCATGCATATGAGCCTAACCAATGGTTAAGTTCAACAGGGGGTTGGGGCATCCGTGGGGAGGGGTGTGGGATGGGAATGGGGGGATGAGGACAAATATGTGACACCTTAATCAATAAAGAAATTAAAAAAAACACACAAAGGCACACATGCATGCACACAAATGAGAGACATTATCTCCAGGACGTACACATGTTTAAATATGTAGAAAAGGGGCTGGGCGGAAACCAAACAACAGATAAACCGTGGTTCCCTCTGGTCAAGGGAGGGGACCAGGATGGGGAGAGTGGTCAAATGGGCTTTAGCCATATCTCTATTTAATAATATATTCCTCTGTGATGTATATAAAGTTCATTTTTTTTAAAACAGTGAATGGCCAATGAAGAAACATAGAAATGTGGATAAGTCTTTAGAAAAGTTTGCTAAGAAAAGGAGTAGAGAATAGTACATTCTGGAGAGGATTGTGGGGTCAAGAGAGGATTTTGTGAGTTTTATTTTTGCTGTTGTTTTATAATGGAGATGCTAAAGGACTTTGGTGTGCTGATAGAAATGGTCTAGCAGTGGTGGGAGAGGGTGCGGACACTTGTAGGATGCAGAAAGTGATTGTGTTCAGGGAATAGTTAGCAGATGGCCAAAGGCAGAGTAGGGGCCTTCCTTCTGCTGTGAGCGGTGGAGAGGGGAAGACAGTGCCAGTGAGGGAAGGTGATAAGTTTGGTGGTGAGAAGATAAATGAGACTCCTCCATAATCACGTCTAATAAAATATAAACACTGTCCAAGTCACAAAAAAAAAAAAAAGATGGCTGGCACAAGATGGCTGGCAGGTGTGGGCAGTTGGGAGGGACCAACTCTACAAGGGAGGGCAGTTGGGGGCAATCAAGCCTGCAGGGGAGGGCAGTTAGGGGTGACCAGGCCAGCATAGGAGGGAAGTTAGGGGTGACCGGGCCTGCAGGGAAGGGCAGTTTGGTGGGACCCAGGCCTGCAGGGGAGGGCAGTTGGGAGGACCAGGTCTGTAGGGGAGGGCAGTTAGGGTTGACCAGGCCAAAAGGGGAGGGAATTTAGGGGCAAACACGCTGGTAGGGGAGCAGTTAGGCATCAATCAGGCTGGCAGGGGAGTGGTTAGGGGGTGATCAGGCTAGCAGGCAGAAGTGGTTAGGGGCAATCAGGAAGGCAGGCTGGAGAGCAGTTGGGAGCCAGCAGTCCTGGATTTTGAGAGGGGTGTGCGACTGCCTGTTTAGGCCCTATCCCACCAGGATTGGGCCTAAATGGGCAGTTGGACAGCCCTCGAGAAGTCCAAGATTGGAGAGGGTGGAGGCTGGCCTGAGGGACACCACCCACACCCTAACCCCCCGCCCCCGTGTACAAATTTCATGCACCGGGCCTCTTGTCTAATTATAATTTGGCCTGGTTGTTTGCATAAAGACAACAAGAATAACCGTTGATAACATAGGCTATTTTTTTTTTTAATTCTTTGCTGGAATCTCATGAAAATGTTTATATCCAGGGCAAAGAAGCCATGCAACACAGTTGCCATGAGGCTTTGCCTCCATAACTATAAGTTTTGGCATATTCCTCACCTTCTTGAGGTCCCCACATGTGTCTTGGGGTTCCTTTCGTGCCATCTCTCAGGAAAGTAACCTTCCTTCCTTACCTGGAAAGACGATCATGAACCACATGACCAAGCAGGGTACCAGGCTAATTATCCAAGGGACTTCTCAGCTTCAAAGTCAATGTTCGTTCTTTAGAGGTTGCTGGTGACATCCAGAGTCCTGGCAATGTCTCGCTCAGACATGATCTTCCAGTAAAGTTTTGGGTTAATAAAGCCCCAATTAGAAACTGACTTATGTCCTGTTATGAAGAAATCGGACTCTTACTGGATTTATGCAAACACACACATTGCCATCCTCTCTAATAAAATGGTAATATGCAAATTAACCATCACTCCGCTACATAAGCCACGCCCACCAGCCAAGCCACGCCCACCATCCAATCAGAGCAAGTATGCAAATTAACCCCAATCCAAGATGGCTACAGCCACAGAGAGCAAGGTTTCCCAGGTAACAGAGTAAGACAAGCTTTCTACAGCCATTGCAGGCCTAAGCCTCCACTCAAGCTACAAAGTTTCTATTATAGAAGGTAAACAAATGCAAACAAATGGCGGCAGAATGGAGCTTGAGAGAGCAGGCCAGGGTTGTCGGCGGCAACAGGGGAAGCAAAGCTTTCCGCACACCCTGGCCGGGCTCACCGCTTAAGGCTACAAAGTTTCAATTGTAGAAGGTGAATTAACTGCCACAGAAATGGCTGCCGCCCCGGAGAAAGCAGCAGGCTTGGCTCCGCTCCAGGCTACAAAGTTTCAATTGTAGAAGGAAAATAAATTCCAGATAACAGGGCCTCTGCTTGGGTTGCCAGGGGGCGTGGCCGGCCTGCAAACCACCACAGGCCCCACGCTCAGGCTGCCCCACGCCCCAAGGGAACCCCACCCTGATCCGGGACACCCTTCAGGGCAAACCAGCTGGCCCCCACCGGTGCACCAGGCCTCTATCTTATCTAATAAAAGAGTAATATACAGATTGATCATCACTGCAACACACAATATAGCTGCCCCCATGTGGTCAAAGATCCTGCCCCCATGTGGACACAAGATGGCCACTGCAAGATGGCCAGCAGGAGAGGGCAGTTGGGAGGCACTCGGCCTGCAAGGGAGGGCAGTTGAGAGGGACCAGGCTTGCAAGGGAGGGCAGTTGGAGGTGATCAACCCTGATGGAGAGGGCAGTTAGGGGTGACCAGGCTGGCAGAGGAGGGAAGTTGGGGGCAAACAGGCTGGCAGGGGAGCAGTTAAGCATCAACCAGGATGGCAGTGGAGTGGTTAGGGGGTGATCAGGCTGGCAGGCAGAAGCGGTTAGGGGCAATCAAGAAGGCAGGCAGGCAAGCAGTTGGGAGCCAGCAGTCCTGGATTGTGAGAGGGATGTCCGACTGCCCATTTAGGCCCTGGGATCGGGCCTAAACGGGCAGTCGGACATCCCTCCAGGAGTCCCAGATTGGAGAGGGTACAGGCTGGGCTGAGGGACAACCCCCCACCGTGCACGAATTTCGTGCACCGGGCTTCTAGTGAGAATAATAATAACAAAAACTATAATTATTTTTAGTTCATTCATTCCTATAACTAAATACTTTTTCTCCTGACTTTTCTTGCCAATATTTCTATAAATCCAGAAAACCTTTGATTTGTAGTCAGATAGATGTAAAACTTTCTTTTCCACTTCCTTTGAGAAATAGGCTTATATACTCACTTTCTTAAGAAGCATAACAGAGATAACATAAGTTTGAAAGCTCTCAGGAGGCTGCAGACAATGTGGCTGTGTATGTGGGGAAATTGCAGGCACCAAGGTTAGTTCCCAGGACTGTAGTAACTGCTGGAGCACCAATGGCTTTAGTGTAAAAGAACCAGTTTTTGTCCTTTAAAAACAGAGTAACCCCCACCTGGACTGTGTTGCTGCTGCTTCTGCAGCCTACTGAAGGGTACTTCTGAGGCTCAGGCCTGTAGTACAGATATTTGGGGAATTTGAAGGATTATTTCCCATACGTTTCTTTATCAATATAAACCAAAGAGCCAACAAAATTCTCACAGACCAGGAGAACGAAAAGGCTGCTTGGCCTCAGGTCCCACTTGCTGGACCAGAGACAGAAGGGTATGCATCCTGACTTGGCTCTGTGCCCCTAGAGCACTCGCTGCCATTTTGTCCCCTCATGAGTGACATGGAGGGACAACTATCTTGTATTGCAGGTCTCACAGGATGGTCACAAGTTTAGGGCAGGAAAGGACTGTGCAGAGCTCCCTGGCCTGTCCCACCTGGAGGGCTGAGAGTGAGAACAATGATGACATTAATGACATTGAGTCCTCAGGAGAACCTGTGAGCTAGGTGGAGGTCTCCTACTTTCGAGAAAGGGGAACAGGTCAGGGATGCCAGGCCAAGGCCTAAGGTCACACACAGCCAGTGAGCATTGTAGTTGGGAGCCTTTCAGAATGAGAGCATGCTGGAGTTGAGGTGACACTGCCACTGAAGGAGTGCACTCTCAGAGCTGGCGCCCCGGAGGCTGTTCTGGGAGGCAGGAATAGTTGAGATTGAGCGGGCATGGCTCAGTTCCCAGAAGAGAGTGAAGGAATAGTGAAGAGTTTTTTTTAAAAGCTGTTTTGTCTCAAAGCCCCCCCTGGGTCTCTCCCCCTGTGCTGGTAAGGCTGAGAGTGTGTTTTGTCTCGACTCCTCAAGGTCCCTCTCCCAGTGATGGGAACAAGCTGTGTGTCTTGTCTCGGCTCAAAGAATAAACAGAGCAGTGTTGTTCGGACAGAGAAAGAAACATAGAATATAAGATTAATATGTAACTAACAGCTCCCCTTTGGAATTTCCCAGCAGCTTTTGGTCCCCTTTTCCTCCCACCCGTGTGTGACCCCTCCCAACGTGCAGTTTTTGCCTATATAAGCTTGTAAAATTTCCCACTGGGCTGTTCAACCCCTCTGCTCCTGCGTGAGTTAGGAGTTGAGCCCCAGCGCGCTGGAATAAAAACCTCTTGCGGTTTGCATCAAGTGACGCCTCCTGCGGTTGATTGGGGTTGCCGTCAATTCGGGGGACAGAGTAAGGGTCTCCTTTTGGGGGTCTTACACCACCAGATGACTTGGGTCAGATATCCAGGGTGTGAGGTCAAGGGTGGTGAGGGAAATTGGGTGAGGTGAGCATGACCTCAATGACCCTGCCTCCACCCTTTGGAAGCAACCCTCCAGGTGTGCCACTCTGATGTGGAACCTCTGGGGATCCAAGAAGAGGCTGCAGAAGAAACTGAGTGAGCCTGTTTGGAGGGCGCTCCAGGGTCAGAGGAAAGGGGACTCTGACTTCCCAGCTGGAGCCCTCCAAGCCACGACAGGGAGGCCCTTCCCCTCCAGTTCCACCGCCTGTTCCCACAGAACATGATACCCTCCCTTACAAGTTTCCAAGGGGGCGTATGGGGGACCTGAGTGCAGGATGGTTATGAGGATGGGCCTGGCCCGGGATCACTGATGCTGTGGTTTGCCAAAAGTAGCTCCTGGGAGGGGAGCTACTGGAGAGTGAAGGAAGGGACAATTGTATGTACGGGGTTCTCTGTCCCCAAAGGCCAATCCTAGTCACCCTAACTCAGGCCCCAGGGTTACGTGCTCAACTCAATTGTCCCTTCCTTCACTCTCCAGTAGCTGAAGTCGCTTCCTTCACTCTCCAAAAGTCTGAAGGTGGGAGGTTTTCAGAGAAGGACATGGGGGTGCCTGAGAGAAGAGGTTCATCCCACCCTCACCTGTCAGGTGCTCAACTCAATTGTCCCTTCCTTCATTCTCTAGTAGCTGAAGTCCCTTCCTTCACTCTCCAGAAGTCTGAAGGTGGGAGGCTTTCAGAGAAGGGCATGGGGGTGCCTGAGAGAAGAAGTTCATCCCACCCTCACCTGTTTGTCCAGTGTGTCCCAGCCTTGGAAAATATCTGAAAGACCTGAAGATGCTGTACACCAGAAGGGAGGATTATCTGGAGGTGGGTGACCTGGGGCCTGACTTAGGGTGACTAGGATTGGCCTTTGGGGACAGAGAACCCCATACATACTGAGTCCTGAGGTCTCAGCACAGCCTCCGCTGGGACCTGGGACATCTTTCCCATCATAGTGATCCATATCCTCCTCTTCTGGAGGCCACAGTCAGGCCTGGGTTCTAGTCCTGTCTCGCCCTGTTTCCCACCCCCTTCTGAGACCTGGCAGTTGTGCGCCATGAGAAAGTGGGCATAGGGGCCTATCCTGGCCTGGAGGCTCTTTCCGATGGACTGGGATCTCTGTCCTCAAGTGCAATCAGATCAACCTAGAAAAAAAGGGGAAGGTGAGTAGTGGAAGTCTTCCTGGGGCAGGACAGAGGAATGACTATGTGAGACATCCAGGCCAGCACACTCCTGGGCTCCATCCCATGCATCTTCCACTTGTTGGACTTTGTATTCATGGAAAATATGCTTGGCTACAAAATCTCTCTTTTTGAGAAACTCTTAGGTCTTAGGTAAAAGTTTAGTAAAGTAGTAAATATAAAATATTCTTTTTAAGGGTAAGACAAGAAATTCCCTACATTTTTCTGGATATGCATACATTTCCAGCAATGAAAACAAGAAAAACAAACAAGAAAATAATATAAGATTGAAACAATTTAGAAAGTTGTAACTTCTTATATGATACTAATATATATATATTTTTTCCTTCAACTATGTTTAGAACTTTATTTAAAATAGGAGAAGAACAGTCCGGGTGAGGCAGCACACCCCTGGGTCCGGGTGAGGCTGGGTTCCGGGTCCGGGTAAGGCCGTGCCTCTGGGTCTGGATGAGGCTGGATCCCGGGCCTGGGTGAAGCCGCGTGCCCCTGGGTCCGGGAGAGGCCACGCATCCCTGTGTCCAGGTGAGGCTGGGTCCCGGGCCCGGGTGAGGCTGCACGCCCCTGCGTCTGGGTGAGGCAGCGCACCCCTGGGCCCGGGTGAGGCCATGCGCCCCTTGGTCCGGGTGAGGCCATGCGCCCGGGGGCCTGGGTGATGCTGGGTCCTGGGTCTGGGTGAGACCACGCGCCCCTGGGTCCGGGCGAGACCAAACCAGAGGGAGTCGGACCTGCATTACCACCATTTGTCCACCATCCAGAACTGAAAAGTCAGTACTGACATGTACACATAAGGAATGGGTGGACATTGAAATTGGGTCTCAAAAGAACTGTTGGTCCAGAAAGAAACTCACTACAGACTGATTCATTTGCCTGTCAGCATAACTATTATTGCTCGTCTCACATTCGGTTCTTATAAGTATATTTCTAGTAACACATGATCTCACTCATCTAGGAGAAATGACGAACAACATAGACTGATGAACAAGAACAGACCCAGAAACAAGGAGGCATCCATCGGACTGTCGGGCCTCAGAGGGAGAGTAGGAGAGGGTGGAGGTAGGGGGAGAGATCAACCAAAGGACTTGTGTGCATGCATACGATCCTAACCAATGGTTAAGGACAACAGGGGGGTGAGGGCATCCATGGGGAGGGGTGTGGGATGGGAATGGGGGGATGAGGACAAATGGAGGACGGAGCCGGAGAGGAAGGGGCGGCTGACGGCTTGGCTGGCGTTCTCTGGCGGGAAGGAGATAAAAGCTCCAGATTGTGCTGAACCCCAGCTCCAACTGCACTGAACCCCAGTTCCGGGCGAAACCCTGGGAAGCCGGGCTCATGCTGGGGGAGTCTGGGCTGTGGGGCGGAGGCACAGAGGAGTTGCGCCGGAGCCACGCACGGGAATGTGCGCAGAGGAGGGACTGTTGCCTGTGCTGCTGGATTGCCCTAGCGGGAAGGAGACAAAAGCTCTGGACCGTGCTGAACCCCAGTTCCAACTGCACTGAACCCCAGTTCTGGGAAAGACCCGGGGAAGCCAGGCTCATACTGGGGAAAACTGGGCTGTAAGGCAGAAATGCAGAGAAGCGGCGAGGGGCAGAGCACCGGAGGCACGCACGGGATTGTGCGCACAGGATGGTCTGTTGACTGTGCCGCTGGCTTGCCCTGGTGGGAAGGAGACAAAAGCGCCAGACTGTGGTGAGCCCCAGTTCCGACTACACGGAAACCCAGTTCCGGGCGAGAATCTGGGAATCCAGATTCATTGGGGGAGAGACTAGACTGTTTGGCAGCGGGTGAAACTCCAGGGCGCTTTTCTCTCAGAGGTGTTTGCTGGGAGTAGAGAGGGACACTGAGACACAGGAACCTCATAGGGCGGGGCTGATGGGAAGCCAAGGCTGTAGGCTCTGCCCTGTAACTCTGCCCCATCCAAGCTGAGCACAGAGGCTTTTACAATTTTGCAAGTCTAGTTGAATGGGGCTCTCTCCCGGCATAGACACAGCTGATCCTCACAGCCAATTGGACTGGAGGTCACATCCTCCCAGTGTACCAACAGCAATCAAAGCTTAACAACACCAAGACTTTGCACTCAGCCCACAAAGGGGGGTATCAAGAGCGACCACCTAGGGAGATTGGGGAAGCTGAGCGATAGGGAAGCAGCCAAAAGGGGAAGACACCGAAACAGGTCACAAATATAAGGGATGCTGTAATTCCTGCTGAGTGGCCTCAGGCAGTAGCTGACCTACACTTCATTGGAGACCCAGAAACAAGGGCATCTAGTGGTCGGTGTGAGATGACACCAGATTTCAACCACTCGCATAAGGGACACATTCAAGAGGCAGACTCAGTGAGCGCCAAAGCCTTGCTGCACCAAGACCCATCCCATAAACGTGTCTCCCGCACAGCAACTCTTCCTTTATAGACACAGAGGGTCCGCACGGCCAATTGGCCTGGAGGACAATTCCTCCCAGTGACACCAACAACAATCAAGACTTAACTATACAAAGAAGGACCAAGATGGAGGCATAGGGCAGAAGCCTGATTGTTGCCTACCACAACAATTTTGAGACTACGACGGGAGAGCAGAGCAGACACCATCCAGAACCACCAGAGGGCTGACTGAGCAGATGCTCTACAACTAGAATAAAAGAGAGGGGTACGCGGGATGAAGCTGATGCCGGTGACCCAAAGACCACACTTTAAGAACTACGGCTCAGGCGACACAATGGCGGCCTGGAACGTGCTCGGCGCAGTTCCCCCGGCGGTCTCCAGCTGAGGGGAAGGCTCCACTCGCTGCCGAGCATGGACAGAGGAGCCCCTGGGAGACATGGGGTGGGAGACTCCGAGCTTGCTGACCTCCGAGTCCTTCAAGAATCTCAACGCCCCGGAAGGAGCCAGGTGCGCACGCTCGGCGACCGGCCACCACTGCAGACCCAAGGGCTGACGCAGCCACCCCGGACCAGCCCGCCGCCACGCACCGGGCACACCAGAGCTTCGCCGAGCCCGCCACCCAACGAGTTCTGCGGCGGCTGCCCTGGAGCTCTGAGAAAATGGCTGAAGGAATTGCTGCGAGGGAATTGACCAACAGGAATTGGGATCAAGAAGACGAAACCCCGCTGGGTCCCGGATCCGGGTGAAGCTGCACGCCCCTGGGTCCGGGTGAGGCTGGGAACTGGGTCAGGGTGAGGCTGGTTCCCGGGTCCTGGTGAGGCCACATGCCCCTGGATCCGGGTAAGGCCACATGCCCATGGGTCCGGGTGAGGCTGGGTCCCGGGTCTGGGTGGGGCCGCACCCCTGGGTACGGGTGAGGCTATGCGCCCCTAGATCCGGGTGAGGCTGGTACCTGGGTCCAGGTGGGGCCATGCTACCCTGGACCAGGGTGAGGCCAAGCGCCCCTGGGTTTGGGAGAGGCCACGCGCCCCTGGGTCCGGGTGAAGCTGAATCCTGGGTCTGGGCGAGGCCGTGTGCTCCTGGATTCGGGTGAGGCTGTGTCCCAAGTCCGGGTGAGGCCATGGGCTCCTGGATCCGGGTGAGGCCATGCGACCCTGGGTCTGGGAGAGGCCATGCACCCCTGGGTCCGGGTGAAGCTGGATCCCGGGTCCGGGTGAGGTTGTGTGCCCCTGGATCCGGGTGAGGCTGGGTACCGGGTCCGGGTGAAGCCACGCGCCCCTGGGTCCGGGTGAGGCCGCGCACCCCCTGGGTCCGGGTGAGGCCACATGCCCCTGGGTCCGGGTGAGGCCGTGCCCCTGGGTCCGGCCGAGACCAAACGAGAGGTAGTCGGACCTGCATTAACACGATTTGTCCACCATCCAGAGCTGAGGGGTCAGTGCCAACATGTACTCATAAGGAACTGGTGGACATTGATATTGGGTCTCCAAAGAACTGTTAGTCCAGAAAGAAACTCACTACAGACTGATTCATTTGCTTGTCAGCATAACTATTATTGCTCGTCTCACATTCAGTTCTTATAAGTATATCTCTAGTGACACATGGTTTCGCTCATCTAGGGGAAATGATGAACAACATAGACTGATGAACAAGAACAGAACCAGAAACAAGGAGGCATCGATCGGACTATCGGGCCTCAGTGGGAGGATAGGGGAGGGTGGGGGGAGGGGGGAGAGATCAACCAAAGGTCTTGTGTGCATGCATATGAGCCTAACCAATGGTTAAGTTCAACAGGGGGTTGGGGCATCCGTGGGGAGGGCTGTGGGATGGGAATGGGGGGATGAGGACAAATATGTGACACCTTAATCAATAAAGAAATTTTTTAAAAAAGAATTATTCAATGTAAGTGAAAGTAATAAAAATGAAGCTTAAATATAATAATTTTTACAATACTATTTACAATGTAAAAAAATAAAAAAATTATAAGTGGAGAAAAACAAAGAAAACAAAATAGCAAGAAGTTTCAAGAATGGGCAAGATGATGTGGGATAGAGTGGAAATAGAAATAAATATAAGCAAGGCAAGTGAGCATCCTGAGACTGTGCTGAGAAATGAATAACCCGGAATAGTCTCATGTAGAAACAAGAAAACATGTGTGGGTGGGAAGGAGGGGAAATATCATGGATATTTGTATGTCAGAGTTAATGTTGTATGATACAATTACTCGAGTGTATCTACTACTAAATCCAGTTTTGCCACAATGAAATTTGATTATAGGCTTGGGATTTATTTTTACAAGTATAATTTGGTTCTGAAAAAACTTAAAACAACTGCCCTCTTTTAGGCAGAACCATCCCCGCTCCTCTTTCCAGGTGCATTATACTGGACACACTTCCCTGTCCCCACATTTTCTCTTTTTCAAAAAGAATGTAGGGTTTTATTGTTTTTTTAACATACACAATACTCATTTATAGATAGAAAAGTGAAAGATTTAAAATAAGTGGTCATCCCCTTGCTAAACTGGAAAAAATTGTACATATCTTAATATGTATCCTTTGAGATAGTATGGAGTTTATGTAAATATACACTTATGCATATTTATAAATCATTTAATGTTATATTTATGTTTGATAATGTATTCTAGTAATCTTAAAATTATTTTTTAAAAATAATATCTTTTACCCTGCTATGTGTTAAATTATATGGTAATTTGGCTGCAGTTAATGGAAATAAAATTATTTTGTTTTCTACTTTTTGAATAATGATGTGATGATCATCATTGTATAGGTACCTCTGAACATTTATTCAATTTGTGTTGAACCTTTTCCTACAATTAAAATTTGTTAGAATCTACACATATTTTAAAATCTAGTATGAATGAACTTTGAATCATTTCATCAAATCCCCTTGGAATTTTGATTGGTATCTCATCAATTTGTAGGTTGGATTAAGAGGAATTCATTCACTGGCTCCTTTATCAGGTATGTATTGAGCATCTCCTCTGCGCCCGGCACTAGAATCGCAGTGGTCAACCCCAAGAGCTTGTCAGGATGGCATGTTTGCATGAAAGAGTCATACCAGCCAGCACATGCATAACGTGAAGTCAGGATGTGCTGCGTACTCTGAACAAGGGTAGAACAGAGAAAGAGACAAATGGTGACGAGGTAATGTTGTGTGGAGGATGATGTGAAGGTTAGTGGGATTGAGGCGATAGTTGAGGCTGCCTTGGGAATATGCATAGATGATATTTTGGGCTATGATTCCAAAGTGCTCTAGGTGACTCTGTATCGTTTTTGAAAAAAACTTATATTTACAAGTAAAATAATTGATATTTTTAGTGCAATGGCATTTTAATTTTTGTGGAATGCGAATGGTAGTGGTTTCCATATAGTGTGGCTTATTCAGTAGCATTTAAAATTAAATGTAGAATATGCTCAATGTCACTAATCAAGGGGGATTTGCAAATCAGAACCACACAATATCACCTCCCACTGCCAGAATGACTGTTATCAAAAAGTCAAGAAGGGATAAGTGTTGTGAGGAAGCGGAGAAAAGGGAACCCGTGTGCACTGTTGATAGAATTGTAAATTGGTGCAGCCACTATGGAAAACAGTATGGAAGATCCTCAAAAATTAAAACGAGAACTTGCATATGACCCAGCAATTTCACTCCTGGCTATTTGTAGAAATCCAAAACACGAATTAAAAGAATACATGTACCCCTGTGTTTATTGCAACATCTGTTACAATAGCACACATGTGGAAGCAACCTAAGTGCCCACCTATAAACAACTGGATGAAGAAGATGTGGTGCATATATATAGTAGAGTATTATTCAGTTCTAAAAAAGAATGAAGTCTTGATATCTGCAACAACATAGATGGTATTCCAAGGCATGATGCTCAGTGAGCTAAGTTGGACAGAGAAAGACAAATACCATATCATCTGGCTTATATGTGGAATTAAAAAAAACAACAACCTCATATATACAGAGGACAGATCAGTGGCTGCCGAGGGTGGAAGTGGTAAAATTGGATAAAGGGGTTAAAATTCAAAAAGGGAAAACAAAATGTTGCATTACTGAACAGCACAAAAACACCTTACTATTGGCTATTGTTAGGTGAAAATAAGCAAACAAAACAACAACAAAAACACCATTTTTAAAGAAGAAACACAAGCTCAAATCGGGTGTCAGCTACATGTATTCTGAAAGTAAACAAAGCCAGAACTCAGGTTGTAAAAGTTATGTGCCACGTAATATACAATTTATACCCAGGGGTTTCCCTCTGTCCTAGAGGCAGAGGGCACTTAATCTTGTGAGTGTGGGTTCTACTTAAGGAACCTGGCCAAGCGGAGATTTTATAAAGGGAACACCAGAAACTGGGATTAGCTTAACCTCATGTGAAGTATTGAGCCAGTGAGTGTGGGTCTGTGATAATAGTTTAAACTCTGCATAGTCTAATTGCTTGTGAGGTGTTTTATGGATTGTGGGCCTCATGGCAACCCAGAGAGCCCACAGTTCTTACATCAATGGGTCATATGCCGTCCGTTCATTTCTCTAAGAGAAATTCATCCAAGAGGCAAATGTATCCATTAGTGTAGTATGGGCAGGACAGGAGAGGAGCAGGTCCCCCAAGTGGGCTCCAGTGGCATCTGACAGTTGACAGTTCGACAAAGTTCTGAGCAGGCAAGACCCTTGAACTGTTGAACTTCCTTTTTGGGATTCGGACCTGAGGGGATCAGATGCTGGAAGATGCCCTCTTGCGGTGAGCAGACATGAGACACTTCCTGGAGCTTGGAGTTAGTGAGGATGGGCTGGAGGCAGATGCTCCTGTCCCTTCCCCACCAGTCTTGGGCCCTGGGTCATCCAGTGAACAGAGAATGAAACCCATGGACTCCAAGGCTCAGGCACATCCTCAGCTTTCTGGGTTTCAGTCTTGACCAGTATCTCCTTCAGGGACTGGGGATCCTGAACTGGGGTGTGACAGGGCTGGGTGACACTATGCTTTCTTTCCAGGAGCTGCTCAAGGAGGTGCTGCCCCACCAGTGCCTGAGCTCCATCTGGTCCCAGAAGGCCAAGCCTGGCAAGGAGCATGTGGCCTCCATTTTCTGTGCCACCGTCTCACAGTTCAATCACGTGGCCACCTGTGTGATCACCACCTGCCTTGGGGACTCAAGCATGATGGATGGCCCACGACAGGGCCAACGTGGTGGAGCACTGGATCAAGGTGGCCAAGGTCTGTTAGGGGAAGCTAAGCAGCATCCCTATGCAGAGCCTTGAAAAATGCCTCTGCTGCTTGGTCAGCTTTCAGGAGTGAGACCTGAGGTAGGAGCCCCAGCTCAGCCTTCAGGTCCTCTCTACCAGGGGTGCGGGGACCTTGATGTATGTGAGAGGCTTACTTCCTACCTGGCCTCTTGCTTGGGTTGAGCTGGGATCCTCCTCGCTCTGAGACTTGCTCTTTGGCTGCCAATCATGCACAACCTGAGCATCTGTCCCACCTTGAGGGGGTGTCAATACTAAGGGAAGGAATCTACAGTTGCAGCTCCCATCTCACAGATCATGTCTCCCCTTTCCAGGAGAGTAGAAGCCTAAGGAGCTTTGACTCCCTGCAAGCCATCCTGGATGCTCTGCAGAGCATGTCCATCCATCATCTGAAGAAGACATGGGGGAAAGGTTCCAGGTGCGTAGGCCTCTCCCATCAGAAGAGGGATGTGACGGTGTCTCCCATATATATCTAATGTCCCCTCACCTCCTGGGAGGCAGCCTACTCTGGGAACAGGGACTGGACTGGTGGGTGGGATCTCTAAGCCTCCCTGCCACTTCAGGCCACTAGCTCTGCTCCAGAAGTCAGTTTCCTTTAATGTCAGAGACTGCATTGAGCCCAATGGGATATATTCAAGTGTTACCAGCACCAGAACCCTATGCCCAGTTGAAACACAAACTGGTCAAAACAGAGCTGCTCCCTCCACAAGGGAAGGAGGCCCAGTGACCAACATGAGAGCCCTGCCCCAGTCCCAAGAGACCTTCCTGCTCAGAGGAACCCAGGGATACCCTCACCAAAGCAGTTTGAAACAAGAGATTGTCAATAGGAATTTGCCCTTAACCTCTGGTCCGAGCAACAAGAGCACAGCTGCTCTGAGTACGTTTAAATTCTCTGTGGTGGGGCAGAAGGAGAAGCCATGACAAGCTCTGAGTGCATAAGAAGGAGTATTTATTGCAGAAGCCAGTGGCCATAAGTCATCAGAAAAGACAGTCCTTCATAACAGTGTCCCAATCAGGCAGCCGTACACTGGCTGGTAAACCATTTCTTTCCAACAGCAGCATCAGTCTCTGTGCACACAGTCATGATCTGAACAGCTTCATGCTGCCTCTGAAATCGCCACCTTACATCAAATTGATATCTGAGCTCTCTGGCTCAGCAGCTTCTCCTGTTTCCATGTCCAGCAAACTTTACCTGGTTAGCATGGCAGCTCTACTTGAGTGCTCTATGAGCTCTTAGCCGTATGTCTTCATTGGGTTCCTCTTAGCTCTGTCTGAGCTCTCTAGACTTTTCTCTTCCTAGATGCTCTCTCTAGCACACGAGTTGGTCAGTAACCTATCTATTCCTTCATTGACAAAGAAGGCTTGATGACAATCATTACTTACATCAGTCATTTTGGCTCCAGAAGGGCACACATGTGCAGTATATGGTAGGACTGTACTTCCTCATGGCATCTCAGCCTGATTAAGATTTCCATGTTCAGGGGGCCTGGGATATTGAGTGTATGAACAACAAGGTGTCTCTGTGTTTCACTATCAGGCGTCCAGGCATCTCGGCCATGGTCCCAACATCCGTTTCCCCATCTTTCCTAATCTCGTCTTTCCTCTTTCCTTTCCCTCAGGAAGATCACATTTACACTGAAAAAACTGTGTAAGGAAGACTGAGCAGGGAACAGCTCATCAAGGTAGAATGAGACTGAGCAGGGAACAGCTCATCAAAGTAGAATGAGACTGGATGTCTGCAGAGAGGAGGGCATGAGGGAGGGAGTGACTGCACACATTTTGGCTTTGGTAGTTTGTCACTTAAAGATTCTCTGAAAATATTCACCATCTCGGTCCTGATTACCAGGAAGAGGGATCTGTTTCGTCCATGGGCAGGTGGGTGGGCATTTGAGGGACAGGGGGCCCTGATCATGTCACACAGGGTAGTGGCCAGGCTGTTCCAGGATAGGGTGCAGAGCTGGCTCATTGCACAGGTCTCTGGTTTCCATGTTCCTCCCTGTGCTGGCTCTTACATTCTTGCAGGCTGTCAGGTAAAAGAGTGGTTTCATTTCCAAAGCAGCTCAGCCTGTCCTCGGTATGCTAGGGCACTGCTCCTGACACTGGGAGGGATACCTGAGTTGTGGCTCTTGGGAACTCACAAGTGACACTGAGTCCTGCAGTTACATCCGGTCCTGCCAGTGAAACACTCAGACCTTCATTCTGAGACAACCGGAAACAATTGACTGATGGACAGCAGAAGTGGAAATGCTTGTTAACATGAGCTCATTTTTTTGGACTTTGACCTCATGGAAAACATGTTTGGGTACAAAATCTCTCATTTTGGAAACTCAGATTTAGCTAAAAGTTTTATGATGTCAGAAAATACCAAATATTCTCTTTAAGGGAACACAACAAATGCCAGATGTTTTCCTGGACATGTGTAAGTCCTGCAGTGAAATTCTACATGGAAACAAGAAAAAACTATAAGGACTAAAAAAATTAGAAAGTGGTGACTTTATCCATTACAGTAAAATAAAACTTTTTTCTTCAAATATATTAGTACGTGATTTAAAAGAGGAGAAAAACATAAAGACAGCATAGCAAGAAGCTTAGAGAACGGACACGATGACTTGGAATAGAGTGGGAATAGAAAGAAATATAAAATCGTCAGCAGAGAGCCAGGCAAGTGAGTGTCCTAAGACTCTGCTGAGGAAGAAATAAAGCAGAATACACCTGTGGAGAAACAAGAAAACATGTGTGAGGATGAAGAAGGGAACAAATCTGACATATATGTGTGTCTGAATTTTATTGCATTAATGAACTGTGATACAATTAGTTGAATGTATTTGCCTCTGAATACAGTGTCTTGCCACAATGCAATTTGAATGTAGGCCTGGGATTTATTTTTACAAGGACAATTTGGTTCAGAAAAAAATAAAACAACTACCCACTTTTAGGCAAAACCACTCCTGCTCCTCTTTCCAGGTGGATTATACAGGACACACTTTTTTCTCCCCACATTCAATACTCAACTACACCCATTATTTATATCTTGAGACCAATTTATTCACCTTTGCAATATTGCAATTGGTCTAGATACAATTATTTCTTTTTCAAAATAAAAGCAGACTTTTTTATTGCACAATATTTCACTGTTATAGGTGGAAAAGAGAAAAGTTTAAAATAAGTGATCATTCTCAAACTAATTTGGAAATCAATAAAAATATCTTTCTATGTAGCCTTTCAGATATGCTCACTGTATATATAAGTATACACTTATCTATATTTATAAACCTCATCAGTCAGGTGCAGGGATTTTCAGGAGCAATTTAGCTGGATGGGGTTTGCGCATCACAGTGAGCTCTGCAAGTACACAGGGACTCTGCTGTGCCTCCGTTTATTTCTTGTGAGGAGTACTTTAGTCTACAGTGAACACGAACATCGTTCCTTTCAAAGGACCTGGTATGTGCTTTAAGACTGAACTGCTTCAGACTGCTTCATCTAGGTTTTTATATCCTAGGCAGCCGATGGAAGATGTGAATTAAGCTGTGCTTGTTTTCTGAAACCTTTTGAAGGCGGTGGAATTCCTAATCCAGCAAAGTAAGTGGCTCTATATTCCTGCTAAGTGGGTAACTTTGTAGAAATTCAGCTTTTAGAATCTAGAATGCATGTTGTGTTGTCATTCCCATTACTGGTGGGGAGTGGGCTTAGATTGTTAGTTATTGTTGATTTTCCGTTCCTTTAGTGAATGTGTGAAAGCAGCATGTACAGTCTCATGCTAGGGAGGCCAGTGACATAGAAACAGATTATTTTTTTCAGAGAGAAGGAGAGAGAGAGAGAGAGAGAGAGAGAGAGAGAGAGAGAGAGAGAGAGAGAGAACATCAATGATGAGATAGGACCATAGATCGATCACCTCCTACACTCCCTACTTCTGGGGATCAATCATGTGCCCTGACACAGAATCCAACTATGACCTTCTGGTTCATTTGTCAAAGCTCAACCACATAGCCTCACCACCTGTACTGAAGAGATGTTGGAGAGATGTTGCACCACTGTGTGCTGTGAATGTTCTTCAGGAATTTGCTATGGGATTAGCAATCGTCATGGTGCTGATCCAGCCCAGTCACCTCCAAAGGGAGGAAAAGCTGAATCCTGGTCCTGGGTCCTCTGTGAGTCCGCCTTTCTTCTGTAGGTGGGACAGTGACATAGGTGTGGCAGCCTGTGGGAACCATGGTAGAGTCACGAGATTCTCAAGGGTAATTAGAGTGTGAAAGGCCCTATCTACAGTATGCCGGATGGCCAAGGCCACTCTGAGCATAGGAATCTTCATCAGGGTGTCCAAGTTCTATGTATGTGTACAGCAAGGTCAATACATAGAAGGAAGCCTCTTTTGTCTACATAGATCATACATATTAATGAGTAGCTAGAGGCTAGAGAGAGCTCAGGTACTGCTGCTAAGTGAGGCAGTAGCTCTAGAGGCAGCGTGCAGCTAGTAGGTGAGGCTGTAGGTACAGATGCTGCTACTGCTTTGTGGGAAAGATGTATTTGTTAACTAGTTGGTGTACCTACCTATATGCAACTGGTGTGAAGACCTGCTTTGCCCGATGGCTCCCATAGTAAAGATTCATTCGTATACACCCACAACTTATCATGGCTTCCCCATCTACCACCCAGTGACCAAGGAGGTCCAGCCCCTGGCAGAGGGGCTTGGATCTAACAGCAGGCGACATAGGGCAGGAGGAGGACCTGTACTCCTACACTACACTCAGCAGGCAGGATGGAGCAGTGAGTGCTCCCAACACTTAGTACAGCGAGCGGGGTTTGAAAAGGAACCTGCCTTGACACTTGGGGTAGTTGAGCGGGATTTGAAATATGCAGACTCAGAGCAGCTAGACCCTGACACAGCCACTGTTAGCAAATTTAAAACTGAAGACCGACAGGTACACTAGCAGCAAATATTTGCAGTGTGCACATAATAGAAGATTACTATATGTTAGGTCACCAAAGGAGGAATGCAGGAGACCAGAGTTGTGAGGGATTACAAATGTACTCAATCGTCCACACCCCAGGTGGCTGAGCATGGAGGGCTCCAGCACCTAGTGACTGGAGTGAATGGCTTTTAAAGGACTTTTGGTGTGCTTTTCCCAGGACAGAGACTTCCTTATGCATACCTGGAGGGGAGGTAACGGAATGTAATCACTGCAAGTGAAATGTGGCCTTCAGCAAAGGGAATATCCATTGAAAGTGGACCTGAAAAGCCAGTTCCCAGGGGAAGGGTATTAACTCTATTGATCCATCAAACCTAAAAGTCCAGCCTTTTTGTTTTATGGAGTAGGGAAGAAGGTCATATCTTCTGTAATTGCTTCCTGCTGAGGTAGGAAGTTGAAGTCACAGGGAATGGGCTTTGATAGTAGTGGGCTGGACTAGGGGTGAGGGAGCTTGATTTCCCAAGAGGCTGGTTGGTGAAATCTCAAGAGCAATCCTGTTGAGTGACTTGGGAGTTAAAAGCTGGTCCTGAGGCTGCCACAGCATCACTTGTCTGGTTTTGCTGCTTTTTGGGCCCGGAGCTGAAATACAACTGAGACCTAGATGTTACTTTTAGTGGGGGAAAGAGTAGGGTTCTCAGTGGCCTCACTAGTGATATGAAAGGGGAGAATAGGTTAACCTGGGGGTGAGGTTATTATTTACCCAGTTTTTCCCCTTGCTGGGCACCCACAGGTCTCTTGCACGTCCTGAGATAGTGTTTCAAAATAGGTAGATCAGTGGTTCAGCTCCTTATGGTAGTTCCAACCACTGCTGTGATGCCAAGGGTTATGATGAGAGGGATTATCTAGACTCTGCTTTTGCGTCAGATATGATGGGTTATGAGGACAGGTGAAGACTGAATATTAGGGGCTACATCTACACTGGGTGAGAGATGAGAGTACAGGTTCCTGTCCAGCTGATGGGGAGACAGATGTATATGTGTTTTCCACACAGAGGAAGAACAATCCCTGATCTATGAAGACATGCTGAAAGGTATAAGGAGAAGTGGTGGACTAAAGGGTAAGAGGTTCCTTTTTCTAGTACCCCACTCCAAGCTGAGAGGGTAGTCACCATGGCGCTACCAATAAGGGGTGGCAGGTGAGTGGTTGAGATTTTATTGCCGTGAAAGTGGGAGGCAATGTTAGAATGGGCTGTTATCTAAATGAAAAGAGAAAGGGAAGGAAAGGAGCAGTTGAGGCCAGGGGCCAGGATATTTGGATAAGCAGTAAGACACTGCACTCAGAGGGGCCAAATTTAGTAATTTGAATGTCCTAGGCTTACAATCTGCCGCTTGCTGGCTTAAGTTCTTATTTTCACTGAACCTCAATCCTTGTTGTTTTTCTAAATATTCTGGATTAGCTTAAGAAGTATCCAGCAACCATGTTCTGCGAGGATTGGAGACTGAAACCTCATTTTTTTGCTCAGAGTAAAATGGCTCTTTTACAATTCTTGTAAATAGTTAACTTTAGAACTGCATTTTTTCTTTCCACATTTCTCTTTTCCTTCTCATCACATACACAACCTTCACACATTTCACACTTTCAAATTAGCCTTCAAACCTTCCTTCTATGTCCTTCACAAATGCATAACCATGCCTCAGACCTTCCATTAAGTATTTCTACTCTAATATTCTTTCTTTTTTTCTTAAAAATGCATTAGAATTCTTCACTCTTAGAAACCTTAGTTTTTCAATGATATCCAAAATGGTGAACAACCAACATTTTTTCGATTGACATTTTTCAGAGCATTAAAGGGGGTGAGAATGTTGGCCTTGGGCTCTAAAGGCTCAGTGAGGGGGTCCCTTCGCCATGTCCTGTCATAGAGGAACTTTGCAAGAAGACTAAAGTTGTGAACCTGGAGCGAGAGTACCGAGTGACCCTGACAAAGGAGAAAGTTTCTTGTTCAGAAAAGGGGACAGTCAAAAAGGAGATTAGGTGTTTACAGTGCAAGGAATGGTTCAGCCTTGAGTGAGAGAGTGAAACTGAGGTAGCTGACTGTGGTTTGGGACAACTGGGCTTTAAGAGGGATACATGGCAGTCCTGGCTGGGCACTGAGGTCGAATGAGAAAAGGGTGAATATGGGGCTTTAGTAAGATGCAGTGTAGAGGTGAGGTGGCTAATGGCTGTGAGACTAATCCATCAAGCCCCATAAATATAGACTGAGGAATGGACAAGTTTCCCAGTGAATTCAGAGAGGGCAGAATAAGTGGCCCCAGTGTCAATTAAAAAGGAGATCAGCCTACCTGCCACCACAGTCATCACCCAAAGCTCTGTTCTGGTGATTTAAGTCTGTGGGGCTCTCACAGGGCCTGGGCAGCTTCTTCGTTGGCCAGGCCCAGGAGGCCTGGGAGCTCCAAACTGGATGCAGAGTGGGACCATGCTAGACTGGCTGAGGTCCGACCCAGAGGAGCCAGACTACAGTCTGATTTCCAGTGGCCTTCCCATTCACACCTTGGGCAGGGCACAGGCTGGGCTCTTGGGTTTAATCAGGAATGGGCTGAGTGTCCTTCCTTGTTGCATTTGAAGCATGGGCCCGGAGGATACTTAGCCCCTGACTTACCAGCAGTTGGAGGACTGGCACTTCTTTTGGGGTTTGTGAGAGCGGTGGCTACGAGCTGGAAGGTCTTCTTCTGGGCCTCAGTTTGGCCTGATGTCACCTATGTTTTTGGATTTGGGTCTCCTTGTTTATATTATGAAAAACCTTACAGGCCAGGTTAATGAGGTCTTTTTGAGGGGTTTGTGGACCTGTGTCTATTTCTCAAAGTTTGTGGTGTGCTTTGGGGGCTGATTGGGATATAAAATGGGTGTTCAGAAGAAGGGCTCCCTCTGGGGTGGTGGGTTCTAAGGTGGTCAATATTTATAGAGGAAGACAGGGGGATGTAGATGTTATGGCAGGTCAGGACATAAGACTGAGTCAGGCTCCTTAGTAAAGGTGGTCGGGTCAGTGGAAAAAGACCTGAGATGCCTCTCAATGTGTGTGAGGCTGGACATAGAGAATAGGATGTGGACTCCGACTATGCCCTCAGTTCCTGCTCCCTCCCTCAGGGGTAGAATGGACACAGGAATAGAAGAGGCTGTTGAGGAAGGTGCTCTTCGGGTGGCCTGAGAATGAGTTTTCAATGGGAAAGGCTGTTTTGGAGCTCACGTTCTCAGGATTTGGGCTCTAAGGGACTAGGGGAGAAGGTGGTTTCTGGTTAAGAGGTTCTGGGTTTTGGGAATCTACTGCAGGTGAGGGAGAGGATGTATAAGGGGGTGGGGGTTGTTGGATTGCGGGGTCAAGAGTAGATTCAGAATCAGCATTTTTAGGGGTAAGATGGGTAGAACAGGATGGAGAGAGAGAGAGGATTGGGGCTGAAGGGTGAAAACGGTCTGGATGTAGGGAATCTCTGACCATTTTCCATCACAGTGATAGCAGTTACATAAATTGTTCAGTGTGTTAAAATTGAAAGTGTTGTTTTCAGGCCATTGAGAGTTACTATCTAGTTTATGTTGTGGCCAAACAATGTTATTAAATAAAGTGAGGTGGTTGGGCATGATCCGCCCCCCCCGCCCCCGCCCCATGAGTGTGCAGAGGGAGTGTGGCTTGGCCCACGAGAGAGAAAGGATGAGTGACAGGCCACAAATCTAAAGGTGACTGTTTAGGGCAGGTGTCCCTGATGCTAAACAAATCAGCATGAGTAAGGTGTCCCACTAGACTGGGCATCCCCAATCCAGAAGGATGCAATGCCAAACAGCTGAGGATCTTCTGGCCAAGCACTAAGACTTTTGAGACCAGAGACGTTCCAGAAGTCAGTGAGAGAGAGTGAGCAGAAGACCCGAGATGAAGGGAATTGTGGAACGTCACTCACCTAGAGAAGATTGTCTGGTGTGGGATGGAGGGTTAGTAATGGAGAAGGAGAGATGCCTGGTCTGGTGTCCTCCTTGGCTGGCTCAGGAAGACCCCGTCAGGGAGGAGACACCCGAGTAGGATTCGGAGGTAAGCCCAAAATGAGCTGCCGACACCTTCTGCTCTCTGAGTAGCAAACTCAAGGTGACTGAGGCTGGAATGATAGCTCCCCATCTTGTGGAACCCTCCCGGGTTTTTGTTGTCCAGGGAGGAACGCACAAGGCCAGAGTGGAGAGGGATCATGAATTTATTTGACCATCCGCACACCAGGTGGTTGAGACTGGATGGCTCCAGCACCCAGTGAGGTCAGTCAGCAGCTTGTAAAGCACTTTCTGTGGGCTATTCCCTGGGCGGAGCCTTCTTTATGCATACTCTCAGGGAGATAACTGAGTGTGGTCACCACAAGGGAAATGTGGTCTCAACAAAGGGAATGTCCATAGTGAAATGACCTGAAAAGCCAGTTCCAAGGGGAATGGTATCAACTCAATCGCTCCATCAAACTTAACGTTATCTTTGATATCAAAAGTGTATGCAAAAATTGCGAAGACTATCTCAATTCTAAAATTAGCACACACACAGAAATCTAAGTCCGGGATATAAATTGGAAATTCACAGAGAAATACAGTTGGGCAGTGAGGAAGAGGATGATGAAGATCCCAGATTTGCAGACAATTCAGGGCACTAAGGCCCCTGTGTCTGTGTAACTCGGTCTCTAAGACCCTGTTACCCCAATTTAGAATGGGGATTATGATAGTTTCTAACCTCTCCCCTACCTCCACCTCTGCTGATACCACAAGGTGGACGGGACGTAATTACATAAAGGATATAGCATAATCATTTCCTGCTGTGGAGCAATATCACCGTTGGGCTAGTGACACCTCACATTCGTCAAGGTCTGACATCTTCTGTAGTCAGGAGCAGAGCATGGCATAAGTGGTCCTTTTGATTCAGGGCGCATGAGACCAGCGTTTTGGCTGAGACTGTGTTCTCCCCTGAGTGTCTGGGAGCAAAGGAGATCCTTCCAATCTCACCCCGCTTGTGGGTAGAATTTTTTTTAAAAAATATACTTTATTGATTTTTTACAGAGAGGAAGGTAGAGGGATAGAGAGCTAGAAACATCGATGAGAGAGAAACATCGACCAGCTGCCTCCTGCACACCCCCTACCGGGGATGTGCCCGCAACCAATGTACATGCCCTTGACCGGAATCGAACCTGGGACCTTTCAGTCCGCAGACCGACGCTCTTTCCACTGAGCCAAACCGGTTTCGGCTGTGGGTAGAATTATTTTCCTGCAGGTGTGGGAGTGAGGGGTGGGTTGCTTGTGGCTGTGGCTGCAGGCGTCCTCAGCTCTGAGAGGCCACAGGGATCTTCAGGGGCAAGCCCAGCACAGTCAGTTGCTGCTGCACAGCGCACAGAGCGGAGGGCCAGCAACTGCCGGAGAATGGGCTCTGCAGTCTGTGTGAGAGACCCGTCGATGCCACCATGGTGGACATGCACTCTCCTGCTGTCTTCAGATGTGTTCCTGGACGGGGCTGGGTGGGATCAGGATAAGCGGGGTGGGTGCCAGGGTCTCTTTCCAGGAGCCACCATTTGGGGTTGAGTGACATGTGTGTGTGAGGAGGGTGTGGGCACCAGGTGCCCTTGGACTTAGAAACTTGAGAGAAGTGGCCGCTGAAATTGTCATTTCAATGGTTTGACTGGGTGTGTCTCTGTCCCACAGCCTGACCATTCCCTGACACAAGTCCCTGTAGGTCAGCAAGTGGAGCAGGCTCCCAGGACAGGAAACACTTACTGGTCTTTTCCCCAAAGGCCTCAGTTAGGATTCCAGCCTCACCATCGATGGAACTGCCAGGGAGGAGGCGAGTTCTCCTGAGAGCAGGGGCTGCATCTGTGATTCTTGTGACAGGAATCCTTCAGCTGTGGGTGTGGGGTTTGCGTTTCCTCCAGCTCCCACTCTAACAACCAAACTAGCCGCCCCTCACCAGGCCCTTCATGGGCATCCACCCTCTGGCCTGTACACAGGTGCAGACCCAGGCTCATGGAGCCCAGTCCAGGGCCCTGAAGCCACCACAGGGATCTTCCCGTGCCCTTGGCTGCCATGGGTGAGAACCTGCTGCCCAGGCTCCAGCCCCCAGGGATGTCCAGGACATGTCCTTCCAGATGGTGTCAGTGTGACTCAGCTTCTGGGCAGCCCCAGGCCATCAGTTGCAATGAAATGAATTGAGGTGAAATGCATGTCACACAAAACTAGCCATCTGAGTCGTTCTTATGTCTAGAATTCACTGGAATGAAATATATTCTCACTGCTGGGCAACCATTCCCACCCCCACTTCCACAGCATTTTCATCTTGCAAAATGGTACCAGTATGCCCCCTACCCTCCCCCTCCCATCCTCTGGCAGCCACCCATCCACTTCCCTTGTCTGTGAATATGAGGAAACAGGAATGTCATGAAAGTGGGATCGTCCATATTTGGCCTCTTGTGATGGGGTCATTTCCCAAGCACTGTGTCCTCAAGATTCCTGTGATTGGTCCCAGTAGGTGTCAGAATACCCCCCTTCGGAGGCTAATACTGTGGGTGCAGCTGGTGTTAGGTGGTGGAGAGGAGGGGAGGGCTGGCAGCTCCCTGCCCACTGGCCCTGGAGGCTCCTTCCTTGGAGGCTGAGGTTGCACTGCAGAGCTGCAGGTTCCCAGCACCACATACCCATCCAGGTCTGGGAACCAAGAACACACTTCCAGCTGCTCCTGGGAGTGAGATCCTCATCCTGGCCCCACAGACAGCTCTGCAGCTTACACTCAGCTGGTTTCAATTCTGGACATATGTCTAATTTTATACAAAAGTTAAATTTCGAGCATCCAAAGGAGCCATTGAAATATCTCAGCCCAGGGCCTTCCATGCGTCATGAGCAGCCGGTGAAATGGAACCCGAGAGTGTCCTTCTAGCCTCTGCCTGTTCCACCTGAGCCTCCTGGGCAGTGTCTGCTCCCCTTTTTGGCTTCCAGGTCCAGGGCAGGGGCAGGTTCTGTGCTCAGCGCAGTGCTCCTGCCTTTTCCCTGGACAAGGCTTGGCTGAGCCTGACAGCCATCCCCACCCCCACTCAGGAGGTTCCATCTTTCTACAGAAGTCCCCAGGACCCTGCGAAGTTCTGGCCTCAAACCACGAACAGACACTGACAGACCTATGGTCTAACCCAGTGGTGCGCAAACTGCAGCTCGTGAGCCACATGCGGCTCTTTGGCCCCATGAGTTTTTAGCAAAGGCCAGCTTAAGAGTACCCTAATTAAGTTAATAACAATATACCTACCTATATACTTTAAGTTTAAAAAATTTGTTTCTCAAAAGAAATTTCAATCGTAGTACTGTTGATATTTGGCTCTGTTGACTAATGAGGTTGCCGACCACTGGCCTAACCAAACACTTCACTTGCGTGATGTGAGACCAGGGCAGGAGGGGACATTGTCAAGGCCTTTCATAGTGGCACTCACTCTACTCCTCCTCCTGTTATGGAGTGCTTCCTACTGTTGGCCAGATGCTAGTTCCCACCCTCACGTGCTTACAGACACTGGAAGAAGGTGTTTAAATGGATTTAGAACATGGACTCACCACCCTTGTGATATGCCAAGGGTTCCCTCCATTTTCCAAAAGTTAACTTTTAACACTCTCCATAAACTCAGAGAGCATAGGTTGTTATTATTGCTGAATGTCTAATGGGAAAACTGAGTCAAAAACAACACTGCTCTCAAACTGTGCACCCCTAAAATACAAATGTCAATACCACACAAGTTCTGTTGATCAGGCATCTGGACATGGTTTGTCTGGGTGCCTCTGCTGCAAAGTGTCAGTGAAACAAGTGATGTGTTGCAACTGAGGCTCGACTGGGGACAGATTTCCTTCCAAGGTCACTTGTCTATTGTTCCTTAGGATGCAGTTTGTACTGAGAGCTTGATTTCATGCCAGTTGGCCTGGTTACTCCATCAGTTCTCTCCTATGGGGCCTCTACATAGGGCAGCTCAAAATATGAACATTTGTTCTCCTTGTATCAGAGATCTGACAGCACACACTCACAGACACACACACACACACACACACACACACACACACATAACACAACAAACATGTACACACAGAGATAAAGTGAAATCGAGAGGAAGGAAGGGCTATCAAGAATGAGACTATGAGATAAGGGTGTCTCCAGCACAGAAGTTCTCCCAGCATCGACACAGCTGATCCTCACAGCCAATTGGCCTGGAGGTCAATTCCTCCCAGTGATACCAACAAAAATCAAGACTTAACTACAACAAGGCTATGCACATAGCCCACAAAGAGGTGTATCAAGTGTGTCCACCTCAGGTAACTGGGGAGGCTGAGCCACTGGGCCCTATGAGACACCTAGCACACAAAGCCACTCTATCAACTCAGGGGAGCAGCCAAAATGTGGAGGCAAAGAAACAGATCACAAATGAAAGAAATGGAGGAAATCAAACGACTGGAAATAGAGTTCACATCCACGATTATAAGGTTTTTCAAGAATTTTCTAGAAAAGGCCAATAAATATACCCTTGAGGATATAAAAAAGCACCAACTAGAAATTAGTATAAACTGACTGAAATAAAAAATATTATACAGCTATCTAACAGCAGTCTAGAGGATCACAAGAATCAAGTCAAAGATTTGAAATACAAAGAAGCAAAAAACACTCAACTGGAAAAGCAAAAAGCAAAAATTATCCAAAAATATGAAGATAGTGTAAGGAGCCTCTGGGACAACTTAAGCGTACCAACCTCAGAATAATGGGAGTGCCAGAAGAAGAGAGAGAGCAAGATACTGACAACCTATTTGAAGAATTAATGACCCAAATCTTCCCCAACCTGGTGAAAGAAATAGACTTACAAGCCCAGGAAGTGCAGAGAACCCCAAACAAAAGGAATCCAAAGAGGACCACACCAAGACACATCATCATTAAAATGCCAAGAGCAAAAAACAAAGAATATTAAAAGCCGCAAGAGAAAAACAGTTAGTTACCTACAAGGGAGCATCCATATGACTGTCAGTTGATTCTCAACAGAAACGATGCAGGCCAGATGGGAGTGGCAAGAAATATTCAAAGTGATGAATAGCAAGAACCTACAACCAAGATTACTCTACCCAGAAAAGCTATCATTCAGAATTGAAGGTCAGATAAAGAGCTTCACAGATAAGTAAAAGCTAAAGGAGTTCACCACCACCAAACCAGTATTATATGAAATGCTGAAAGGTATTCTTTAAGAAGAAGAAGAAGAAAAAGTAAAAGATAAAAATTATGAACACCAAATACATATCTATCAACAAGTGAATCTAAACATCAAGTGAATAAAAAAAAATCTGATGAACAGAATAAACTGGTGAATATAACAGAATCAGGGGCATGGAAAGGGAGTGGACTGAAAATTCTTGGTGGGAAAGCGGTGACGGGGGTGTGGGAAGAGACTCGACAAAAATCTTACACCTATGGATGAGGGCAGTAGGGGGTGGGGTAATGGCAGAGGGTGGGGTGGGAACTGAGTGGAGGGAAGCTATGGGGTGAAAAAGAGGAACAATTGTAATAATCTGAACAATGAAGATCTGTAAAATTTTAAAAAATTAAAGCTAAAAAAAAAAAAAAACAGATAGAAATTCAAAACAACCCCCCCCAAAAAAAATAATAAAGACAAGACAAAGACAAAGACAAAGACAAAGACAAAGACAAAACAATGAGACTATAAGAGAATGACAGGATCTGACATCCCATCACTGGGGCTCTACTTGACATTGTTCAGAAACCAGTTACTGAGCACTCAGCAGACACACAAGGATGTTCCCACCAGGAGGTGGGACGCACTCAAAGCCACTGTGAAAGCTCCCATCACATGGGCCCACATGAGGCAATGGGCCTCAGTATAAGATTAACAAGAGACCACTGCATGGTTGTAGGCCAGTGAGTGACAATATCTGAATTTCCTGTCATTTCAAACCCTTAAAGGTGCAGACTTGAAAATGAGGCCAAATGAGCAGTGACTTCCATGACATCACACCCTGGACCCCAGGCCTGTTTTGTCTAGTGTTCCATGCTGTGTGCCACTCATGCTTGTCACTCTTGCACCTCTACGTTTGTTCATCAGACACAAAGGACACCAGCCCACTGTGTTAGTAGCCGTTTCGCATCTATGGCTGAGGACTGCGAATAGGAATGGTGTCTAGGATCATCCACATTGGACAGGTTGGGAGACAGGGGAGGTCCTGAGAGGCACAGAGGCTTTCCCAGGACACAGAACTAATTAAAAAAGGAGGTGTGAAGGCAGCTTTCTCCCCCAAGCAGGGGACCTGGTACATTTCCAGGAAGCTGGGGGAAGGGCTGCATTGGGTATTGGTGTACAGGTATGGAGATGACGTGGGCAAAGAGGGTGAAAGGTCAACAACCCTGAGGGGGCTTAGGGTGCTTTGATTGGGGGAAGGGCCCAGGTCATGGCACCTTGAAGGGGTGACCTCACTTCCTTGGTGACCGATCCCCAACAGAAATTAGAACCCTGGTAACCAGGTCCCCACATTCTAGAGACAACTGCCTTTCCAGCTCACTTGAGTGGAAAGGGTCAGGAGACTAGGATGGCTCTTTGTTGCTTTCCATCAATCCGAGGCTCTGGGCAGAAGAAAGCCCAGAGAGAGAGATGTTGCTGTTGCTGTAGAAATTGGTGCAAGTGCCGCCACCAACATCCCTCGGCCCCTGGCAGGAGGACCCATCGAGTAACTGTGGGCATCCCAGGGAAGACTTTCCCAAGTCAGACCAGACCGTGGCCCCCAGTTGTGAAGGCCCAAGCTTCCTGCTCCTCATCCCAGGTATGTGTTTGTTCGGGGTGGTGAGGGACAACATGAGATGAGGGACACACAACCTGGGCAGGAGCAGGTTGGTAGGTGTCAGAAGCCTGGAGGGTGTGTCATGTTCATTGCCCAGGTCATGGCTCGCAGAGAGGGTAGCTGAGTGTTGGGGATGGACTCTGCTACCACTTGTTAATTAGGGGTCCTCACGGGATCATTTCAAGCCCTTCCTTCCAGGAGGTCATTGCAGATGCCCCTCTCTGCCTGATCTGGGAGCCGAACTGGAGGTGGGCATCTTCCCCACTGGTAATGCCAGGCCCTTGATGCCTCCTGACTGGGGACCGGGCTGTGTCTTTGCAGAGCGCCAATCATGACGTCATAGAGGAGCAAGCTAACAGGTTCACTGATGCCAGCAATGGGTATAAAGGACAAGTGGACCAGGCCAGGAAAACCGTCCAGTGCCAGTCTGAGGTGAGAGGTGGCCCACAGCATGACCCCGAGGTGACTGAGGTGGGACAAAACTCAGACTCAATTCTGGGGCATCAAAGTTCTCACAGGTCCACTCCCAAAGAAAAGTCCCTCCAACCCTCCAGACCAGGTCCCTGATCGGATAGAAAAGATAGTCTTCATGTGGTTGTTGGGGTCATAGAGAAAACATTTTGGTTGTCTCTGCGTTTTTCTAATTTCAAATGTTTAACTCCCTGCCCCAAGTATCCTGTGGACCAATCCCAGCTCCACTGTCCTTGTAGACTTTCTCCAAACCTTACGCATCATCCCACTTGACAGTGCTGTGTATTTAAAAAAAGTGGGAAGGGGGTTAAAGTATTGGATATTTTCTCTGTAATCTAACATTACACAAAGCATGGCCAATCATTGAAGAGCGGCCCGGTCAGGAGCTGTGGCCTTACCCATCTCCATATCCTCCCATCGAGGATGTTGTTTTCCTCAGTGATTCAGGCTTTCACTATTGTTAGACCTTATTGTGAATTAGTTGTTGCTGGTTCAGCAGGGCTGCTGGGAATATCCCCACTGGGTCCTGATAGACTATATGAGTGTGCCAGGTCTGCCATTAGCCGGGACCACAGATGTGGTAGAAGGTCCCTGACGCCTCCTGGCTCAGTATCTGCTCTGTCTTTGCAGACCTCTAAGAAGGACATCACTAAGGTGGTGGCCCCTGAGCCTGACTACACCACCTACCAGGTCAGGGTGCAGGTGAACCAGGCCGATGACACCGTCCAGTGTCCGTCTGAGGTGAGAGCTGGCCCAGGGTGATCTCCACCTCCAGGACCTCAAGATGACCAGGGAGGGTGGGGAATCCAGACTGCAATCTGCAAACTCCCCAGGGCCCTCTCAGGGCTTTCCCACTAGCGTGTCCACAGTCCCCTGACAATCCAATCTGGAACTCCACTCCCCGCCACCAGTTCCATGAGAGAATAGAAAGACACCCCTCACATGTGCGTGGGAATTTTACAGAAAAATTTATACTGTTTTACTTCATTGGAGGCTTCAAGCACATTTGCATTTTGCTATTCTGTGGTTGTAACTACCCGCCCCAGGTAACCTGGGGAGCAGTCAGCTCCACTGTCCTTGCAGACCTTCTCTAAGCCTCACTCACCATCACACTTGACTGGGTGGTCTGTCAAAAAGATGGGAGGAAGCAAAGTATTGGATGCTTTTCTCTGCAACTTGTCATCTCACCGAGCAGGGCACACCACCCTAGGCCCGCTAGGTCAGGACCTGTGGCCAACTCACCTCCACATCCTCCCATAAAGAATGCAGTCTTCCTCAGGGACGCAGCCTTTCAGGGTTGCTGAGCATGACATGATGCACTTCCGCTGCCCGTTCAGCAGGGTTGCCAGAGCTTCCTCACTGTGTCCTAATAGACTGTCTCAGTTTGCCAGGGCTGCCATGGGGTAGAACCACAGATTGTGGTGGAAGGTTCCTGAAGCCTACTGACCCGGTACCGGGCTCTGTCCTTGTAGAGCTCCAACCAGGACATCACTGAAGGGCTGGTCAACGGGTTCAACTACTCGAAATCCCTCAACCTGAGGAAGGTGCGTCAGGCCACAGACACCATCCAGGGCTGGACTCAGGTGAGAACTGTCCTGGAGGGTGTCTATACCCAGAAAACCTGGTCACCTGGCAGTGCCCAGAACCCAGAGTCAAATCTGGCGACACCCGGAGGCCCTCACAGGGCTCTGCCTAGACTGTGCCTCAGCTCCATGACAGGGGACTCCAGACCTGCACTCCTCCCTCCTGTTCCATGGGAGAGTAGGAAGACTCTCCTCACATATTTGTGGAAATATCAGAGTGAGATAATTTTGTTTGACTTCACAGTAGACCAGGAGCACTTTTGCCCATTGGTTTTGTTGTGTAAACTACCCTTGCCAGGATCCTGTGGAGCAGTCATTTCCACTGTCCTAGGAGACCTGGTCCGATAACGGAGGTCATTTGCCCAGCACTGCAGCCTTTCAGTGCTGTTGGACATGAGCGTGATTCAGTTCGGCTGCCATGTCAGCAGTGCAGCCCAGAACACTAAAGTGTATGGGAATGGAGTGTGTTAGGTTGCTCGGGCGACCACACATAGGACCATACTGGGTGGTGTCAGCAGCAGACATTCATTTTCTCACAATTCTGGAGGCTAGGATTGAGACAGGAGGCTGTCAGCAGGGCTGGTGGCTCCTGAAGGGTCTCTCCTCAGCTTGTAGATGGCTGTCTTCTCTCTGTGTGTCACATGGACTCCCTTCTGCACTGCCATGTGTCCTCCCCTCCTCTTCTGAGGACACTGGTCAGATTAGATTAAGACCCACATCACTGAATGCAATTCACCTTATTACTTGCTAAAAGACTAAAACTCCAATGCGACACATGCTGAAGTTCTGGGGTCCCAAAACCAGGGAATTAGGGGATCACAATTGAGATCGCAATATGCACCACCCGCCTCTGGAGATGGATGCCCAGTGCTGGTGGAAGTACATGCACATGTAAAATGTAATGGCTGCAGGCAGATTCCAAACCCAAAGGGCTGTAGCAGTGATGGTGCCAACAGCAGTTTCTGATCATGGCTGATGCATTGCTCCCAGCCTGGCCCGGGGATTTCTCACTCATTGAAATTTTCACCTGTCCAGTGTCAGGTTGCTCAAGGCAATCACAGTGTTCCTTCATTGGCAATTGCCTCACAGGGATTCTGAGTCACCTACCACTTTACACCCACCACATGGATTTGTTCCCTCTGGAGTCCTCTACTCAGATTCATGCCTACTGATCACAATCCTCCAGTCTGGAGACTAAAGGCATTTGCCCTTTTGCAGAATCTGGGTTCTCCACAATGAGGGTCCAAAAATGCCCTTTACTGTAAAAGGATGAAACAAAAGTGTCTTTTTGGAAGTCAAGGTTTTCATAGGCCATGTCTATGATGGACCATTTTCCCACCCAGAGGATGGGCAAGGTTCCTATCACCTTTGCCTCCATGTTGGGGGCAGATAAGTCTCAGGTAGCTGAGAGAAAATGTCATGCAGGACAGTTTACATTTCTGACCTGCATAACCTTGAGAAGACATGTCACATCCCTAAGCTCTGTGTTCTCATCTCTATAATGGGGATAGTTCTTGAGGCATCATGGAGACAATGATCATCACAGAAACTATTAATAAAAGGTGGTTTGTTGTTCCTAAGCTAAAATAACCAGCAAGCAAACCTGCCCAGAAAGTAACAATTGTACAAACATCACCCACTCGCGAACTTAAATGGAACATTGAAAACCTAGAACCTCATTCAGCCTGGACACTCCTGTGCCTTCTCTTGCACACATTCCTGAGGGTCTGGGACTCCTGTGTGAGCTCCAGACCTCCATCTTCCTGGGATTCTTTGTGATGCCACTGACTGGATGTCCCTCCTTGTCCCACACAGTGTGCCGCTGAGATAAATCTGAGACTCAGTGAGTCTTGCAGGATGCGGGCCCTCCAGAAAGGCACCTTGGAGAAGGTGGTGGGATCCCTGGTCCCAGCATTCCCGGCTGGAAAGATCCCTCACATCTGCACCCTGATGCCCATCCACCCGGCCTTGTCCAGAGCCCAGTGGTTCCTGGAAGAGCTGTTGAGTAGGTGAGCGCAGGTCCCCTCTTCGGTGCAGTGGGGACTCTGCCTACTGCTATCTGTGTGTCTTGACAGTGTCATCACATCAGTCTGAGCCTCAGAATGCTCCTCTGGAAAGTGGGGTGGTACAAGATCAACATCACAGGGCTCTTGTAGGCACTGCTATGGGGACAAGCCATGGCAGGGCTTACCTGCTGCCTGGCTCGGCAAAAAGGGCTGCTGGACCAGCTGTGGTTGTTCATGCCACTTATGTCTGTCTGTCCCATGGAAAGTGCCCTAAAACCCCATCAGTGGCCTGTGGCATCTGAGTTTGGAAAAGCAGTGAGAAAAAAACACAACACCTGTCAAGCAGTTTGAAATTTCACCAGCTGACCTGGTCCTGGTCCTTGGTGTAGCCACATGGGGGATAGCAGGGGATAAAATGGTCCCAGGCCCACTCAGATGGCTCAGATGGTTCTGGTTGGAGCACATTTAATTGACAATTGTGCTAAGCTCCTACTACAGGCAGGCACTTTTGGAGACACTTAGCCTGACTCAAGGAATGAAGCAGACACATTCTCTGGCCTCTGTTCTAGTCACCAAGTCAGACAGTCACACTGTTCATCATTCACAGGTCCTGTCCACCATACATCACATCGGATTCCATCAGGGTGTTTTGTACCTCTGGAGGGATACCTCTGCATAATGATCGGGGTGACACCCCGCAGGAGCAATTAGCAAAGTGAGTGGTCTGTGGGTGCAGAAGGAGGGTCTCCTGTGTTAGCAGATGGGGTGCTTAGGCAGGGCGGGGCCTGGCAGATTCCCAATCTTACACATCTTCTGATTCCCAAGGGAGGCCTGAGCTCTGGGGGCTCCTCCTCAAGGAGACATGAGTAAAGTGGACAGTGGTCAGGATCCCTGGCCTTGTTGACCCAGAGGGGAGGCTGGGCTGAGTTGACCCTCAGAGTCCCATCCCCACCCACCACAGACCCATCCCGCTCTGCCTGCCCCTCTCCACATCCATCTCCCCTGACCCCCCATGGGCTGGCTCTGAACAGGATGGTGGTGATCAGACTGCTCACAAGTCTGTCTCAGTCCTCAGCCTCGATGCCCAGGGTTATGGAGGGTTGGAGTGGGTAGCGTACAGGACCTTCAGGAGAGCTGCCAGTGGGAAGAAGAGTTTCACACAGACTCCGTGTTCAACCTGCTAGATTCCACGAATGCTTTAAGCATGATAGCCACACAGGTGGCCAGGGTTGGCATGGGAATCTCCTCTGGATGGGGAGGGGCCTGCACAGAGGCTCAGTCCTGAATAAGGGTGTCATGGGAGGGCAGAGTGGAAGGAAAGACCAGGACTCTGACTTTATTCCCCACCTGCCTCTCCCCAGGGCCACCGCTTCTGTGATGGGAACCTGGCTGGACCTGATACAACATTTTGGCCAGCCCCTCATGTTCCCCTGGTTCATTGTAAGGCAGGCCTTGGTGCTGCACAGCCTCCCTGTCAAACACCCAGTGGGCCTCGTAAGAAGTCTTTGGGTGCAGTTGGAGCAAGTAGAGCCTACAGAGGCACAGTGGGAAGGTGAGGGGACTGTAGTCTGGCAAGAGGATTGGGTGAGTGGGGCAGGAGGTGGGGTGTTTCATGGGCCAGTTTTCCCTTAAAGGCAGTCACATCTTTCCTGTGTGTGGAAATGCACAGGAAAGTGAGGCACGTGCAAGTACCTGTCTCTTTAACCTGCTCTAGAATCACTGAAAGAGCTCAAGCACACCCCAGAGCCGGTGGAAGCGCCTGCTCGAGGGCGAGAGCCCGGTGCAGGTGTGAGAGTGCTGGAGCCATGTGGACCACCAGCTCTGATCCGAATCCCAACAACAGAGCCAGCTCCATCCCCAACAACTGACTACCCCAGGGCTGTGACCCCTGAGGCCCTTTTAAGGGAGGAGAAGATAAACATCCTGACCTTCCCTCCAAGAATGGTGGCTGAGCAACTGACAGCAATGGATGCAGTGAGTCTTGGTCCCTCAGGGTGGGAGGGACAGGACTTCCCTCTGCCCTTGGCTGCCCCAACCTGCCTTTCCATGATCCCAACTCCTATGACCTTGATGCAAATCACAGAACAACCTCTTTACCACCCTAGGGTCCTGGACAACTCTCTCAAACCCTAACCTTTGCTGTCCACCTGTGGGCTGTGGAGGTGGGCACCTCAGGCCCTGCTGCACAGACTGGCTGTGCAGATTAAATGAGGGAGCGGAGACAGAAAGCTGGGTGGGGCCTGGGCCCGGTTTGTGGGGAGGGGAGCTCACTGTGTGCAGCCAGATCCATGGGCCGCCCATCCATGAGCCCATAAGCTCAGTGGCCCCAGCACTTATTAGTCCCCTGATGTGTGTTTACCACTAAGCGAGACAAACAGCTGTGGTGGTAGCTGTCATAGGGCAATGTGCACTGAATTGGGATCTGGTCCAGACTGGTGTCAGATGCTGGAAGATGCCCTCTTGGGGTGAGCAGATGTAAGCCACTTCCTGGAGCTTGGAGTCACTGAGGATGGGCTGGAGGCAGATGCTCCCGTCCCTTCCCCACCAGTCTTGGGCCCTGGGTCATCCAGTGCTGGGTGCCCTGGGTGGACAGACAATGAATCCCATGGACTCAAAGGCTCAGGCAAATCCTCAGCTTCCTGAGCTTCAGTCTTGACCAGTGTCTCTTTGAGGGACCGGGGACCCTGTTCTGGGGTGTGGCAGGGCTGGGTGACACCCCCCTTTCTTCCCAGGAGTTGTTCAAGAAAGTGCAGCCCCACCAGTGCCTGGGCCGGGTCTGGTCCCAGAGGGCCAAGCCTAGCAATGAGGAGTTTGTATCCACTGTCCGTGCCACTGTCACACAATTCAACAATGTGGCTACCTGTGTGATCACCACGTGCCTTGGGGACCCAAGCATGATGGCCCAGGACAGAGCCAAAGTGGTGGAGCACTGGATTAAGGTGGCCAAGGTATGTTAGGGGAAGCCCAGCAGCATCCCTGTGCAGATCCTTGAAAAATGCCTCTGCTGCTCAGACAACTCTCAGGACTGAGGACTGAGATCAGAGCCCCAGTACAGCCTCCAGGTCCTCTCTGCCAGAGTGACTCAGAACTTGACTCCCACCCCAGCTGTCCCCGTGGTGGGAGGCTCACTTCCTTCCTGGCTCCTTCCTTGGGTCGAGTTGAGATCCTCCTGGTTCTGAGAGTTGGTCATTAGGTGCTAAACTTGCCCACCCTGAGCATCTGTCCTCTCAAGTGTAGCTGCCAATCAAGGGTGACTGAAGCTACAGCTGCCACTCCCACCTCATAGCACATGTCTCCCCTTCCCCAGGAATGCCGGAGCCTAAGGAACTTTTCCTCCCTGCACGCCATCCTGGCCGCTCTGCAGAGCGTGGCTGTCCATCGCCTGCAGGAGACATGGGGGAAAGTTTCCAGGTGCGTAGGCCTCTCCCATCACAGCAAGCCTGCTAATGTGTCGCCCATATGTCTCCCAATGTCCCCTCACCTCCTGGGAGGCAGCCATCCCTGAGGTCAAAGACTGGTCTTGTTGGCTAGCTCTCTGGCTCCTCAGGCCACTAACTCTGCTTCAGGAGTCAGTTTCCTTCAATGTCAGAAACTCTATTGAGCCAAATGGGGTTGATTTTCATGTTTCCAGCACCAGAACCCTATCCCCAGTTGAAACCCAAACTGGTAAAAAGAGAACTTCTCCTTTGATATGGGAAGGGCGCACAGAGACCAGCATGAGAGCCCTACCCCAGTCCCACGGAGACCTTCTTGCTCAGAGGAACCCAGTGATACCCTCACCAAGGCAGTATGAAACATGAGATTTTCAAAAGGAATTTGCTGTTAACCCTTCTCTCCCATTTGTTTTTGAAACTTGCCTTTCCTCTTTCCATCCCTTCAGGAGGTGCGCAGTTAAAGTTAAAAAACTCTTCAAGGAAGACAACTCACTGTGCAGGGAACAGATCATGAAGGTAGAGCGAGCCTGGAGGTCTGCAGAGAGAATGGCAAGAGGGATGAGGGGACTGAACTGGCTGTGGCTTTGGTAGTTTGTCACTGAAACATTCTCTGGAAATGTTCACCCTCTCGGTCCCCATTACCAGGAAGAGGGATCTGTTTGGTCCACGCGCAGGTGGAACCAAAGAGCTGCTTGGCCTCAGGTCCCCTGGATGGACAGAGACAGAGGGGTGTGCTTTCTGAGACTTCCTACTGTGCCCCTATAGCACTCGATGCCAGTCATTCTCCTTGTGATTGACATGCAGGGGTGACCATCCACTGCTGCAGGCCTCACAGGGTGGTCATGAATTCAGGGCAGGAAAGATCTGTGCAGAGCTCCCTGCCCTGTCCTTCCTGGAGGGCTGAGGCTGAGAACAATGATGGCAGGAATGACACTGAGTTCACAGGGGAATCTGTGAGCTAGGTGGAGGTCACCCACTTTTAGAGGAGGGAATGGGTCAGGGAGGTCAAGCCCAGGCCCAAGGTCAAACATTCTGAGTGAGCATTGTAGCTGGGAGGCAACCAGAATCAGAGCATGCTAAAATTGTAATGGCATTGGTACCAGCTGACTTGGGTCAGATGTCCAGGGTATGATATCAGGGGTGGAGGGGAAGTGGGGTGAGGTGAGCATGAGCTCAATGACCCTGCCCTCCACCCTGGTGTTAGCAGCCCTCCAGGTTTGCCACTATGATGTTCCACCTCCGAGGATCCAGGAAGGGGCTGCACAAGAAGGTGAGTGAGCCTTCCTGGGGAACACTCTGCGGTCAGAGCAGAGGGTGTTCTGTGCTGCGCACTGGAGGCCTCCAAGTCAAGAGAGGGAGGCTTTCTTCCTTCAGCCCCATCTCCTGTGCCCTCAGAACCTAAAACCTTCCCTTAGACATGACCAAGAGGAGGGCCTGGGGGAGCTGACTGTAGGATGGAAATGGGCGTGGGTCTGGCCCTGGAAAGCAGACCCTGTGATTTGCCCAAAGGACATCCTGGGAGGTGATCAAGAGGCATTCCTGGAAAGTGAGGGAGGAGGCAATTGAGTGGAGGCCCTAAGGCACCTGGGCTGCTCCATATGAGAACCCTGGGTGGTCAGGTGGCTGAGAGTGGGAGGCTTTCAGAAGAGGGTCTGTGGGGCACCTGAGAACAGGGGCTGATCCCACCCTCACCCTTTTTGCCCAGTGTGTTCCCTTCCTGGGAGAATACCTGAGTCTTCTGCATATGATGGACATGAGGATGAAGGATGTTCTGGAGGTGGGTTAACTGGGGCCTGACCTGGGGTGACCAGAATTGACTTTGGGGGACAGAGAGCCCCATACTGAGCCCTGAGTTCTTAGCACAGCCTCCCCTTGGAGCTAGAGCGACAGGCCCATCACAGCCATCTGTTACACCCTCCTTTGGAGCCCAGAAGCAGGCCTTGATCCAAGTTCTGTCTTTCCCTGTTTCCCAACCCCTCCTGGGTCCTGGTGGTAGTGTAACATGAAAAAGGTGGGCACAGGGGCTATTCCTAGTCAGGAGTTTCTTTCTGATGGACCTTAGGTGTCTGCCTTTTAGGGGGAATCAGATCAACATAGAAAAAAGAAAACCTGAGCCTCTGGGAACCTCCTGAGAAGCAGGGGAGGAGAGTGAGAATCAGAGACACCCTGGCCAGCACACGTAGGGGCTTCACCCCCTGCATCTTCCATTTATTGGGAGATTTTGATAACGGAAGTGGGAGACCCCTCCATTTGATGGCTGAGGACACGGGAGTGGCATCCAGGACAACCGTCTAGAGGAAGGGCTGTTGATGCCCATCTCTGAGCACAGGAAGGGCCTGGGTGCAATTAGGTGGAAGGAGGGTTCCCCTGTGTTCAAAGATCGAGAGCTGTGCTCCGGCTCCACTCTGCACTCCCACTGAGGCAGCATCTGCATCCTCTCCCTCCCTCTGGCCCCAGGTGGACAAAATTCTGCAGGAGATAGTGGTGCTGCAGGAGGCTGCAAAACAATACCAAATCCAACCTCAGCAGCAATTCCGGGCCTGGTTCTGGGCCCTGGAGCGGCTCAATGAAAATGAGAGGTGAGGCCTGGCAGGAGTTGGGCAAGGGTAGGAGTGGACGCTTTCTGCTGGTCAGTCCAGAGAACCTTTGTCCATGGCTCCCTGATCCCCGCACAGACCTTGCTGTGTAGCAATTCCTGGGGCTCCTGACACCGGGAGGGACACCGGAGGCCTGGGAACTCACAGGTGTCACTCTGTCCTACAGTTACATCCGGTCCTGCCAGCTGGAGCCATAGTCCTAGGTGGCCAGGGGAAAACTGGTCGAAGGAATTCATTGTTCCTCTGCAGATGTGGAAAGTATTCTGAACGTTATAGCAGTTTCATACACTAAATGGGAACTATATGTTTATATTTACCCTTTCATATATAGTCATAATACATGTAAATATACCCTTAACCATAGTTATAAATAATTTTTCTTATGTTTATGTTTAGTAAAGTATTTAGCAATATTAAAATTATTTCTGAAACATGGTATCTTCTAGTATCTTTTTTCATGCTTCGTCATAAATTATGTAATTTGGCCGTAGTTAATGGGCTTCAATTATTTTATTTTCTACTTTATGAATAACTCTTTGATGATCATTGTTGTATAGGTACCTGTGAACATTTATTCAATTCATTTTGAGTCGTTTCCTGCAAATAAAATTTGTTTCAAAAAGCACATTTTATATTTTAGTAAGTATGCATTTAGAACCATTTCATCAAATTCCCTTGGAATATTGATTGGGAACTCTCCAGATGAGTAGATTGGGTTAAGAGGAATTCATTCACTGGCCCCTTTATTATGTATGTGTTGAGCAACTACAGTGGGCCAGACACTAGAAGCACGGTGCTCAAGCAAAGAGCATGTCCTGATGGCATGCTTGTATGAAAGAGTCACACCAGCCAGCACATGCATACCGTGAAGTCAGGATGTGCTGCGTGCTCTGAAAAAAAGGTAAAGCAGAGAAAGCTACAAATGGTGAAGTGGTAATGTTGTGTGTAGGATGATGTGAAGGTTTGTGGGATCGGGGTGATAGTTGAGGCTGCTTTGGGCATATGCATAGATGACCAGCAAAGTGGAAACATCCCAGCTGAACCTCCAGTTTTGGCTCTGGTTCCAAAGTGCTCTAGGTAACTCCTGATCTGAGGGAGAATGTGTATCCAGCCTCATTCAACACATAAGGGAGGACAAAGCACCCAGCCCCTAGCCTGTCCGGACCCGTTACCATGAATTAACCTTTCATTGTGGTGCCTATTCTTACTTTACTGCTGTTGCTCCAGTGTGTCATCTTCCTGTAACAAAGCAAAAGCAGCAGTTATTCCTGTTGCCTGGACCTTAACTATATAAGGGCAGTGCGCACTGTGTTTAATTACAAAGTCTAAATGGGCCACGTGACTTGCAACTGAGCCATCCTCCTGTTTGCCCAGTTCCTGGAACCAAACACTGAATGGGTCTCTACCAAGCATCATCTGTGAAGCCCAGGAACCTCCAATTGCTTCTTGCGCTTCCCTTGAGATTTAGAGCAATTGAGTGGACTCTCCTATAAGCACCACCCCATGCCCCAGCACACCGCAAGAACTTGGCTCTTTTATTCCCATGATGCTGCTCCCACACTGAATGGCAGACAAGATGTCTAAGGGCTTACAATGTGTTGTGATGGAAGGTCATTATATGGTAGTGAACTAAGAGTTATGACTAAGAAAGAGTGAAGGAGGCACCAGTGATGCAACTAGTAAAATCATCAGAGATGAGAGAGGGAATTGGGGGTCTGTGGATGATCACAGTCAGCAGGGCTGGAACAGTCTAAGAACATAACTGTCCCTCTGTTGGCCTCCATCTCCGGGCGAGTGACATGGAGGCGTGACCATTTCATGAGGTGTGGACTCTCCCTGTTGGTCAGTCTAGAGAACCTGTGTCCCTGGCTCCCTGGTCTTCCCCCGGCTTTGCTGTGTAGCAATTCCTAGTGCTCTTGACACTGGGTGGGACACCTGAGGTGTGGCTTTTGGGAGCTCACAAGTGCCCCTCAGTCCTGCAATTACACCCCATCCTGCCTACTGGGTCCCCCGTCCTAGGTAGACAAAAGAACACTAAAGGTGAAGAAGATCGGTGACAGTGAGTGTCCAGGTGGGCAGGACAACCTGTTCACCAGCAGCAGGGCCACTGCTGGGTCCTCAGGAGACAGGGCTGCTTCCTCTGCTCTAGAAGGAGGAGCAGTTGGGACTCTTCCTGGTGAGCCCTGAAAACCAGGAGGGAAGGGAAAACACCCCCACCTTTCTCACAATTCTCCCCAAGGCCTCTTTGTGCATGGGATGGGCAGCAGGATTTGGTCCCCTCCTTTGCAAAAGTCTCAGGGCTGGACTTCTGTCTATTTGCACCACCTCCCCTCTGGCTGGGGGAGTGCAGCTTCCCCTTTGACAGAAGTCTGCTTCTTGGACTGGTCAGTCCAGAGAACCTTTGTCCATGGCTCCCTGATCCCCGCACAGAACTTGCTGTGTAGCAATTCCTGGGGCTCCTGACACTGGGAGGGACATGAGCTCAATGAGCTTCAGTCTTGGACATGGGGTAAAATAGCAGCTTCTGAAACACAGATGATGTCTAAGAAGAGCGGGCAGAGCAGTACAGTGCAGGGCACAGGGAAGCAGACCAAAGCAGAGCTGACTAGCCAGAGAGGGGCCTGAAGGTATTCTTGTTATGGGCTGACACGTGTGAAACATGTAAGGCAGGCCAGCAGACTAACAGCTGTAGAGAGCGCCTGAGAAGGCACATGAGCATTTCTTTAATTATTCTCATCTGAATCCAGTGGCATTGCCAAAGCCATGTCCTGGAAACATGCTTTGCCAGAGGCTGGAGTGTTTTCAGCTTGCCCTTCAGACCAGGTGCCAGGGGGTTGGTTTTGTTACTTACATCCAGCCAAGCACCAGGAATGAATACCACTCAGGCCCTCCCAAGAATGCACATGGTCTCTTTTGTCTAGACTTTTTGTGAAAGTTCCTGTTTTTTCTTTTTTTCTGTAGAAAACAAACATGCTGTATTGGCTCTGTGCGTGTCCCTGTTAGAGGACAGTGTTCCCATCAGGCCCCAGCTTTTTTCTTCTATCTCTGTGTCTTTCTCTTTCATTTTCTCAATATCCAGCAGCCGCCTACTCAGGAACCGCATGGCTCTCTAGCCATGCTGGATGCAGAAAAGGGAGAAATATTTACAAACAACTCAGCAAAATGGCCTAGTGTCATATAAAGCAGAATTTCTTCTTCACCAAGGAACCTTAATTTTTACTTAATTTTTTAAATATATATTTTGATTGATTTTAGAGAGGAAAGAAGAGGGAGAGAGATAGAAACATCAATGATGAGAGAGAATCATTGATTGGCTGCCTCCTGCACATGTGCCACTGGGGATTGAGCCTGCAACCCAGGCATGTGCCCTTGGCTGGAATAGAACCTGGGACCCTTCTGTCTGCAGGCCAAAGCTCAATGCACTGAGCCAAACTGGCTAGGGCTTCATTTTTACTCTTAAGCGTTTCAGCTGAGGAACAGACCCCCTCCCAATTCCAAGGGTACTGACCTCCAAAGTTAGCTGGCTGCGCATGTGTTTGGTCAAATAACTGGGTACCATAGCCCAGCCAATTTGACGCACAGCTCTCACCATCACAACTTGCAGGCATTCCTCATCTCTAGGAAGTATTAGACCCTTCCCTGATATAGGCTTTGCTAATATCTCCTCCCATTCGGGGAGTTGTCTGTTTTCTCCTGCTGGTTCCTTTGATGCACAAAAGTCAGGCGCATGTATGAGATCTATTTTACTTGTGATTTGTAGTTTCTATGGAATATTTTGCCAATCTAAGACAATGCACGATATGTACCCTTTTATTTTCTTTTTAAGGATTTTATAGTTTGGGCTCTTCAATTTAGGTTTGCTTTCCCAAAGGTGGTGCTAAAGCTCACATGGGTGGATGCTCCTTGGCCTGAATACTAGGGACAGCTTTCCTCCTGAGTGCCTAGCCCTCTGCCTGAGCTCAGGCTTGCTGCAGGCCCGCAGGATGTCACAGAAGGCGCTGGCCACAGGTGGATGTTTGGGCGAGTCTTGCCCTGCACTGGGGGTGCCGTGGGCCATCAGGGGTCCATGGCAACGTGTCCAGTGATGCAGCGAGTAGGAACGGCATCCTTTTTAGACCCTTCCATGGGTCTCCCAGCTGCTCTCCCAGCCTCTTCTTCACCCAGTCATGCTGCTCACAGTCAGACCTCAGGGTGGAGTCCTGCACAGCTGGGAAAGCCAAACTCTTCTTCTTGTTATTATTGTTGTTGTTATTGCTAGAACGGTGTGCTGCCACTCTCCGCCTAGAAACCTGGACGCCCAGGAAGCCTCTCTAGGTGATGGTTGCTTGTCTAAGACTGTGTCCAGGGGCTCCAGGCCAGGGCTGAGTGGGGCTGGAGCTGGATCAGAGGCATTGCAAGGTCCACGGAGAGGCTTGGGCCCAGGTCTGCCTGCCTGTTACCCTGGGAATAAGCTGGATCCTACAGCTCCCATGACCTGCTTGGTGTCCCTGCATGGATGCCAAATTGTTCTTCTTCTCAGTGAATGGTTTTTGGGGATTAAAGGGACAAAACTAAGGTATGTCTTGTGCCACCACGATGCTGCAATCCTCTGAAGTTTTACCTTTGATACACTCCATTTCTAAGTATAAACCAGTGTTTATGAACCCCCTAATATATGTCACTGATTTGTTTTCCCTCTTGAACAACCATCATTCTTTTACTATGTTCACATTGCAATGAGAGCTAAGAACAGAGTAAAGATCATTGCATAAAACAGGAGACAGTGCATAGGTAAGGAACATAGGCTCACTGCATGTGCCTGTCAAAGGCTTGTATGCATCTCATGTACTGAATTCCGACAAACAACACACATAAGAAATGGCCAGTAGACTTGGACATTTTGTGAAGGTGGTATGCAAATGGAAAACAAGCCCAGTAATTGTGAGTTACATCGGCTTACCCACTAGAGTGCCTAAGAGTCAAAGAACTCATTTTAAGGAGTTGAACTTGAATCTGAGAGCAAAGGAAGTCATTGAAGGATTGCCAGCAGCAGTGGGAATGATTCTGAAAATGATCTCATTTACTGCCCCTTGCATTCTCATGGACTTTGTCCTCATGGAAAGCAGGTTTGGATCCAAAATCTGTCTTAAGGGAACTTTTAGCTCTTAGTTCAAATTTTCTTAAACTAAGGCAATACTAACTATTGTTTTTAAGAACAGCACCTTTAGTACCATACATTTTGCTGGGCATGTATACATTTCCACCTCCGCAATGCTTGTTTGGATGATAAGAACCTGGGACATAGTAATGATGGAACTGAACCAGAGGCAAGTCCTCTGAGATACACTCCATAGTAAGGAAGAATATTTCAAACAGGAGGAAGGCTGAAAAGCACTTGATAGAGGCTGTAGCTGTAAAATTTGAGATGCCCACAGTAGGTTTCTAAAATTACCAGCCCACCTCTGGCTGTTGTGTCCTCAGCAGGCTGGGCATCATGCCATGCACTGAGAGGTGGCTGGTTCAATTCCCAGTCAGGGCACATGCCCGGATTGTGGCTCAATCCCCAGTCACTCATCTCCCTTCCTCTCTCTCTAAAACATCAATAAACTATTAAAATAAATTAAAATATCAGCACAGCAATGAGAGTCAATGGGGCACCAGTGGCAGAATATCTATTTGTAGTGATTTTCACATAGTTTGATCAGGTTGCTTAACTCATTCTTCTTGCTGTTCTCAGCCTATCAAAACCAAATATTGTAGCTGGACCTTCCTTGTGTTTCCTACTATGATTGTAAGGTGATATTTTGAGCAATGACCCTTAGGAACATTGGGTGTGGGGAAGACTTATTATAATTACAGGCCTGGGGATTACACAGCACACCTAGGGCCACATAGCAAGGTATTTAGGGAGGTAAGAGGAGAGAAAGGAGAAAGCGAAGTACTAGAGAAAAAGTTGAAATAAGGTAAGAAATGGAATGTGGAAGACTAAAAGCAGGAAAATAAAAATTTAAAGATAAGACAAAGGGAACTTGTAAAACATTTGCTACTAACAATGAAAATGTTTAACAGCTGAAACAAAGTAGGAAGCTGTGACTTTTCATGGCACATTAAAATAGTTGTTTTTTTCTTAAACTATGTCAGAATGAGATGTTAAAGAGAAGAAAAATGCAAACATGAGTGCAGTGAGTAGTAAGAAGACGCCCCCACCCTTCTCAAATAGAAAAATGGACAGATGAGGTTGAATACAGTGGGAATGGGAATAAATATAAAATAGTAGAGGGCAAGGCATTTCACAGTTCTATAACTGTGTTGAGAAACGAATAAAGCAAAAGAGACCAATATAGAAAGAAGAAAATGTATGTGGGGATGAAACAGGACACAATACAGATATTTGTGCTATATTAATCTTCTGATACATATGTCCAATTAATCGAGTGTATCTGCCTCTGAATCGCTTGTCTTGCCTCAATGCAAATTGATGGCCATGCATGGGATCTTTTTCTACGAGTACTACTTGGTTCAGAAACTATTACACAACTGTTAGGTCAAACCTAAACTGCTCGTCTTTCTGGAAAGATTATTCTGGGTAAACTTCTTTATCCCCATCTTCAATGCATAGTACACAAACAATTGATAACTTTAAACCGATATGTTCATCGTTACAATAAAAAAATGGACTAGATATTATTTTTATTCCAAAAAATAGTTGTTTTCATTATAAAAATAATACATGATTATAGGTAGGAAAGAGAAAGGATTAAAGTAAGTGAAAATCACCCACGTACTAAATTGAAAATAATTATTCCTACTTTTATATATCTTTTCAGATATTCTAAACATATGTAAATATACACTCCACAATTTAAAAGCATGTTATGTCTCTGTTTGCTAATATGTCTACATCTAATGTGAAAAATATTTCTTCCTGGCCGCTCTGGCGAGGTAGTTATGTTCTCAGGAAAAGCCCTGTTGGGCTCAGGTTGCCTGACGATGTGTCCAAAAATGAAGGAAGGCTTGAATGATGTTAGGCATCTACTGGGAAGGCTAGCCACCCAGAAGACAGGGCTCTTACAAGCATCCAATCCTGTCTCCCCAGCACGGCACAGGGGATAGGATTATACAGAAAAATGGGGTAGGGTGAGGCAGACCTGGTGGTGTGTGGATTTCAGGTATCGTACTTTAGTCATCAAGTGATGTGATGATGTTGATGAGATAATGTCTTGAAACCAAGTGTGTCGGTCAGACCCTCCTTATGGGTTCTGCTTGCTGGATTCACAGCTGAGTCACCTCCTCAATAGCTTTGCAAAGGCCTTCAAAAAGAAACTTTAAGAAAAAAACTTAACCTCCTGTTCATATATGAGAAACTTAACCCCCTATTCACATAAGTATTTGTGTTCTAAGATTTACAATAATGATTACTTTTCAGATTAACTCAGGTGCTCAATCTATCAGATTATAGGTCCCCCCATCATTCCTCCCCCTCTGAGTAGGTAAATTGGTTGATATCTTTGAACCATATACTATACTTAAATTTATTTTTAAATTCATTCTATTGCTATAGTGCCACTAATTTCACCTCTGCTATGTGGAGATTACCCCTTTTAATCTGATGACTGGAAAGAACCAAACAAATTCTGTGTGAGTTTACTTTAGATTCATTTATCTGATTAGATTTGTAATTGAGTATACCTACAATTTCCTTTTGAGATATCTCTTCAACTTTCGCAAACCTTTCTTTACAAACCTTACAACTTTCAGAAACAACCAGCTTTAGAACCCACTTTCTCTTTCCTTCAAAATGCATCTCCATGCCCTATGCCTTGTATTACACAAAAACTATGCATTCTTTCCAAATAGAATTCAAGTTCAGTCCTACATAGGTTCCTCCATTGGCAGCTTCAGAGCAGTTAGAGTGGTGAGAAGTACGTCTCAGGGCCCCATAGATTTCTCCTCCACTGGGCCCATGGTCTTAGCTCTGTTTGTGCCTGTCTTACTGCCTACCACATCCCCCCCTCAAGGATCTTAGCTCTGAATTCTTTCAGGGAAAGGGGACTTCACGATTCTTCTGAAATCAACACATGCTGAAGAGGCTCAAAGTTTTACCACAGAGCCAAGAGATCCTTGCTCTCTGTCAGAGGAATGATGAGGTCTAGGCATAGAAGGAGGCGGCTGTTCTGGGTTGCAAATATTGCACAGATCCTCTGTTGCCTGGAGGCAGGATGCCTTAGGACAGAGGGAGGTAGAGTAGGTCACCAAACAATGGGTCAGTTAGAGTTGGGAGGGAGGTTGTGGGTCATGCTCTGGTCCAGCTTGCCCAGGCATTCCACCTGTGCCCTGAGTTCCTTAGAAATGGTTGACATAGCTTTTGTAACCTTTGGGTTGTCATTGTAACTGCCCTAACTCCCTCTTGTGGTTTCCGGGTATAAATTTGCTATAACACCTGTGCTCTACACTGCAGTTTGGCCTTTAATGAGGTAGAGTGCAGCAACTGCAGTCACTGGTCAGTTTATTAAAGGCTCATACATTTTGATCTCTGTCTCTGGTGGTCATCTCTTGTGGGTCGCCCCGTAACAGTGGCAATGGTGCCTAGGGGTGGTATTCCCTAGGTGCCTGTAGGGCTTGTAACATGGTGGAGACAAACAGTGTTATAAAATGTAGTCGTATTGTGCAAAATTTAGAACAACAAGAATGATCACAAAAGGTCTATGGAAGAAAAACCATATCCGTTCTAATAATTTCCTGTTGAAACACAGTTTTTCTTTGTAAAATCACTCTCATTTTTATTTTAGAGCCAAATTGAGACCAATTTATTTACTGTATTAAATCTAATTATAATTGGGCCTGATTGTTTGCATAAAGACAACAAGAGTAACAGTTGATAACGTAGGCTTTTTTATTTTTTATTTTGAATGCTTTGCTGGAATCTCATGAGAATGTTTATATCCAGGGCAAAGAAGCCATGCAACACAGTGGTCATGAGGCTTTGCCTCCAATACCTATAAGTTTGGGCATATTCCTCATGTTTTTGAGGTCCCCACATGTGTCTTGTGGACCCTTTCATGCCATCTCTCAGGAAAGTAACCTTCGTTCCTTACCTGGAAAGACCACCATAAACCACATGACCAAGCAAGGTACCAGGCTCATAATCCAGGGGACTTCTCAGCTTCAAAGTCAATGTTCCTTCTTTAGAGGTTTCTGGTGACATCCAGAGTCCTGGCATTTCTCGCTCAGACATGACCTTCCAGTAAAGTTTTGGGTAATAAAACCCCAATAAGAAACTGACTTATGTCCTGTTATGAAGAAATCAGACTCTTACTGGATTGATGCAAACAACCACATTACCATGAGAACAATAATAACCAAAACCATAATTATTTTTAGTTAATTCATTCTTATAACTGAATTCATTGTCTCCTGACGTTTCTTGCCAGTATTTCCATAAATCCAGAGAACGCTTGTTTTGTAGGCAGATAGAGGAAAAACTTTCTTTTCCCCTTCCTTTGAGAAGCAGGCTTATTTTTCCAGTGGAAACTATACTCACTTTCTTAAGAAGCGTAACAGAGATAACATAACTTTGACAGCTCTCAGGAGGCTGTAGACAAGGTGGCTGTGTATGTGGGGAGTTAGCAGGCACCAGAGTTTTTTCCCAGGACTGTAGTACCTGCTGGAACTCCAATGGCTTTAGTGTAAATGTACCAATGTTTGTCCTTTTAAAGAGAGTAACCCCCACCTGGACTGTGCTGCTGCTGCTTCTGCAGCCTACTGAAGGGTACTTCTGAGGCTCAGGCCTGTAGTACAGATACTTGGGGAATTTGAAGGATTATTTCCCATACGTTTCTTTATCAATATAAACCAAAGAGCCAACGAAATTCTCACAGGCCAGGGGAACGAAAAGGCTGCTTGGCCTCAGGACTCACTTGCTGGACCAGAGAGAGAAGGGTATGCATCCTGACTTGGCTCTGTGCCCCTAGAGCACTCGCTGCCATTTTGTCCCCTCATGAGTGACATGGCGAAAAAACTATCTTATATTGCAGGTCTCACAGGATGGTCACAAGTTTAGGGCAGGAAAGGACTGTGCAGAGCTCCCTGCCCTGTCCCACCTGGACGGCTGAGGGTGAGAACAATGACGACAGGAATGGCACTGAGTCCTCAGGAGAACCTGTGAACTAGGTGGAGGTCTCCTACTTTCCATAAAGGGGAACAGGTCAGGGATGCCAGGTAAAGGCCTAAGGTCACACACAGCCAGTGAGCATTGTAGTTGGGAGCCTTCCAGAATGAGAGAATGCTGGAGTTGAGGTGACACTGGCACCGGATGTCTTGGGTCAGATATCCAGGGTGTGAGGTCAAGGGTGGTGAGGGAAATGGGGTGAGGTGAGCATGACCTCAATGACCCTGCCTCCACCCTTTGGAAGCAACCCTCCAGGTGTGCCACTCTGATGTGGAACCTCTGGGTATCCAAGAAGAGGCTGCAGAAGAAACTGAGTGAGCCTGTCTGGAGGGCGCTCCAGGGTCAGAGGAAAGGGGACTCTGACTTCCCAGCTGGAGCCCTCCAAGCCACGACAGGGAGGCCCTCCTCCTCCAGTTCCACCTCCTGTTCCCACAGAACATGATACCCTCCCTTACAAGTTTCCAAGAAGGGGTAGAGGGGAGCTGAGTGCAGGATGGTTATGAGGATGGGCCTGGCCCGGGATCACTGATGCTGTGGTTTGCCAAAAGGAGCTCCTGGGAGTGGAGCTACTGGAGGGTCAAGGAAGGGTCAATAGAGTTGAGTACCTAAGGGTCCTAGGCTGCTCCACATGGGAAGCTCAGGAGTCTGAAGGTGGGAGGCTTTCAGAGAAGGGCATGGGGGCACCTGAGAGGAGAAGTTCATCCCACCCTCACCTGTTTGTCCAGTGTGTCCCAACCTTGGAAAATATCTAAAAGACCTGAAGATGCTGTACACTAGGACGGAGGATTTTCTGGAGGGGGGTGACCTGGGGCCTGAGTTAGGGGACTAGGATTGGCCTTTGGGGACAGAGAACCCCGTATATACTGAGTCCTGAGGACTCAGCACATCCTCCCCTGGGACCTGGGGCATCTTACCCATCATAGTGATCCATATGCTCCTCTTCTTTGAGCCCAGAGCCTGGCCTGGGTTCTAGTCCTGTCTTTCCCTGTTTCCCACCCTCTCCTGGGACCTGGCTGTTGTCCACCATGAGAAGGTGGGCATAGGGGCCTAGTCCTGGCCATGAGGCTCTTTCTGATGGACTGGGTGTCTGCCCTCCAGTGGAATCAGATCAACCTAGAAAAAAAGGAGAAGGTGAGTAGCTGTGGCCCTTCCCGGGGCAGGACAGAGGAATGACTATGTGAGACGTCCAGGCAAGCACAATCCTGGGCTCCATCCCTTGCATTTTCAATTTGTTGGAATAGTTTGATAACAGAATTTGGAAAACCCTTCAGTTGGTGGATGGGGGTAGCGGGTGGCAAGAAGGATAACCGCCTGGAGGAAGGACTATTGATGCCCATGTCTGAGCACAGGAAGGCCCTCAGTGCAATTAGGGGAAGGAGGGTGCCCCTGTGCGCAAAGATCCAGGACCGCGCCCCTCCCGCACTCTTCACTCCCACTTGGGCCTTATCTGCATCCAGTCCTTCCCTGTGGGCCCAGGAGAAGAAAGTAATGGAGGAGATAGTGCTGCTGCTGGACGCAGCAGAGAAATATCAAATAGAGCTCAAGGAGCAATTCGGGGCCTGGAGCGGCTCAGAGACAATGAGAGGTGAGGCCAGGCAGGAGTTGGGCAAGGGCTGGTGTGGGCTCTCCTTGCAGGTCAGTCCAGAGAACCTGTGTTCATGACTTGCTGGTCCTCCCCTGATGATACTTTGTAGCAACTGCTGGGGCACCTGACACTGGGAGGGACACCTGAGGTGTGGCTCCTGGGAGCTCACAGGAGCCACTCTGTCCTGCAGTTACATCCGGTCCTGCCTGCTGGAGCCTGAGTCTCAGTTGGCCACTGGAACAGTTAGACTTTTATTCTGAGCAAAAGGAAGTGATTGAATGATTGACAGCAGAAGTGAAAATGATTCTTAACATGACCTCATTTTTATGGACTTTGTATTCATGGAAAATATGCTTGGATACAAAATCTCTCTTTTGGAGAAACTCTTAGGTCTTAGGTAAAAGTTCAGTAAAGTAGTAAATATAAACTATTCTTTTTAAAGGTAACACAAAAATTCCCTACATTTTTCTGGATATGCGTACATTTCCAGCAATGAAAACAAGAAAAACAAACAAGAAAATAATGTAAGAATTGAAACAATTTAGAAAGTTGTAACTTTTAATATAACATTAATCTATTGTTTTCCCTTCAACTATGTTTAGAACTTCATTTAAAAGAGGAGAAAAACAAAGAAAACAAAATAGCAAGAGCTTTCATAAATGGGCAAGATGATGTGGAATAGAGTGGAAATAGAAATAAATATAAGCAAGGCAAGTGAGCGTCCTGAGACTGTGCCGAGAAATGAATAACGCAGAATAGTCTCATGTAGAAACAAGAATACATGTGTGGGCAAGAAAGAGGGGAAATATCTGGGATATTTGTATGTCAGAGTTAATGTTCTGTGACACAATTAGTCGAGTGTATCTACTTCTGAATCCAGTTTTGCCACAATGCAACTTGATTATAGACTTGGGATTTATTTATACAAGTACAATTTGGTTCTGAAAAATATTAAAACAACTGCCCACTTTTAGGCAAAACCACCCCCGCTCCTCTTTCCAGGGGGATTATACTGGACACATTTCAGTATCCCCACATTTTCTCTTTTTCCAAAAGAATGTAGGTGTTTTTCTTTTTTTTTTTAACATAAGTAATTCTCATTTATAGATAGAAAAGAGAAAGATTTAAAATCAGTGATCATCCCCTTACTAAAGTGGAAATAATTATACGTATTTTAATATGTATCTTTTGAGATAGGATGCAGTTTATGTAAATATACACTTATCCAAATTTATAAATCATTTAATGTTATATTGATGTTTGATAATATATTCTAGTAATATTAAAATGATTTCTTAAAAATAATTCATAGTACCTTTTATCCTGCTCTGTGCTAAATTATATGGTAATTTGGCTGTAGTTAATGGACTTAAAATCATTTTGGTTTCTACATTTAGAATAATTCTAAATTATATATGGCATGTTTGCATGAAAGAGTCATACCAGCCAGCACATGCATAAGGTGAAGTCAGGATGTGCTGCATGCTGTGAACAAAGGTAAAGCAGAGAAAGAGACAAAGGTTGTGGGGATCTAGGCGATAGTTGAGGCTGCCTTGGGAATATGCATAGATGCTATTTTGGGCTGTGGTTCCAAAGTGCCCTAGGTAACTATGTATAATTTTTTTAAAAATTATTTTACTTATTTTTATTCTCCCATCACCCCGACTGTGTATCATTTTTGAAAAAGCTTTTATTTACAGGTAAAATAATTGATATTTTTAGTGAAATGGCATTTTCATTCTTGAGGAGTGAGAATGATAGTGGTTTCCATTTTACATATAGTGTGGCTTATTCAGTAGCATTTAAAATTAAATTTAGAAGATACTCAATGTCACTAATCAAGGGGGAAATGCAAATCAGAACCACACAATATCACCTCCCACTGCCAGAATGGCTGTTATCAAAAAGATAAGAAGGGCAAGTATTGTAAGGAAGCGGAGAAAAGGAAACCCTTGTGCACTGTTGATAGAATTGTAAATTGGTGCAGCCACTATGGAAAACAGTATGGAAGTTCCTCAAAAATTAAACTTAGAACTTGCATATGACCCAGCAATTTCACTCCTGGTTATTTGTAGAAATCCAAAACACTAATCAAAAGGATACATGTACCCCTGTGTTTATTGCAACATCTGTTACAATACCACACATGTGGAAGCAACCTAAGTGCCCACCGATAAACAGTTGGATAAAGAAGATGTGGTGCATGTATATAGTAGAGTATTATTCAGTTCTAAAAAAGAATGAAGTCTTGATATTTGCAACAACATAGATGGTCTTCCAAGGCATGATGCTCAGTGAGCTAAGTTGGACAGAGAAAGACAAATACCATATGATCTGGCTTATATGTGGAATTAAAAAAACACCCTCATAGATACTAAGGACAGATCAGTGGCTGCCGGGGCTGGGGGTGATAAAAATGGATAACGGGGTTAAAATTCAAAAAGGGAAAACAAAATGTTGCATTACTGAGCAGCACAAAAACACCTTACTATTGGCTATTCTTAGGTGAAAATAAGCAAACAATACAACAACAAAAACACCATTTTTAAAGAAGAAACACAAGCTCAAATCGGGTGTCAGCTACATGTATTCTGAAACTAAACAAAGCCAGAACTCAGGTTGTAAAAGTTATGTGCCACGTAATATACAATTTATACCCAGGGGTTTCCCTCTGTCCTAGAGGCAGAGGGCACTTAATCTTGTGAGTGTGGGTTCTACTTAAGGAACCTGGCCAAGCGGAGATTTTATAAAGGGAACACCAGAAACTGGGATTAGCTTAACAACATGTGAAGTATTGAGCCAGTGAGTGTGGGTCTGTAATAGTGGTTTAACCTCTCCATAGTCTAATTGCTTGTGAGGTGCTGTATAGTTTGTGGGCCTCATGGCAGCCCAGAGAGCCCACAGTTCTTACATCGATGGGTCATATGCCGTCCTTTCATTTCTCTAAGAGAAATTCATCCAAAAGGCAAATGTATCCATTAGTGTAGTGTAGGCAGGACAGGAGAGGAGCAGGTCCCCCAAGTGGGCTCCAGTGGCATCTGACAGTTGACAGTTGGACAAGGTTCTGAGCAGGCAAGATCCTTGAACTGTTGAACTTCCTTTTTGGGATTCTGACCTGAGGGGAATCAGATGCTGGAAGATGCCCTCTTGGGGTGAGCAGGCTTGAGACACTTCCTGGAGCTTGGAGTTAGTGAGGATGGGCTGGAGGCAGATGCTCCTGTCCCTTCCCCACCAGTCTTGGGCCCAGGGTCATCCAGTGCTGGGTGCCCTCAGTGAACAGAGAATGAATCCCATGGACTCCAAGGCTCAGGCACATCCTCTGCTTCCTGGGCTTCAGTCTTGACTAGTATCTCCTTCAGGGACTGGGGACTCTGAACGGGGATGTGGCAGGGCTGGGTGACAATCTGCTTTCTTCCCAGGAGCTGCTCAAGGAGGTGCTGCCTAACTAGTGCCTGGGTTCCATCTGATCCCAGAGGGCCAAGCCTGGCAAGGAGCATGTGGCCTCCCCTTTCCGTGCCACCGTCACACAGTTCAATCATGTGGCCACCTGTGTGATCACCACCTGTGTGATCACCACCTGCCTTGCGGACTCAAGCATGATGGCCCAGAACAGGGCCAACACGGTGGAGCAGTGGATCACAGTAGCCAAGGTCTGTTAGGGGAAGCCCAGCAGCATCTCTATGCAGAGCCTTGAAAAATGCCTCTGCTGCTGGGTCAGCTCTCAGGAGTGAGGCCTGAGGTAGGAGCCCCAGCTCAGCCTCCAGTTCCTCTCTACCAGGGGTGTGCAGACATTGATGTATGTGATAGGCTCACTTCCTACCTGGCCTCTTGCTTGGGTTGAGCTGGGATCCTCCTCGCTGTGAGACTTGCTCTTTGGCTGCTAATCGTGCACACCCTGAGCATCTATCCCACCTGGAGGGGGTGTCAATCCTGAAGAACTGAAGGTACAGTTGCAGCTCCCACTTCACAGCCCATGTCTCCCCTTTCCAGGAGTGTAGAACCCTAAGGAGTTTCTACTCCCTGCAAGCCATCCTGGACGCCCTGCAGAGCATGTCCATCCATCATCTGAAGAAGACATGGGGCAGTTTCCAGGTGCGTAGGCCTCTCCCATCAGAGGAGGGATGTGAAGGTGTCTCCCATTTATATCTCAATGTCCCCTCAACTCCTGGGAGGTAGCCGACTCTGGGAACAGGGACTGGGCTGGTGGGTGGGGTCTCTAAGCCATCCTGGCACCTCAGGCCACTAGCTCTGCTCCAGAAGTCAGTTTCCTTCAATGTCAGAGACTGCATTGAGACAAATGGGAGATACTCGCGTGTTACCAGCACCAGAACCCTATGCCCAGTTGAAACACAAACTGGTCAAAACAGAGCTGTTTCTTCGATAAGGTAAGGGGGCCCAGTGGCGAACAAGAAAGCCCTGCCTTAGTCCCACAAAGACCTTCCTGCTCAGAGGAACCCAGTGATACCCTCACCAAGGCAGTTTGAAACATGAGATTGTCAAAAGGAATTTTCCCTTAACCTCTTGTCAGAGCAACAAGAGCACAGCGGCTCTGAGTATGTTTAAATTCGCTGTGGTGGGGCAGAAGGAGAAGCCATGACAAGCTCTGAGTGCATAAGAATGAGTATTTATTGCAGAAGCCAGTGGCCATAAGTCATCAGACAAGACAGTCCTTCATAACAGTGTCCGAATCAGGCAGCCGTACACCGGCTGGTAAATACATTTCTTTCCCAAACAGCAGCATCAGTCTCTGTGCCCACAGTCATGATCTGAACAACTTCATGCTACCTCTGAAATCGCCACCTTACATCAAATTGATATCTGAGCTCTCTGGCTCAGCAGCTTCTCCTGTTTCCATGTCCAGCAAACTTTACCTCCTTAGCATGGTAGCTCTACTTGAGTGCTCTATGAGCTCTGAGCCTTATGTCTTCTTCATTGGGTTCCTCTTAGCTCTGTCTGAGCTCTCTAGCCTTTTCTCTTCCTAGATGCTCTCTCCAGCACACTTGTTGGTCAATAACCTGTCTATCACTTCATTGACAAAGAAGGCTTGATGACAATCATTACTTACATCAGTCATTTTGGCTCCAGAAGGGCACACATGTGCGTATATGTTAGGACTGTACTTCCTCATGGCATCTCAGCCTGATTAAGATTCCCATGTTCAGGTGGCCTTGGATATTGAGTGTATTAACAACAAGGTGTCTCTGTGCTTCACTATCAGGCGTCCAGGCGTCTCGGACATGGTCCCCACATCCGTTTCCCCATCTTTCCTAAACACGACTTTTCTCTTTCCCGCCCCTCAGGAGGAGCACATTTACACTGAAAAAACTGTGTAAGGAAGACAACTCACTGAGCAGGGAACAGCTCATCAAGGTAGAATGAGACTGGATGTCTGCAGAGAGGAGGGCATGAGGGATGGAATGACTGCACACGTTATGGCTTTGGTAGTTTGTCACTTAAAGATTCTCTGAAAATATTCACCATCTCGGTCCTGATTACCAGGAAGAGGGATCTGTTTGGTCCATGGGCAGGTGGGTGGACATTTGAGGGACAGGAGGCCCTGATCATGGCACACAGGGTGGTGGCCAGGCTGTTCCAGAAAGAGGTGCAGAGCTGGCTCATTGCGCAGGTCTCTGGTTTCCATGTTCCTCCCTGTGCTGGCTCTTACATTCTTCCAGGCTGTCAGGTAAAAGAGTGGTTTCTTTCCCAAAGCAGCTCAGCCTGTCCTCAGGATGCTAGGGCACTGCTGCCACTTCTGTCTTCACAATACCTCCAAGGGGAGCCCACCCTGCCTGCCCCAGGAATGGTCCCTGCGGGGGATTACCTCGGGACAGGGGAACAAAAAGGCTCTTGTCCTCAGGTCCAACTGGATGGATCAGAGACACAGGGGTTTGCCTTATGAGACTTCCCACTGAACCCCTAGAGCACTCGCTGCCAGACTCTTCATGATTGACATGGAGGGGTGACCAACCCTTGCTGCAGGCCTCACAGGTTGGTCATCTGTTCAAGGCAGGAAAGCAAGAGAGGGCTGAGGTTGAGAACAATGATGACAGTAATGAAACTGAGTCCTCAGAAGAACCTGTGAGCTAGGTGGAGGTTTCCTAATTTCCAGAGGAGCGAACGGGTCAGGGAGGCCAGGCCCAAGCCCAAGGTCACACACACCGAGTGAGCATTGTAGCTGGGGGCCATCCAGAATCAGAACATGATGGAGTCGGGTGGCACTGGTACCAGCTGACTTGGGTCAAATATTCAGGATGTGAGGTCAGAGGTGGTGGGAGAAATCAGGTGAGGTGCACATGACCTCAATGACCCTGCCCTCCACCCTGGTGAAAGCAGCTCTCCAGGTGTGCCATGCTGGGGATCCAAAAAGAGGCTGCACAAGAACGTGAGTGAGCATGTTGCGTGGAGCTCCAGTGTCAGAGGAGAGGGGGTTCTTTGATCCCACCTGGAGGCCTCCAAGTCAAGAGAGGGGAGTGTACCTCCTCCAGCCCTAACGCCTGTGCCCACAGAACCTGAAACCCTCCCTTAGAAGTGACCAGAAGTAAGATCTGGAGGATCTGGGTGCAGGATGGATATGGGGGTGGGGCTGGCACAAGATCAATGATCCTGTGATTTTCTAAAAGGAGTTCCTGGGAGATGATTAGGAGGATTCTTGGAGAGTGAGGGAAGAGGCAATTGAGTGGAGACCTTAAGAGTCCTGGGCCACTCCATGTGGCAAACCTGGGGTGGCCAGGAGGGTGAGGTTGGGAGACTTTTAGGGGAGGGTCTGTGGGGAACCTGAGAACAGGGGCTCATCCCACCCTCACCCTGGTGCCCAGTGTGTTCCCTTCGTGGAAAATTTCTGACTGATCTGAAGATGCTGGACACTAGGATGGAGGATTATTTGATCGTGGGTGACCTGGGGCCTGAGTTGGGGTGACCAGGATTGGCCTTTTGGTTCAGAGAGCCCCCAAACTGTGCCCTAAATTCTCAGCATAACTGCCCCTGAGAGCTGGGGAGACATGCCCATCCTAATGATCCATGTCCCTGCTCCTCTGGAGTCCAAAGCCTTGCCTGGGTCCTAGTCCAGTCTCTCCCTCTTTCCTGCCCCCTCCTGAGACCTGGTGGCACTGCAACACGAGAAGGTGGGCATAGGGAGCTGGTCCTGGTCAGGAGGCTCTTTCTTTTAATTTTCTTTTATTTTTTTTTAATGTTACAGAAAATAAGCATTAAAATCTGAAGAATAACAATTTACATATAATAATATATGCAATAAACATTACCATTTCAAGAAAAAACATTTTAAATATAATAATACTAGAGACCTGGTGCATGAAATTCGTGCACTCGGAAGGGGGGTGGTCTCTCAGCCTGGATTTCGAGCGGGTGCTGGCCAAGCCAAGGAACCCCAGTGGTGCATGATAGGGGCTGGGGAGGGATGTGAGAGCTTGGCTAGCCAGGGAGGGAATGTGGGAGGGCTGCAGGGCGTGTCTGGCCTGTCCTGCTCAGTTCAGATCTGCCAGACTCCGGCAGCAAGCTAACCTACTGGTCAGAGCATCTGCCTCCTGGTGGTCACGCAAGTCATAGTGAGTGGTCAACTGTCTGCCCCCTGATGGTCAGTGCACAACATAGCAGCGGTTGAGTGGCCTTAGCATATTATTAGTATATTATGCTTTGATTGGTTGACTGGAGGACCAGACACTTAGCATATTAGGCTTTTATTATATAGGATTACCAAACCTGTTCTAACATAGTATAATGTCACAAAAGTTGTAGGAAATATTGAAAACCTGCAAATGACAGGATTACTTCTATTATATTCTAAAAGACTTTTTTTCTCTGCCTCTATGTTTGTTCATCAGTTTATCTTGTTCATTATATTCCACAAATGAGTGAGAACATGTGATATTTATCTTTCTCCCACTGGCTTATTTCCCTTAGCATGATGCTCTCCAAGTCCATCCATGCTGTTGCAAATGGTAAGAGTTCCTTCTTTTTAATAGTGGCATAGTATTCCACTGTGTAGATGTACCACAGTATTTTTAATCCACTCATGTGCTGATGGGCACTTAGGCTGTTTCCAAATATTAGCTATTGTAAATTGTGCTGCTATATACATAGGGGTGCATATATCCCTTCGGAATGGTGTTTCTGATGTCTTGGGATATATTCCTAGAAGTGAAATTACTGGGTCAAGTGGCAGATCCATTTTTAATTTTTTGAAGAAACTCCATACTGTTCTTCACAGTGGTTACACCTATCTGCATTCCCACCAGCAGTGCAAGTGGGGTCCTTTTTCTCCACATCTTCGCCAGCATTTGTTGTTTGTTGATTTGTTGGTGATAGCCATTCTGACAGGTGTGGAATGGTACTTCATTGTCTTTTTGATTTGCATTTCTTGGATGATTAAGTGACTTGGAGGATTTTTCATATGTATCTCGGGCTTCTGTATATTCTCTTTCGAAAAGTATCTATTTAGGTCCTTTGCCCGTTTTTTGATTGGATTGTTTATATTCATTTTCTTCAGTGGTATGAGTTCACTGTAAAAATTAGGAGATTAAACCCTTATTGGAGCCCCTTTCCCCAGCTGCCGGAAAGGTGCTGGGTTCTTTCCAGGAAGCTAAGGCCGCGTTTGGGTGCGGCCCTCACTTTATCCAGTGACTAACACCACTCCAGGCAGTGCTGCGCAAGCACTCACCCTCACAATGGCCACAGTCTCAGAGCTCGCCTGCATCTGCTCAGCCCTTATCCTGCACAAGGATGCAGCTATGGTGACTGAGGATAAGATCAACGCCCTCATTACAGCAGTTTGTGTAGTGGTCAAGCTTTCTGACCGAACTTGTTTGCAAAGCTAAGGAGAAGAAAGTGGAGGCAAAGAAGGAAGAATTTGAGGAGTCTGATGATGACATGGGCTTTGGTCTTTTTGAGCAAACTAGTTCTTTTGTTGTTGTGTCGTAAATCATCGAATGAGTTACAAGACACCCTAATGAGCCAATTAATTAGGAGTCCTTGATTGTGGGCGGCACAGAGGAAGGTGTCTCTTCCAAATCTCTGAGCAACCCATACAGAAAGTTTCCTGTATTTATACTTTTCAAGCCTCTTTGTTTGCAGGTATTACAAAGGGCTCTGTGCGAGTTACTGTTACAGACAGTTGTAACCTTGAATACATTATGAGTTTGTACTTTGCATAAGTATTATCAGTATTAGTCTAATTTAGTCTATTACATTGGATGGCTAGCTTGCAAGGTCAGACAGTTAAGTTTATCTTTTTCTTTTATTTGAACAAAAAACAAAGTCATTTTACAGAATAACAGATGGTCTTAAAGTGACAGAGTTTATTTATTTAATATTTATCTTTTTAAATTTTAATAAATCTTTATTGTTCAGATTATTAGAATTGTTTCCCTTTCCCCCCCCCCCCATAGCTCCCCTCCACCCGGTTCCCACCACACCCTCTTCCCTTACCCGCCCCCCACTGTCCTCATCCATAGGTGTACGATTTTTGTCCAGTCTCTTCCCACACCCCCCACACCCCTTTCCCCCAGAGCATTGTCAGTCCACTCTCTTTCTATGCCCCTGATTCCATTTTATTCACCAGTTGATTCTGTTCATCAGATTTTTTATTCACTTGACTTTAGATTCACTTGTTGATAGATATGTATTTGTTGTTCATAATTTCTATCTTTACTTTTCTGTTCTTCTTCCTCTTCTTAAAGAATGCCTTTCAGCATTTTATATAATACTGGTTTGGTGGTGATGAACTCCTTTAGCTTTTTCTTATCTGTGAAGCTCTTTATTTGCCGTTCTATTCTAAATGATAGCTTTGCTGGGTAGAGTAATCTTGGTTGTAGTTTCTTTCTGTTCATCACTTTGAATATTTCTTCCCACTCCTGGCTGGCCTGCATTGTTTCTGTTGAGAAATCAGCTGACAATCGTATAGGTGCTCCCTTGTAGGTAACTAACTGTTTTTCTCTTGCTGATTTTAATATTCTCTCTTAGTCTTTTGCTCTTGGCATTTTAATTATGATGTGTCTTGGTGTGGTCCTTTTTGGATTCCCTTTGTTTGGGTTATGCTGTGCTTCCTGGACTTGTAAGTCTATTTCTTTCACAAGGTGGGTGAAGTTTTTCGTCATTATTTCTTAAAATGGGTTTTCAGTATCTTGCTGTATGTCTTCTTCTGGTGCCCCCATTATTCTGATGTTGGTACCCTTGAAGTTGTCCCAGAGGCTCCTTGCACTATCTCCTTTTTTTTTTTTTAATACTTTTTTCTTTTGCAGTTGGGTGTTTTTGCTTCTTTGTATTTCAGATATTTGACTTGATTCTTGTGGTCCTCTATTCTGCTGTTAGATCAGTGTATAATATATATATCTTTTATTTCAGTGAAGGTATATTTAATTTTTAGTTGGCCCTTTTTCATGTCCTCAAGGGTCTCACTAAATTTATCAGCATTTTCTAGAAAATTCTTGAAAAACCTTATAACTGTGGTTTGGAACTCTATATCCAGTCGTTTGCTTTCCTCCATTTCCTTCATTTGTGATCTTTTTCTTTGTCTCCGCATTTTGGCTGCCTCCCTGAGTTGATAGAGTGGCTTTGTGTGCTAGGTGTCTTATAGGGACCAGTAGCTCAGCCTCCCAAGTTACCTGAGGTGGACACTCTTGTTGCACCCCTTTGTGGGCTATGTGCACAGTCTTGTTGTAGATAAGCCTTGATTGTTGTTGGTATCACTGGGAGGAATTGACCTCCAGATAAATTGGATGTGAGTCTCAACTTTTGTCTATGTGGGAGAATTTCTGAGACAAGACTTGCAAGAGCCTCTGTGCTCAGCTTGGATGGGTTGGAGTCTCAGGGCGGAGCAGACGGCATTGGCTTTCCCTTAGCCCTGCCCTAATAGAACCCTGGGTGTCAGTGTCCCGCAGTAATCGCTGCACGCACCTCTGAGAGAAAGCCGCCCTCGAGTTTCCCCCACCTGCCAGACAGTCCTGTTTCTCCCCCGATGAGTCTGGGTCCCCAGAGTCTTGCCTGGAAGTGGAGTTCAGTGCAGTCGGGAGCTTTTGTCTCCCTCCCACTTGATAAAGCAAGCCGCGCACTCAGTTGCCTGCCCTCTCCGTGTGCGCGCCTCCGGACCTCTGCCTTCCACAGTTCCTCTGAGTCTCAGTGTGCTTTTCTCTTTCCTGACATTCCAGTTCCACCCGGTATGAGTCCGGTTGCCAAGAATCTTGATCGGGACTGGAGTTAAGGACAGTCAGGACCTTTTGTCTCCCTCCTGCTTGAGAAAGCCAGCTGGCTACTCAGTTACCAGTACTCTCTGCGCCCGCACCTCCGTACCTCTTCCTTCTGCAGCTCCTCTGAGTGTCAGTGTAATTTTCTCTTTCCATCTAGTTGTAGAATGTCCACTTAGCCATCCTTCCTGTGGCTCTGGATGGTTTCCGTTTTGTCTTTTAGTTGTAGTTTTTAAATTGTTGGCGAGGCAGCATTTAGGTGTGTACCTATGCCTCCATCTTGGTTTCCAAAGTGACAGAGTTTATAATGACAGAGTTTACAGGACTAGGGACTATCTAACAATAGCAGAGAGTTTCAAACAGCAGTTTTTATCCAAGATGGAGGTTACTATGCTTCATTCCTCACTGGTTTTCTGTAAATGAGTCAAGTCATTGACTCTTGGGGGTTGCTAACATTGTTAATCTACTCAGCTTTGAGGTTTCCTTTACTAACTGCTACAAAGAGAATTAAAAATATGGTGCATGTGAAAGTTTTATCTTTAGAGAATTCTGCTGCCTGTGCTGTCTTAAGCCACGTTGGGATCCTGTCGAACTTTACCGCTGTGGGGGTTGTCAGGATGATGGTACATGGTCCCCTCTATGTAGCAGTCAGTCCGTGGATGGTAAATTTCTTTACCCAAACAGAGTCACCAGGGAGAAAGGGATGGACCAGATCAGAAGTTAGTACAGGCAGAGTGTCTCAGACATGCTTCTGATTGTTTTCTGAGTAGACTGTAAATGCTGAAAGAACTTGAGTAAAGATTGGTTATGGAAAGACTTGGTTAGAAAGACTTGGTCGTGCTAGTTGGCCCATCATCCTTGCTCTGCTCATCTCTTTCTTACTGCCTAATATATTACCTCAAGGATCCTGGCTCTGAATTCTTTCAGGGAAAATGGATGTCAGTGGGGTCCTCTGACTACTTCTGTGCTGAAGGGGGATGGAGTTTTCTTTCAGAGCCAAGAGATCCTTGCTGTCTGTCAGAGAGACAATGAGGCCTTGGCACAGAAGGAGATGGGCTTGTGATCTGGTGGAGACAAACTGTAACAAATGGTCAAGTGGAAGGGAAAGTAAACATTTCAGAATCAATGACCTCTATTGAAATAGAAATTCTCTCCTCAAAATTACCTCTATGTTTATGAAAAGAGCCAAATCAAGACCAATTTATCTATTGCATTCAATTTGGCCTGATTGTTTGCATAAACACAACACGAATAGTAACTGACTACCTTTGCTGGAATTTCATGATTGAATCTTAGTGTGCCCCGTATGGCCAGGAAGCCAAGCCATCCAGCTGCCCTCATGCCTGCCTGCTGTATCTGCTGAGTTTGGTGAGTTCTTCACCTGCAGTGGCTCTACGCAGGCCTATGTCCTAGGCTTTAAGGCCCATCTCAGTAGCCCTCCTACTCTTCTGGGCCTAGAGTGCATGGGGTTCCGTAGGGATGCAGAGGCACCTTTATTGCTCCACTTCTACTCTGACCAACCGCCACTGATGATAGGGCGTGGGCCTGATGCTCCAGCACCAGCTATGTTCAGGGCTACCAAGCAGGCTACCAGGCTTTCTCCATGGCACTCTTATTGGTTTCAAGTCTTCAGAGTTCAGACAGGGCTTTTTAAAACGTGACACTCCAGTCAAAGTTTTTGGTCAATAAAACCACTCTTGGAAACAGTTCTTACTGAATTAATGCAAAGAAATGTATTGCCATGATTTATTAAGCATTGCCAAATTTCTGAGGGATTATATAAGGAGAAAAATATACTGACCTGCTTTAAGATCTTCTGATTTTCCTTGTCAGTCCTTTTCATGGACTCTTCAAAGTAATATAATAGTCTTTAAATGGCAATAAGAAATTTAAAATGTGTCTATATTCATATAGACAGTTATAGCTGTCCCTGTAGTAGAGTTCCCCTACTTGACTTGTCCTTAAACTACATATGGTTTCTGGCAGGGGTGACAAGCCCTCTCAGAATGGACTAAGGGAGCTGTTTGAAGCACCCATTGCCTTCACTAGCAGAGAGGTGTGGATAAGGCACCCAGAAGGCTGGTCAACCTTGAAGCTCTGAAAGGTCAGAGCGAACCACCCACTGTCTGGCTGAGACAATGGTAGCTAAAGCAACCTCCACCTTTTAGTCTTATGTAAATCCTTGCTTATTGGCTATTACTGGCTATGGGTGTATCCCAAACCTTCATAAAAGGATCTGAAGGCCAGAGCAAGGTGAAATCCTTCCCTATGTGTTGGGAAGGATTGGTGGCAGAAGCCTGGCCACCATTTCCCAAATTTATATTTTCTTGTCTAGACTCTCTCATTTGTGTGTAGCCTCTTCCAAAACCCAAACCCTGAACCTGAACCCTGAAACACGAGGGTCGAGGGGAGGGGGGGGCACTTTCAGGGATGTTTATTACTTCACAGTGTCTCACGTGTTATAGGACCTCACGGAGTCTGTAATTCCTGTACCAGAGGGCTTGTGCTCACCACTTCACTACTTCCCTCTGTTCCAAACAGGCCTCCCCAGTTTCCTAAAATTGTGGTTTGTCCCACCCCTGACATGGGCATGGTCACACAGGCCTGCAAGGCAGTATACAGGTTGTCAACTGTCTCTCAATAGAGACCAAAACATGATGGGAAATTTACTTTGCCCATATGGGCACCTGCCCTTTTGGTAACTGCATTCAAAATTAAAGGTTAATGTATGTACTTACTGAAGTATAACATTGGCACTGTGGCTGCTTCTGACAGCTAAATCTTCTGCTACTAAACTTGAAATGTGGTAGAACTATACACACATCTTAGGGAGGTAACTTAAGTCCATTTTTACTTTTCTACATGAAGAAAAATTGTCCTGGTGTCCCTGGAGTTATGTCCATGAAGACATAGGCATTATCTAAGTGTATTATACAATTTTCTTCAGGCCACTGTCAGGGCTGTGTATGGTGGCCAGTGTTTCCTTCTAGACACAAACACAGTCTGTCCAATTTCCCTAAAATGTATTCTGGCATGGCAAAAGTTGTTTTGCTGTATATAGGCAGCTTAACTTCTATACAACTGGGCCTGGATCTCTGCCTAGTAAACTGCAATCTATAAGTTCAATATGCAGCATCTTGTCCTCCTAACCCAAAAGGATGACACCTGCAGTTGGACATCCCTCTCACTCTCCGGGACCACTGGCTCCTAACTGCTCACCTGCCTGCCTGATTGCCCCCTAACGGCTCCCTTGCCAGTCTGATTGACACCTAACTGCTCCTCTGCCGGTCTGATTGCCCCCAACTACCCTCCCCTGCTGGCCTGATCACCCGGCTTGACGATTGAATCATTAGGACCAGATACCAAGATTTCATATCTTTGAATAGTGAAGGGAATAATTATCTTGTCTTTAAGTTGCCCGGAAATTAAAATGAGATAATGACTTAGAAAAGCATAAAAGCAACATATAAAGACAACTGTCTTTTTCATGTACTAAAAAGATAATGAAGTAGTAAAATGAAAAACACTATTTTTATTCTCCCCTTCCTTCCTTTACAGCTTTTACTTAAACTTGGAAACTTATAAAAATTTTGCTCCAATTTTCATTTCTTTGCATTCACTATTATTTTGTATTGGTTTTAGGTTTCATATTAGTTACAGAATAGTGGTTAGACAATCTTATACTTTACAAAGTGTTCCCCAATATTTCCAGTACCCACCTGGCATCAAACCATCATTACAACACATTGACTATATTCCCTATTTAAGTGACAATGGGTTTACAGGTTCCTTCCCGTCTTTCTTTCGTGTTGCATGTCCTTCCTTTTCTTTCTCACTTCTTCCCTCATTTTCTTTATATAGTATCTCAATTGGCCATCAAAGATCAATGAAGGCACTGGGACACGCTTCATCCATTTTACACACCAGGAAACTGAGGCCAGTTCCAGTTGGCTGTGGAACTTGACTCAGAACACAGGAAGCCCTCAGAGCCATGCTCTTTGCCCTTCCTAAGGGGCAGCCACCCGGCAAACAGAACAAACCTTCCAGTCAGGCTTCCGAGCCTCTTTCTCAAGCACCTCTTCATTGTGGATGCTTCACATCCTTTCCTCTCCCTGATCCGGTCCCCTGACCCATTCTTTACTGTCCCTGATTCTCCAGAGCAGGTGAAAAGCATCACACTCACCGCCTAGGCATGCTCTGCCATGGGGCAGGGCACCGCGGGCTTGCTTTTGGGTTAAGGCAGGAGCAGGAGTCACTGCCTCTGATGTGTGAAGGCCACCTGAGTGAGGCCCGTTAGCACTGGGAGCTCCTCTGAATCACATCAGTCAGTCCAGTACCCTGCAGTGCAGCACCCCTCCACTGAGGTGGCCCTACACTTCAACCCCCCCGCCTCAGGGGTGAGGGTCCTTGCCCCTCTGCCCGGGAGTCCTTCCATGCCCCGTGATCCCTGGCTGGGCACACCCATGTCTTGGGGCCACTGAAGAACCTCTGTCTCTCTGCAGGTGAGGCAGATCCCTGCCTCAGTCTCCCAGAAGCTGTGAATCTGTGGCCAGAGGCCCTGTCTAGGTCTCAACAACTTTATGTCTGAAATGTTCCCAGGGCCACACGGGAGTGGCTAGGAGGGCCCGGCTTTGCCTCCTTGGGTTGCCAATGTGGCCAGGGGCCCACAGGAGTGGCTAGGCCTGCCTGGCCATGCCTTCCTGGGGCGCTGATGTTGCCAGGGCCCCCTGGAAGTGGCTAGGCAGGCCACTGCCCCTCCTGGGGCCTGCAATGAACCCAGACCCCTCCAGAGGCATCTGGTGCTGCCCAGCCCGCCTCCCAGGCGGATGGACTGTTACCTTGTGGGTGGTGTCTGGCTCTGTCCGCAGGGCCTCCTGCTGCCCGCCCTGCCTGCTTATGCAAATTGACTGCCTTCTTTGGTGGGTTAATTTGTATACTCACTGTGCTTGGCTGTGGGCATAGCGAAGGTACAGGCAATTTATATATTTGTCTATTATTAGGTAAGACTAGTTGGATTTCCTTCTCTTTGATGTCCCACAATGTATTTTGCTTGGCTTGGAGCCAGAAACCTCCTATTTCAGTCTTAGTTCCTGGTTCGTAGCTTAAGTGGAACTATGATTTCACAGGCAGGGGCAGGGCCCTGTAAATCTCTAGGCCCTGTGGGAGTTTTTCACAAGCCCTGTCCCTGGAAGTCTCCATTCACCAAAAGAGATAAGAAAAGCCATAAATCACAAGTTTTTGGTCTTTGAAATGTACTACTTTGTTGCAAATAGTTAACTTGAAAAGACTTTTCTCTTGCTTTTCTTACAATCAATCTCAGAACCAAGCCATCATGGAACCTAGGCGGGCTTATTTTCTATGGGCTAAACTCTTTAAAAAATGTATACCTTTATATCTACCCCAGAACTTCAAAATTTCAATTTAATACAGCAAATTCACAACTCAGGGAGGAGCAACCAATAGACAGAAATTTTTATTAGCTAAATGGGCTGATTCCCTCCATGACAAAGAGCAAATGTCCCTGAGGAAAATAACTTTCAGCAGCACTGCTTTACACTTTTGCAGATTACCACGGGTTCAGCCTTTAATAAATCAAACGTTTTAGCCAGATGAATCAACAGAAGTGCAGAATAAATCAAAGTAGCTTTTGCTTTTACACAGACCAGTTAATGAGCAGATAATTATGCCAACACAGAAAAAAATCCACAAAATCCCTACTCACACTCTCTCAGTAGACTAGCCTGAATGGGAGCTGAGCAGATTACTGAAACAATGTCCAACTCCTCAAATGGACCATGGGGCACTCCAGGCACCCAGGTCCCAAAATTCTTCTCCGTAACAAAGTGGCTAGTCCCAAACAGCAAAGTGAACTCAAAATTCCTTAATCAAGTTTATATTCAGTCATCTCTGGGTTTTTTTTCTGATGACTCCAGAAGAACACAAAGGCATGTCATGTGCTTCTTGTCTAGCTCTCACGGCCACAGAGAAGCCTCTCTGGGCCCTGAAATGTCATCAGGTGGCACCTCCCCTAGAGATCTTCAGGGCCAGGCAAATAGGCAGGGAAGGCCATCCAGCCCAGGCGTCTGAGACTAGGAACTGGTAGGTACCTGTCTCTTATCTCGCTGGAGTCTCCAAATGTTGTATTATAAATCATCGAATGAGATTCAAGACATCTTAATGAGACAAATAATTAGGAGTCATTTATTGCTTTTGGCCCAGAGGGAGGTGTCTCTTCCAAATCTCTGAGCAACCCACACAGGAAGTTTTTCTGCATTTACACTTATTGAGCCTCTTTGTTTGCAGATATTACAAAGGGCTCTGTGTGAGTTATTGTTACAGATAATTGTAACCTTGAAAACATTATGAGTTTGTACTTAGGATAATTATTATCAGTATTAGTCTATTTTAGTCTATTACATTGGATGCCTAGCTTGCATGGTCAGACAATTAAGTTTATCTTTTTCTATTAGTTGAGCTAAAAACAAAGTCATTTTACAGAATAACAGATGGTCTTAAAGTGACAGAGTTTATAGTGACAGAGTTTACAGGACTAGGGACTATCTACCAATAGCAGAGAGTTTCAAAGAGCAGCTTTTTGAAACAAGATGGAGGTTACTATGCTTCATTGTAATACATTCAATAAAAGCTGACCTGTGTTGCAAAAACAAAAGTAAACAAACCTTATTGAAGATTACTTTGGCAAATATATCCGGTCATGTAGTGGGCTTTCTTCTCATTTTATTGATGGTTTCTTTTGCTGTGCAGAAGCTTCTTATTTTGATGTAGTCCCATCTCTTTATTTTCTCCTTAGTTTGCCTTTCCCTAGGAGCTGTATCAGTAAAGGCATTGTTTGACATATGTCTGATATTTTGCTCCCTATGGATTCCTCTTAGATTTTTATGTTTTTCCGTCTTGCATTTAAGTCTTTTATCCATTTTGAATTTATTTTTGTGTATGGTGTAAGTTGGTGGTCTAGTTTCATTTTGGGGCATATATCTGTCCAGTTTTCCCAACACCATTTATGGGAGAGACTATCTTGACTCCTTGTATGCTCACACCTTCTTTATCAAATATTAATAAAAAGTAATGGCTTGGGTCGATTTCTGGGTTCTCTGTTCAGTTCCATTGGTCCATATGTCTGTTCTTGTGCCAGTACCAGGCAGTTTTGAGCCCAGTAGCTTTGTAATATAGCTTGAGATCTGGTATTGTGATCCCTCCAACTTTGGTCTTCTTTCTCAGGATTGCTGTGGCTCTTTGGGGTCTTATTTCATTTCATATGAAATTTTGAGAGTTTGTTCTAGGTCTGTAAAATATGCCACTGGTATCTTAATGGGCATTGAATTGAATCTATAGCATGCTTTGTATGGATATTTTAATGTTGATTCTACCAATCCATGAACACTGTATGTTCGTCCATTTGTTTATGTCTTCCTCTATATCTTTTTTCAATGTGCTGTAGTATTCTGAGTACAGTTCTTTTACCTTCTTAGTTAAATGTATTCCTAAGTATCTTAATTTTTTTGTTGCAATCATAAATGGGATTGATTTTTTTAGTTTCTCGTTCTGTGAGTGCATTATTGATGTATATAAAAGCCATCGATTTCTGGGTGTTAATTTTCTATCCTGCTACATTGCCAAATTCATTTATTAAGTCCAGTAGATTTTAATGGAGTCTATGGTGTTTTCTATGTACAATATCATATCATCTGTGAATAATGATAGCGTTACTTCTTCTTTTCCAATATGGATGCCTTTTATTTATTCTTCTTATTTGATTGCTATATCTACCACTTCTAGTACTATGTCAAACAGAAGTGGTGAAAGTGGGCATCCCTGTCTTGTTCTTGTTCTTAGGGGAAATGGTTTTAGTTTTGGCCCATTGAGTTTGATGTTGGCTATAGGTTTGCCATATATAGCCTTTATCATGTTGAGATATGCTTGATCTATTCCTACTTTATTGAGAGTTTTTATCAAAAATGTGGGATTTTGTCCAAAGCTTTTTATGCATCTATTGATGTGATCATGTGATTTTTGTCTTTCAATTAGTTTATGTGATGTATCATGTTTATTGATTTGTGGATATTGTACCAGTCTTGCATCTCTGCAATAAATCCCACTTGATTATGATGTATGATCTTTGTAATATATTGCTGGATGCATGATTTGCTAATATTTTGTTGAGGATTTTTGCGTCTATGTTCATCAGGGATATTGGCCTGTAATTCTCTTTCTTTGTAGTGTCTTTATCTGGTGTTAAAATTAGGATAATGCTGGCCTCATAAAAAGAGTTTAGAATTGATCCTTCATGTTGGATTTTCTGAAATAGTTTGAGGGGCATAGATGTCAGTTCTTCTTTGAATGTATGGTAAAACACCCCTGTGTAGCCATCTGGACATGGGCTTTTGTTTGGTGGCAGTTTTTTGATTACTGCTTCTATTTCATCAGTTGTTATTGGCCTCATCAGGGTTTTGATTCTTCCTAATACAGTTTTGAGAGATGCAGTTTTCTAGGAATTTGTCTCTTTCACCCACATTGCCCAGCTGTTGGCATATAGTTAGTTGTTCATAGTATTTTCTTGAAATCCTTTGTATTTTAATGGTGTCAGTGGTTACTTCTCCACTTCTGTTTATGATTTTATTTACTTGAGTCTTCTCTCTTTGTTTCTTGATGAGTCTGGCTAATGGTTTTTCAATTTTGTTTATACTTGCAAAGATCCAGCTCTTCATTTAATTGAGAGATCTGGAGATGGATCTTTGCAAGTATAAACAAAATTGTTATAGTTTTACTAGAGGCCTGATGCACAAAATTTGTGCATGAGTAGGCCTTCCTTCCCCTGGCTGCCAGCACTGGCTTTCCTCTGATAACCAGGACCCGGGCTTCCCTCGCAGCCCGGCCTAATTAGCATACTGCACTTTTATTATTATAGATAACTATAAAACTATATATATAAATATCAATATATTTGTTAATGCTCTAATCTTTATTATTTCCGTCCTTCTACTTACTTTTAAGAGCTTTTCTGGTTGTTTCCTTTCCAGTTGTTTAAGTTGTAGGGTTAAATAGTTTGTAGCTGGTATTATTATTATTATTATTATTATTATTATTATTTTAATGTATTCCTGTAGTGCTTTGAACTTCCCTCTCAGGACTGCTTTGGCTATGTCCCAGAGATTTTGGATTGTTGTGTGTTTGTTTTCATTTGTTCCCAGGAAGTTTTTGATTCCTTTCTTTATCTTGTAGGTAACATATTCATTGTTTAATAACATGCTATTTAACCTTCATATGTTTGACTGTTTTTGTGTGTTTCTCCTGTAGTTGATTTCTAATTTCATTCCACTGTGATCTGAGAAGATGCTTGATATGATTTTGATCTCCTTGAATTTGTACAGACTTGTTTTGTGTCCTGACATGTGCTCTATCTTTGTGAATGATCCCTGTGCACCTGAGAAGAATGTATAGTCTGCTGCGTTGAGATGAAATGTTCTAAAAATGTCAATTAAAACCATTTGCTCCAGTGTGTCCTTTAGTCTCTGTTTCCTTGTTAAGTTTTTGTCTGGAAGATCTGTCCAGTGAAGTGAGAGGGGTGTTAAAGTCCCCTTCTATGACTCTATTGTTGTTGACCTCTCCGTTAATGTCCTCTAGAAGCATTTGTTATATATTTAGGTACTCCTATATTGGGTGCCTATATGTTTACCAGGGTTATATCCTCTTCTTGGATAGATCCCTTTAGTATTATGTAGTGATCTTTGTTGTCTCTTGTGATGGCTTTCATTGTGAAGTCTATTTTGTTGGGTATGGTATTGCTGCTCCAGCTGATTTTTTCCCCCCATTTGCATGAGAAAATTACTTCTATCGATTTACTCTCATTCACTGAGTGTCTTTTGTTTTGAGGTGGGTCTCTTGTAGACAGCATATAGTTGGGCCATTTTTTTTTCTTTTTTTCTTTTTTTTTAATTACCTATTCATCTTGGATATATAAAGTATTTAAAATATAAACTATATTGTCAAATGGAAATAAAAGGACTTAATATTGACATTGTTGTGAGCCATTGCTTTAGGCTGGTGATTTGGGAGCTGGAGGTCAGAAGAATAGGCACTACCATTACTCATATACAGCATCCACATTATACCTGTGTTATTTTAATTTTATCTATATTATATGCCCAGGATTCTACAGTAGTTAATTAAAAGACAATTCTATTGACTTTCACAAAGCAAGAATTTTTTTTCTTCTTTTTTAAAAAAATATATTTTATTGATTTTTTACAGAGAGGAAGAGAGAGGGATAGAGAGCTAGAAAAATCGATGAGAGAGAAACATCGATCAGCCGCCTCCTGCACACCCCCACTGGGGATGTGCCCGCAACCAAGGTACATGCCCTTGACCGGAATCCAACCTGGAACCCTTGAGTCTGCAGGCCAGGGCTCTATCCACTGAGCCAAACCGGTTTCGGCACAAAGCAGGAATTTAATTACCACTTTGCCAGACAAATTTGTGTCAAATTTATCTGGGTTATGTTTTTGTATCCATTCAGCTACCCTGTACCTTGTGATGGGACCATTTAATCCATTTACATTTGGGCTTCTTATTGATAGGTACTTATCTATTGCCATTTTAATTCTGTATGGCTAGGTTTCTCTCCCTATTTCTTCTTCTCATAAAAATATAGAACGTTTCAGGAATTTGTGTATTATCCTTGTGCCGGTGCAATGCTAATCTTCTCTGTATCATTTTAATTTTAGTTTATGTGCTTCTGAAGTGAGCACCTGGAGCCATTTTCTGATAGACTTTGGCTGTCTGCCTTCCAGGGAAATCAGATCTGCTTCAAAAAAGAAGGTGATCAGTCGTGGCATCTCCTGTGGGGCAGCGGAGGAGAGTGACAATCATAGATGCCCTGGCCAGCACACTCCTGGGCTCCATCCCTGCATCTTCCATTGATTGGGAGCGTTTGATAAGAGAAGTGGGAGAGCCTTCTGGTTGCTGGCTTGGGATAGGGTGTGGCATAAGAATACCTTTCTGCAGGAGGGCTCATGCCCATCTGTGAGCACAGTAAGGGCCTGAATGGAATTAGGGAAAAAGACAGAGCCCATAGGTACAGACTCAGGACAGGTCCCCTGCCCCGGTCCTCACCAACACTCATTCAGTCTCTGCATCCTCTCTTTCCCTCTGGCCCCAGGAGCAGAAAGTACTGGAGGATACAGTGCTGCTGCAGGAGGCTACCCAGAAGTATCAAATAGAGCTCAAGGAGCAATTCAGGGCCTAGATCTTGGCCTTGGAGCAGCTCAGTGAGAATGGGAGGTGAGGCCAGAGAGGAGCTGGGCAAGGGCAGGGGTGGACACTCCATGCTGATCAGTCCACAGTACCTGTGTCCATGGCTCCCAGGTCCTCCCCAGACCTTACTGTGTAACAATTCCTGAGGATCCTGACACTGGGAGGGACACCTGAGTTGTGGCTCTTGGGAACTCACAAGTGACACTCTGTCCGGCAGTTACATCCAGTCCTACTAGTGGAACACTCAGACCTTTATTGTGAGACAAAGGGAAGTCATTGAATGTTGTAGAGGAGAAGTGGAAATGATTTTTAACATGAGCTCATTTTTATGGACTTTTACCTCATGGAAAACATGTTTGGGTACAAAATCTCTCATTTTGGAAACTCGGGTTTTAGCTAAAAGTTTAATGATGTCAGAAAATACAAAATATTTTCTTTAAGGGTAACACAACAAATGCCATATATTTTGCTGGATATGTGTAATGTCCAGCAATGAATTTCTACATGAAAACAAGAAAAAACTATAAGAACCAAAACAATTTAGGAAGTTGTACTTTTTTCATGACATTAATGTAAATCTTTTTCTTCAGCTATGTTAGTATGTGATTTAAAAGAGAAGAGAAACATAAAGAAAACAGCTTAGAAAATGGAAAAGATGACGTGGAATAGAGTGGAAATAGAAATAAATATAAAATCGTCAGCAGAGAGCCAGGCCTTTGAGTGTCCTAAGACTATGCTGAGAAAAGAATAAAGCAGAATACACCTGTATAGAAACAATAAAACGTGTGTGCGGTTGAAGAAGGGAACAAATCTGAGATATTTGTGTGTCTGGATTTTAGTGCATTAATGGGCTGTGATACAATTAGTTGAGTGCATCTACTTCTGAATCCAGTGTCTTGCCACAACGCAATTTGATTGCAGGCATGGAATTTATTTTTACAAATACAATTTGGTTCAGAAAAGAATTAAAACAACTGCCCAGTTTTAGTCAAAAGCAAACCTGCTCCACTTTCCCTGGCATTATCCTGGACACACTTCTTTATCCCCACCTTCGATACTCAAAAACACCCATAACTTATATCTTGAGACCAATTTCTTCACCTTCACAATAAAACAATTGAACTAGATACAATTTTTTTCTTTTCCCAAATAAAAGTAGATTTTTTATTGTACAAAACTTTCATAGTTATAGGTTGAAAAGAGAAAAGTTTAAAATAAGTGATCATACACAAACTAACTTGTAAATCATGCATATCTTTATATGTATTCTTTCAGATATGTTCTCTGTATATATAAATATACACTTAACTATAATTGTAAACCATTTTATGATATATCACTGTTTGATAATGTATTCTATTAATATAAAAATATATCTGGTAAATTGTAAAGTCTAGTATCTTTTGTCCTGCTGCATCATAAATCATATAATTTGGCTGTAGTTAATGGATGTAAAATTATTTTGTTTTCTGCTTTATAAACAATTCTCTGATGATCATCATTGTATAGGTATCTCTGATCATCTATTCAATTAGTTTTGAATCATTTCCTGCAAATAAAATTAGTTTCAAAAGGTACACATATTTTATATTTTAGTATGGATGAATTTTGAATCATTTGACGAAATTTCCTTGGAATTTTTATTGGGATTTCATCATATTTGTAGACTGTGTTAAGTGGAATTCATTCCCTGGCTCCTTTATCAGGTATACATTAAGCGCCTCCTATAGGCCAGGCACTAGAAGTGCAGTGGTCAACCCAAAGAGCTTGTCATGATGGCATGTTTGCATGAAAGTGTCAAACCAGCCAGCACATGCATAACGTGAAGTCAGGATGTGCTGTGTGCTCTGAACTAAAGGTAAAGCAGAGAAAGAGACAAATGGTGCTGAGGTAATGTTGTGTGGAGGATGATGTGAAGGATTTGGGGATCGAGGTGATAGTTGAGGCTGCTTTGGCATAGGCATAGAACAAGCAAAATGGAAACATCCTAGCTGAGCCCTCATTTTGGGCTCTGGTTCCAAAGTGTTCTCAGCGACTTTGGATCTTTTTTCTTTTGAAAGCTTGTATTCATAAGGAAAATCATTGACATTTTTGTGTAATATAATTTTAATTCTTGAGCAATAAAAATGGTAGTGGTTTTCACTTTACATATGGTGCTGATTATTCAGTAGCATTCAAAATGAAATTTTGGATGATGCTCAAACTCACTAATCAAGGGGGAAATAGTGTAATTCAGAACCACAATATATCACTTCCAACTGCCCGCGATTTCCCGCGCCTCTGCCACATGCAACTGGAATGGCTTAGTGAGGTTTGTCAGCGCCAATGCTGGGGCACTGACTAAGGCTTGTTTAAGGTCCTGAAAAGCCTTAGTTTCATTCTCAGTCCAGTTTAGTTCTCCAATCTTTCCCCCCGTGCAGGTGTAAAGGGATTTTGCCATCTCTGCAAAACCTAATATCCAAAGGCGGCAATATCCTACTGCCCCTAGGAATTCCCGCACCTGCTTCTTTGTTTGGGAACCGGGTTTTTCAAAATAGCCTGCATTTGGCTAGCAGATAAAGTTCTCTTTCCTTTGCTGAGTTCATACCCCAGGTAAGGGGCTTTCGGGGTGCAAAGTTGGGCTTTCTAGGCGGACAGCCGGTACCCCAATTTGTCTAGAGTCCTCAACAGGGTCTCAGTGGCTTCCCAGCACTTACTCTGAGTCACCGCGGCAAGGAGGAGGTTGTCCACATATTGCAGTAGGGTGACCTCTGGATGTTCTTTCAGGAACATGCCTAAGTCCTGGCTGAGAGCCTCATCAAACAGAGTAAGAGAGTTGTTAAATCCCTGGGGCAACTGGGTCCAGGTCAGCTGTCCCGATTCCCCTTCTTCAGGGTCCGTCCACTCAAATGCAAAAATGGGCTGGCTGGACGGGGCCAGTGGCAAGGAGAAAAAAGCATCCTTTAAGTCCAGGACTGTATATATATTTGATGACTTGGCGGTTACAGGCTCAGGAGGGTATAAGGTTTGGGTACTGTTTGGTGTATAGTCTCTACCCTCTTGTTTGACTTCTCTTAAAACCTGAACTGGACTGAAATCCTCCGTCCCAGGTTTTTGTACAGGGAGCAAAGGTGTATTCCACAGGGAGTGACAGGGCACCAAGATCCCGGCCTCCTTTAATTTTTTACATGTACTCTGATGCCTTTTCTGTCCTTCTGACTTATTGGATATTGCTTAACCCGCATTGGAACAGCAGTACTAGTGAGCTGTACTACAATCGGGGGCCTGTGAGTCGCCAACCCAGGGGGACTGCTTTCAGCCCAGACCCCTGGTATCTTTTGCTGTAGTTCTTGGAGCAGTGAGGTGTTTGGGGCTGACATAGTTTCCCCGGGATCCTCGCTTAACAGACACGTCAGTAGCACAGTGTCAGGTCTGGCATTAAGGGCTACTTTTGCTCCCTCCCCCTGGAATGAGATGGTGGCTTGTAATTTGCTGAGGAGGTCCATTCCTAGTAAGGGGTAAGAACATTCTGGCATCACTAGGAATGAGTGGGTCACTGTCCAAGCCCCTAAATTGGTTATTCGGGCCTGAGTCCACGGATATGATTTTGTCTTCCCAGTAGCTCCTTGAATAGGGGTTCGCTCCTTAGACACTGGACCTTCCATCTGTTGTAGGACTGAGAATGTGGCTCCAGTATCAATAAGGAAATCTACTGGTGTGCCCCCAACTTGCAAAGTGACCCTGGCTCCTGGGGGCTAGTAAAGACGGAATCCCGGCCCCTTCAGTCCACTTCTTCGACTAACACCGGGGCCGGCTGCCCCTGAGGGCGCTGGGACCTTTCATTTTTCCAGTGGCCTTCTCCTTTACACTAGGCACACTGGTTCCTCTGCAGCCCAGATCGCCAAGGGCGCTTATTCCCGGACCTTGCTTCTCTTCCTTTCTGGTTTCCTTTCCTCCCTTCTCCTTTTTCCCTGTTCATGGTTAATAAAACCTGTGTCATCTTTTTTGTTAGCTCACCTGGGTCTTCACTATTATTTTACGTCTTCTGTGCTACCTCTACCAATTCCAATAGCATCTTTCCCTCAAATCCTTCTAACTTTTGTAACCTTTTTCTCATGTCTGGGGCCAACTGGGACACAAAAGCAATGTTAACTGCCCGCCTGTTTTCTTGCGCTTCTGGATCTATGGGGATGTAGAGCCTGTAGGCTTCACACAAGCGCTCTAGAAAAGTAGTTGGGGATTCATTTGGTCCCTGCACAGTTTCAGTTACCTTAGACAGATTGGTGGGCTTCCGCACAGCTGCTCAGACTCTCCTCAGCAGAGTCTGGCGATACCGATCCACAGCCTCCTTACCTTGATCTGAGTTGGGGTCCCATGGGGATTGGGAGAGTGGAAAAACGGCCTCCAGCCGTGCCGGGTCCAACACTGACTGACCCTCTGGTCCGAGTACCAGTTTCCCCTGCTCCGCTTTCACTCTTTCTCTCTCTTCCGAAGTGAACAGAGTCTGGAGGAGTTGCTGACAGTTGTCCCAAGTGGGCTGATGGGTAAAAAATACAGACTCCAAAAGAGAGATGAGTCCCTGGGGATTCTGAGAGAACGAAGGGTTCTGATTCTTCCAGTTATGAAGGTCACTAGTGGTGAAAGGGACATAAAACATAAATGGCCTGCCTTCTTCTGCTACCGAAGTTACCTGAGGAAGGGGCAGCATCGGGACCCCTGAGGAATCAGGGGAAGGGTCCGAATGATGGAGTCTATACTCAGTCCCGCTACAGGTGTGGGGAGGACTCATTGGGACTTCAGGGGGACCCAAAGTTAGGGCAGACAATTATGGGGTAGGTTCCGTCAAGAGAGTGTCCTCGATGATGGAAGGAGAGGAGGCTGTTTCTCAGTCTCAGGGCAGGGCGGCAGCTTGGATTTCCAGGTCAGCTCTCTGGGGCTTCCCTTCCTTAGCACTTCCCTTCTGGTGCCTCAACCCCCTCACTCTCTCTTTCCAGCCCTCCCTGCAGCACTGGCGCAGCCTGCTTCCCCTGGCTCTCTCTGGGAGGAGGTTTAGTGAGGAGGATGGATATTCCTTTTCCGTCTCTGTCCCAAATTTTCCTTATTGCAGTTCCGAAGCCACTTGGGATTATCAATCAAAATGTCTATCCAAATTTGGATACAAGGAATTTGGTCCGGGTGGCCGGGATTGTCAAAAACAGCATGTTGGATGTTATATGCCAGCCCTAGATCAGTGGACCCCTCCGGGGACCCCTCACTGGGATATGGGGAAGTCGGCCAATCCTGCTCACAAAATTTCTGTAAATCAAAGGCATTAACGGAAGCTCACTGCTTGAATTCCTGAAAATTTTCAAAAAACATTGCAAGGGAGTACAGACAGAGGCACATGAAGTAGACTGACCCATTCTAATGATAGAGACAGTTAGATCACAATAACACAGAACAAAAGACAAAGACAACCAACTGAGGATCGCCAGGCACCATCATGCCCCGGGATCTGGTCTCAGAAGTAGTGCTGCGTCCAGCCTTCCAGAGACCCCAGATGGGCGCCCTCAGAACAGAACCAGAAATAAGTTTCTTACCGGTAAGAACCAGATCCAGGTGGCTCCGATCAGAGTCAATCAGGAAGTTTAGCAGGTGGGGTCTCTGATCTCTACCAGTCCCGGGGCTGAGGAACATCTCTCAGAGATCTCCCCCTGGGTCTGAGAGTCCGGGGATCCCGGTGGGCTCTGGTCACAGGACCAAGCAAAGGCTGGTTATCTCACTGGGGCCTCCAAATGTTGTAGAGGGAACGCGAGTAAAGACCCCTGGAGTCCAGAACAAATTAAAAATTAGGGAGTCTTTATTAGCCGGCCGGCAGCTGTTCTCTCTCCACACTAAGAGGTCAGAGAGCAGCCCCGAACCTTTGTGCAAGACCACCTTTTAAGCACATTAACCACATCCTGCTTTTGCAGAGTAAGCAACCGAAGACAAAACAGTTTTTCCCAAATAATGTCAGGGCCATGCTATTGATGACCATGTTATTTGCAGGGTTATCCTGTTCTTTAGAAAGCTGACAGTGTTCTATCTTGCAAGGCCATTTTGTGAGGTGCAAGGGGAAGAGGCCATGAGACCATATCTCAAGGCCTGGCCTGGTGTCAGCACTGACAACCCTATCTGGGGCATAGTCCACGGCCTCTCCAGAGTGCTCAAAAATTCCTACTCTCTAACACTATGGATATGGTGTCTAGCATCATCCTCATTGAGCAGGTTGGGAGCCTGTGGGAGGCCTTGAGAGGCACAGAGTCTTCCCCAGGACACAGCACAAGTAGGAAAAAGGAGGTGTGATCACAGCTATCTCCCCCAAGCAGGGGCCTCGTACCTTCCCAGAGAGCTGGGGGAAGGAATATTGGATATTAGTGTACAGGTATGGAGATAACATGGGTGAAGAGGGTGAGAGGTCACCAGCTCAGAGAGGGCTAAGGGTGACTCTGATTGGAGGAAGGACCCAGGTCAGGGAACCTTGAAGTGGTGACCTCACTTCCTTGGTAACCAATTCCCAACAGAAATTAGAACCGTGGTAACCAAGTCCCCACATTCTAGAGACAACTGCCTTTCTAGCTCACTTGAGTGGAGAGGATCAGGAGACTACAATGTCTCTTTGTTGCCTCCCGTACTTCCGAGGTTCTAGGAAGAAGAAAGCACAGCGTGAAATATGTGTTTGTGGCCGCAAAAATCCAAACAAGCCCCACCGCCGACTACCCTCGGCCTGTGGCAGGAGGACCCGTCGGGTGACTGTGGGCATCCCAGGGAAGGAATATCCTAGCCAGGCCATAACATGGGTCAAAGCTGGGAAGGCCCACACTTCTCACTCCTCATCCCGGGTATGTGTTTGTTGGGGTGGTGAGGGTCAGCGTGGGATGCGGGAAAGACATCCTGCGCAGGAGCAGGTTGGTAGGTATTAGAAGCCTGGAGGCTCTGTCATGTTCATGGCCAGGTCATGGCTCACAGGAAGGGAAGTTGAGTGTTGGGGATGGACTCTACTACCCACTTCTTAATTGGGGGTCCTCATGGGATCATCTCATTCTCTCCCTGCCTAGAGGTCACTGCAGATGCCCCTGTTGGCCTGATTTGGGGGGCAGAATGGGTGGTGGGCATCTCCCCTACTGGTAATGCCAGGCCTTGATGCCTCCTGGCCGGGGACCGGGCTCTGTATTTGCAGAGCTCCAGCCATGAAGTCGTGGAGGAGCAGGTTGACAGGTTCATTGATGCCGGCAACGGGTACAGAGGACAAGTGTGTCAGGCCAAGAAATCCGTCCAATGCCAAACTGAGGTGAGAGGTGGCCCACAACCCTGACCCTGAGGTGACTTGGGTGGGACCAGACCTCATACTCAAATCTGGGGCATCAAATTTCTCACAGATCCACTCCCAAAGGAATCTGTTCTTCCAACCCTCCCGACCAGGTCCCTAGTAGGAAAGAAAAACAGTCTTCGTGTGTTTCTTGGGGTCATAGAGAAAACGTTTTTGTTGTATTTGCATTTTTCTCATTTCAAATGTTGAACTTACTGCCCCAAGTATCCTGTGGACCAATCCCAGCTCAGATGTTCTTGTAGACTTTCTCCAAACCTTACACATCATCCCACTAGATAGTGCGGTGTATTTGAAAAAAAAAAAAAATGGGAAGGGATTAAAGTATTGGATACTTTATCTGTAATCTACCATTCCACAAAACACGGCAAACTATTGAAGTGTGCCCGGTCAGGAGCTGTGGCCTTACCCATGTCCATATCATCCCATTGAGGATGTCGTTTTCCTCAGCGATTCAGGCTTTCACTGTTGTTCGACCTTGACATGAAACAGTTCTTGCTGGTTCAGCAGGGCTGCTGGGAACATCCCCACTGGGTCCTAATAGACTGTATGAGTGTGCCAGGTCTGCCATTACAGAGGACCACAGATGTGGTGGAAGGTTCCTGAAGCCTCATTGTTCAGTACCCGCTCTGTCTTCACAGACCTCTAAGGAGGACTTCATGGAGGTAGTGGCCCATGGGCCCGTCTACACCGCCTACCGGGTCAGGGTGCTGGTGATCCAGGCCGATGACACCGTCCAATATCTGTCTGAGGTGAGAGCTGGCACAGGGTGGTCTCTACCTCCAGGACCTCAAGATGACCAGGGAGGGCTGAGAATCCAGACTTCAATCTGCAAACTCCCCCAGGGCCCTCCCAGGGCTTCCACACTAGGGTGTCCACAGTCCCATGACAAAGCAATCTGGACCTCCAATCCCCTCACCAACTACAGCAGAGAATGGAAAGACACTCCTCACATATTTGTGGGAATTTTAAAGGGAAAAGTATGTTGTTTACCTCACTGTAGGCCAGGAGCACATGTGTATTTGCTATTCTGTGCTTGTAACTACCCGCCCCAGGTAACCTGGGGAGCAGTCAGCTCCACTGTCCTTGCAGTCCTTCTCTAAGCCTCACTCACCATCACACTTGACTGGATGGTCTCTCAAAAAGATGGGAGGAAGCAAAGTATTGGATGCTTTTCTCTGCAACTTGTCATCTCACCGAGCAGGGCACACCACCCTAGGCCCCATGGTCAGGAGCTGTGGCCTACTCACCTCCAAATCATCCCATAAAGGACGCAGTCTTCCTCAGGGACACAGCCTTTCAGGGTTGTTGACCGTGACATGATGCACCTCTGCTGCCAGTACAGCAGGTCTGCCGGCACATCCTCACTGTGTCTTAATAGACTGTCTCAGTTTGCCAGGGCTGCCGTGGTGTAGAGCCACTGATTGTGGTGGAAGGTTCCTGAAGCCTACGGGCCCAATACTGGGCTCTGTCTTTGTAGAGCACCAACAAGGACATCAATGAAGGACTGGTCAAAGGGTTCAACTACTCGACCTCCTTCGAACTGGGGAAGTTGCATCAGTCCACAGACAACATCCAGGGCTGGACGCAGGTGAGAACTGGCCTTGAGGGTCATTACACCCACAAACCTGAGACAACCTGGCAGTGCCCAGAACCCAGACTCAGAGCTGGCTACCCTGGAGGCCTTCCCATGGCTCTCCCTGGCATGTGCCTCAGCCCCATGACAGAGGAATCCAGGCCTCCACCTTCCTTCCGTTACATGGGAGAGTAGAAAGATGCTCCTCACATACTTGTGGAAATATGAGAGTGAAATTATATTGTTTCACTTTAGAGGAGACCAGGAGCACATTTGCATATCCGTTTTTGTTGTTTAAACTACCCTTGCCATGATCCTGTGGAGCAGTCAGCTCCACTGTCCTTGCAGACCTGGACCAATAATGGAGGTCCTGTGCCCAGCAATGCAGGCTTTCAGTGCTGTTGGACATGGGCCCTGATTCAGTTCAGCTGCCATGTCAGCAGTGCTGCCAGGAGCGACTGAAGTGTGTCGGAATGGACTGCGTTAGGCTGCTTGGGCTGCCATAACATAGGGCCACGCTGGATGGTGTCACCAGCAGACATTCATTTTCTCACAATTCCGGAGGCTAGGAGTGAGAGAGGAGGCTGTCAGCATGGCTGGTGTCTCTTAAGGGGTCTCTCAGCTTGTAGATGGCCGTCTTCTCTCTGTGTGTCACATGGACTCCCTTCTGCACTGCCATGTTTCCTCCCCTGCTCTTCTAAGGACACTGGTCAGATTAGATTAAGACCCACACCACTGAATTCACTTCACCTTATCACTTGCTTAAAGACCAAATCTCAAATGAGGACCCATTCTGAATTTTTAGGGGTCCCAAACTCATGGAATTGGGGGCACACATTCTGATCTCAATATGTACCACCCCCTTCTGGAGATGGATACCCACTGCTTGTGGAAGGACGTGCACATGTAAAATGTAATGGCTGCAGGCAGATTCCAAAAGCAAAGGGCTGTATCAGTAATGGGGCCAACAGCAGTTTCTGATGATGGTTCCTGCCTTGCTCTTAGCCTGGCCCTGGGATTTCTCACTCATTGAAATTTTCACCTGTCCACTGTCAGGTTGTACAAGGCAATCACAGTGTTCCTTCATTGTCAATTGCCTCACAGGGACACTGAGTCACCTGTCACTTTACAATCACCACTTGGATTTGCTCGCTCTCAAGTCCACTGCTCAGATTCATGATTGCGGATCACCCTCCTCCAGTCGGGAGTCTACAAGCATTTGCTGCTTTGCAGAATCTGGGATCTCCAAAATGAGGGTCTTAAAATGCCCTTTAATATAAAAGGATGAAACAAAAGTGTCTTTTGAAGTCAATGTTTTCATAGGCCATGTCTATGATGGACACTGTCCTCACACAGGGGATGTGCAAGGTTGCCACCACTTTGCATCCATGTTGGGAGCACATAAGTCTCAGGTAGCTGAGAGAGAATGTCACACAGAACAGTTCACAGTTCTGGCCTCATGACCTTGAGGAGACATGTGACATCCTAAGCCTCTGTGTTCTCATCTCTATAACGGGGATGTTTCCTTTGGCCTCATGGGGACAGTGCTCCTCATACAAACTATTCATACAAGGAGGTTTGTTGTTCCTAAGCTAAACCAAGCAAGGAAACAAACCTGCCCAGAAAGTAACAATTGTACAAACATCCCCCACTCGCGAACTTGAGTGGAACATTGAAAACCTAGAACCTCATTCAGCCTGGACACTCCTGTGCCTTCTCTTGCACACATTCCTGAGGGTCTGGGACTCCTGTGTGAGCTCCAGACCTCCATCCTCCTGGGATTCTTGGTGATGCCACTGACTGGATGTCCCTCCTTGTCCCACACAGTGTGCCGCTGAGATCAATCTGAGACTCAGTGAGTCTTGCAGAATGCGGGCCCTCCAGAAAGGCACCTTGGAGAAGGTGGTGGGATCCCTGGTCCCAGCATTCCCGGCTGGAAAGATCCCTCACATCTGCACCCTGATGCCCATCCACCCGGCCTTGTCCAGAGCCCAGTGGTTCCTGGAAGAGCTGTTAAGTAGGTGAGCGCAGGTCCCCTTTTCGGTGCAGTGGGGACTCTGCCCACTGCTATCTGTGTGTCTTGACAATGTCATCACATCAGTCTGAGCCTCAGAATGCTCCTCTGGAAAGTGGGGTGGTACAGGATCAACATCATAGGGCTCTTGTAGGCACTGCTGTGGGGACAAGCCATGGCAGGGCTTACCTGCTGTCTGGCTTGGCAGAAAGGGCTGCTGGACCAGCTGTGGTTGTTCATGCCACTTATGTCTCTCTGTCCCATGGAAAGTGCCCTGAACCCCCATCAGCGGCCTGTGGCATCTGAGTTTGGAAAAGCAGTAGGAAAAGACCTGTCAAGCAGTTTGCGATTTCACCAGCTGACCTTGTCCTGGTCCTTGGTGTAGCCACATGGGAGATAGCAGGGGATAGAAGGGTCCCAGGCCCACTCAGATGGCTCAGATGGTTCTGGTTGGAGCTCATTTAATTGACAATTGCGCTAAGCTCCTACTACAGGGCAACCACTTTTGGAGACATTTAGCCTGACTCAAGGAATGAAGCAGACACAATCTCTGGCCTCTGTTCTAGTCACCAAGTCAGACAGTCACACTGTCCATCATTCACAGGTCCTGTCCACCATCCATCAGATCGGATTCTATCAAGGTTTTTTCCACCTCTGGAGGGATACCTCTGCACAATGATCAGGGTGACACACCGCAGGAGCAATTAGCAAAGTGAGTGGTCTATGGGTGAAGAAGGAGGCTCTCCTATGTTATCAGAGTGGGTGCTTAGGTAGGTCAGGGCCTAGCAGAACCCTGATCGTACACATTTTTTGATTCCCAAGGGAGGGCTGAGCTCTGGTGGCTCCTCCGCAAGAAGACATGAGTCAAAGAGGACAGTGGATGGGGTCCTTGTTAACCCAGAGGGAAGGCTGGGCATAGTTGACCCTCAAAGTCCCATTCTCAACACAGAGCCATCTCACTCTGCCTGCCCCTCTCCACACCCATCTCCTTGGACCCCCATGGGCGGACTCAGAACAGGATGATGGTGAGCAGGCTGCTTACAAGTCTGTTTCAGTCCTCAGCCCAGATGCCCAGGGGTATGGAGGATTGGGGTGGACAGCGTACAGGACCTTCAGAAGAGCTGCCAGTGGGAAGAAGAGTCTCACACAGACTCCGTGTTAAACCTGCTAGATGCCACGAATGCTCCAACCATGACAGCCACAAAGGGTTGGCATGGGACTCTCCTCTGGATGGGGAGTGGCCTGCACAGAGGCTCAGTCCTAAATAAGGGTGTCATGGGAGGGCAGAGTGGAAGGAAAGACCAGGACCCTGACTCTATTCCCCACCTGCCTCTCCCCAGGGCCACCGCTTCTGTGATGGGAACCTGGCCGGACCTGATACAACATTTTGGCCAGCCCCTCATGTTCCCCTGGTTCATTCTAAAGCAGGCCTTGGTGCTGCACAGCCTCCCTGTCAAACACCCAGTGGGCCTCGTAAGAAGTCTTTGGGTGGAGCTGGAGCAACTGGAGCCTACAGAGGCACAGTGGGAAGGTAAAGGGACTGTAGTCTGGGAAGAGAATTGGGTGAGTGGGGCAGGGGTTGGGGTGTTTCATGGGCCAGTCTTCCCTTAAAGGCAGTCACATCTTTCCTGTGTGTGGAAATGCACGGGAAAGTGAGGCACGTGCAAGTACCTGTCTCTTTAACCTGCTCTAGAACCACTTAAAGAGCTCAAGCACACCCCAGAGCCTGAGGAAGGGCCTGCTCCTGGGCTAGAGCCTGGTCCAGGTGTGATAGTGCTGGAGCCATCTGGAGCACCAGCTCTGATCCGAATGCCAACAACAGAGCCAGCTCCATCCCCAACAACTGACTACCCCAGGGCTGTGACCCCTAAGGAGGAGAAGCTTCCCATCCTCACCTTCCCTCCAAGACTGGTGGCCGAGCAACTAACATCAATGGATGCAGTGAGTCTTGGTCTCTCAGGGTGGGAGTGACAGGACTTCCATCTGCCCTTGGCCGCACCAACCTGCCTTTCCCTGATCCCAACTCCTATGATCTTGATGCAAATCGCAGCTCAACCTCTTTACCACCCATGGGTCCTGGACAACTTTCTCAACCCCCTGTGGGCTGTGGAGGTGGGCACCCCAGGCCCTGCTGCACAGAGTGGCTGTGCAGATTAAAGGAGGGAGAGGAGACAGAAAGCTGGGTGGGGCCTGGCCCTGTTAGTGGGACAGGGAGCTAACTGTTTGCAGCCAGATCCATGGGCCGCCCATTCATGAGTCCATAGGCTCAGCAGCCTCAGCACTTATTAGGCCCCTGATGTGTGTTTAACACTAAGCGAGACAAACAGCTGTGGTTGTAGCTGTCACAGGGGAATGTCCACTGAATGTGGATTTGGTCCAGAGGGGTGTCAGATGCTGGAAGATGCCCTCTTGGGGTGAGCAGACGTAAGCCACTTCCTGGATCTTGGAGTCACTGAGGATGGGCTGGAGGCAGATGCTCCTGTCCCTTCCCCACCAGTCTTGGCCCCTGGGTCATCCAGTGCTGGGTGCCCTGGGTGGACAGAGAATGACTCCCATGGAATCCAAGGCTCAGTCAAATCCTGAGCTTCCTGAGCTTCAGTCTTGTCCAGTGTCTCCTTCAGGGACTGGGGACCCTGAACTGGTGTGTGGCAGGGCTGGGTGACACTCCCCTTTCTTCCCAGGAGTTGTTTAAGAAGGTGCTGCCCCACCAGTGCCTGGGCTCTGTCTGGTCTCAGAGGATCGAGCCTAGCAAGGGGCACCTGGTATCCACTGTCCGTGCCACTGTCAATCAATTCAACCACGTGGCTACCTGTGTGATCACCACCTGCCTTGGGGACCCAAGCTTGATGGCCCAGGACAGGGCCAAAGTGGTGGAGCACTGGATTAAGGTGGCCAAGGTATGTTAGGGGAAGCCCAGCAGCATCCCTGCGCGGACCCTTGAAAAATGCATCTGCTGCTCAGACAGCTCTCAGGACTGAGGACTGAGATCAGATCCCCAGCACAGCCTCCAGGTCCTCTCTGTCTGGGTCCCTCAGACTTTGACCCACCCGGTCCCCATGGTGAGAGTTTCACTTCCTTCCTGGCTCCTTCCTTGGGTTGCGTTGGGATCCTCCTTTTTCTGGGGGTTGGTCTTTGGGTGCTAAAAGTGCGCACCCTGAGCATCTGTCCTATCAAGAGGAGCTGTCAATCAAGGGTGCCTGAAGCTACAGCTGCAGCTCCCACCTCACAGAACATGTCTCCCCTTCCCCAGGAGTGCAGGAGCCTAAGGAATTTTTCCTCCCTGCACGCCATCCTGGCCGCTCTGCAGAGCATTTCCATCGATCGTCTGCAGGAGACGTGGGGGAAAGTTTGCAGGTGCGTAGGCCTCTCCCATCACAGCAAGCCTGCTAAGGTGTCTCCCATATGCCTCCCAATGTCCCCTCACCTCCTGGGAGGCAGCCAACCCTGAGGACAAAAACTGGTCTTGTGGGCCGGGTCTCTAAGGCTCTCTGACCCCTCAGGCCACTAACTCTGCTTCAGGAGTCAGTTTCCTTCAATGTCAGAGACTGCATTGAGCCAAATGGGAGATTTTCATGTTACCAGCACCAGAACCCTATGCCCAGTTGAAACCCAAAGTGGTAAAAACAGAACTTCTCCTTCGATATGGGAAGGGGGCCCAGAGACCAGCATGAGAGCCCTACCCAATCCGACGGAGACCTTCCTGCTCAGAGGAACCCAGTAATACCCTCACCAAGGCAGTAGGAAACATGAGATTGTCAAAAGGAATATGCTGTTAACCCTTCTCGCCCATTTTTCCTAAACATGTCTTTCCTCTTTCCATCTCTTCAGGAGGCGCGCAGTTACAGTTAAAAAACTCTTCAAGGAAGACAACTCATTGAGCAGGAAACAGTTCATCAAGGTAGAGCGAGCCTGGAGGTCTGCAGAGAGGAGGGCAAGAGGAATGGGGGCACTGCACAGGCTATGGTAGTTTGTCACTTAAAGATTCTCTGGAAATGTTCACCCTCTCGGTCCCGAATACCAGGAAGAGGGATCTGTTTGGTCCATGAGCAGGTGGAACAAAAGAGCTGCTTGGCCTCAGGTCCCCCTGGATAGACCAGAGACAGAGGGGTTTTCTCTCTTTGACTTCCTACTGTGCCCCTAGAGCACTCGATGCCAGTCATTCTCCTTGTGATTGACACGCAGGGGCGACCATTCACTGCTGCAGGCCTCACAGGGTGGTCATGAATTCAGGGCATGAGAGATCTGTGTAGAGCTCCCTGCCCTGTCCTACCTCGAGGGCTGAGGGCGAGAACAATGATGGCAGGAATGACACTGAGTCCTCGGGAGAATCTGTGAGCTAGGTGGAGGTCACCCACTTTCAGAGGAGGGAATGGGTCAGGGAGGTCAGGCCCAGACCCAAGGTCAAACACACTGAGTGAGCATTGTAGCTGGGAGGCATCCAGAATCAGAGCATGCTGGAGTTGGAGTGGCACTGGTATCAGCTGACTTGGGTCAGATGTCCAGGGTGTGAGGTCAGGGGTGGTGGGGAAGTGGGGTGAGGTGAGTATGAGCTCAATGACCCTGCCCTCCACCCTGGCGGCAGCAGCCCTCCAGGTTTGCCACTATGATGTTCCACCTCCGAGGATCCAGGAAGGGGCTGCACAAGAAGGTGAGTGAGCCTGTCTGGGGAACACTCCGCGGTCAGAGCAGAGGGTGTTCTGTGCTCCCCACTGGAGGCCTCCAAGTCAAGAGAGGGAGGCTTTCTTCCTCCAGCCCCATATCCTGTTTCCACAGATCCTGAAACCGTCCCTTAGATGTGGCCAAGAGGAGGGCCTAGGGGAGCTGAGTGTAGGATGGACATGGGCGTGGGTCTGGCCCGGGAAAACAGACCCTGTGATTTGTCCAAAGGAGATGCTGGGAGGTGATCAAGAGGGGTTCCTGGAGAGTGAGGGAGGAGGCAATTGAGTGGAGGCCCTAAGGCACCTGGACTGCTCCACATGAGAACCCTGGGGTGGTCAGGTGGCTGAGAGTGGGAGGCTTTCAGAAGAGGGTCTGTGGGGCACCTGAGAACAGGGGCTGATCCCACCCTCACCCTGTTTGCCCAGTGTGTTCCCTTCCTGGGAGAATACCTGAGTCTTCTGCATATGATGGACACGAGGATGAAGGATGATTTGGAGGTGAGTTAACTGGGGCCTGACCTGCGGTGACCAGGATTGACCTTGGGGGACATAGAGCCCCATATTGAGCCCTGAGTTCTCAGCACAGCCTCCCCTTGGAGCTGGAGAGACAGGCCCATCATAGCCATCTGTTACACCCTCCTTTGGAGCCCAGAACCTGGCCTTGATCCAAGTTCTGTTTTTTAGTGTTTCCCACCCCCTCCTAGGTCCTGATGGTAGTGTAACATGAAAAAGGTGGGCACAAGGGGCTAGTCCGAGCCAGGTGTTTCTTTCTGATGGACCTTAGATGTCTGCCTTTTAGGGAGAACAGATCAACATAGAAAAAAGAAAACACACACACACACACACACAAAAAAAAACAAAAACAAAAACAAAAACAAACAAACAAAAAAAACCAAACCAAAACAAAAAAAAACCTGAGCCTCTGACAACCTCCAAAGAAGCAGGGGAGGGGAGTGAGAATCAGACACACCCTGGCCAGCACACATAGGGGCTTCACCCCCTGCATCTTCCATTTATTGGGAGATTTTGATAACGGAAGTGGGAGAACCCTCCGTTTGATGGCTGAGGGCACGGGAGTGGCATCAAGAATAACCGTCTAGAGGAAGGGCTGTTGATGCCCATCTCTGAGCACAGGAAGGGCCTGGGTGGAATTAGGTGGAAGGAGGGTTCCCCTGTGTTCAAAGACCTAGAGCTGTGCCCCGGCTCCACTCTGCACTCCCACTGAGGCAGCATCTGCATCCTCTCCCTCCCTCTGGCCCCAGGTGGACAAAATTCTGCAGGAGATAGTGGTGCTGCAGGAGGCTGCAAAACAATACGAAATCCAACCTCAGCAGCAATTCCGGGCCTGGTTCTGGGCCCTGGAGCGGCTCAATGAAAATGAGAGGTGAGGCCTGGCAGGAGTTGGGCAAGGGTAGGAGTGGACGCTTTCTGCTGGTCAGTCCAGAGAACCTTTGTCCATGGCTCCCTGATCCCCGCACAGACCTTGCTGTGTAGCAATTCCTGGGGCTCCTGACACTGGGAGAGGGACACCGGAGGCCTGGGAACTCACAGGTGCCACTCTGTCCTGCAGTTACATCCGGTCCTGCCAGCTGGAGCCATAGTCCTAGGTGGCCAGGGGAAAAACAGATCGAAGAAATTCATTGGTTTCCTGCAGATGTGGAAATTATTCTGAACGTTATAGCAGTTTCATACACTAAATGGGAACTATATTTTTAAATTTACCCTTTCATATATAGTCACAATACCTGTAAATATACCCTTAACCATAGTTATAAATAATTTTTGTTATGTTTATGTTTAGTAAAGTATTTAGCAATATTAAAATTCTGTCTGAAAAATGATATCTTCTGGTATCTTTTCTCCTGCTTCATCATAAATTATACAATTTGGTCGTAGTTAATGGACTTAAAATTATTTTCTTCTCTACTTTATGAATAACTCTCTGTTGATCTTTGTTGTATAGGTACCTCTGAACATTTATTCAATTCATTTTGAATCATTTCATGCAAATAAAATTTGTTTCAAAAAAGCACATTTTATATTTTAGTAAGTATGCATTTAGAACCATTTCATCAAATTCCCTTGGAAAATTGATTGGGGACTTTTCAGATCAGTAGATTGGGTTAAGAGGAATTCATTCACTGGCCCCTTTATCGGGTATGTGTTGAGCACCTCCTATGGGCCAGGCACTAGAAGCACAGTGCTCAAGCAAAGAGCATGTCCTGATGGCATGTTTGTATGACAGAGTCAAACCAGCCAGCACATGCATACCGTGAAGTCAGGATGTGCTGCGTGCTCTGCTCAAAAGGTAAAGCAGAGATAGAGACAAATGGTGAAGAGGTAATGTTGTGTGTAGGATGATGTGAAGGTTTGTGGGATCGGGGTGATAGTTGAGGCTGCTTTGGGCATATGCATAGATGACCAGCAAAGTGGAAACATCCCAGCTGAGCCCCCGGTTTGGGCTCTGGTTGCAAAGTGCTCTAGGTAACTCCTGATCTGATCTGATGGAGAATGTGTATCCAGCCTCATTCTTCACAGAAGGGAGGACAAAGCACCCAGCCCCTAGCCTGTCCGGACCCGTTTACCATGAATTAACCTTTCATTGTGGTGCCTATTCTTACTTTACTGCTGTTGCTCCAGTGTGTCATCTTCCTGTAACAAAGCATAAGCAGCAGGTATTCCTGTGTGCCTGGCCCTTAACTATATAAGGGCAGTGCACACTGTGTTTAATTCCCAATTCTAAATGGGCCACGTGACTTGCAATGGAGCCATCCTCCTGTCTGCCCAGTTCGTGGAACCACACACTGAATGGGTCTCTCCCAAGCATCATTGTGTTGCTCAGGAACCTCCAATTGCTTCTTGCGCTTCCCTTGAGATTACGGGCATTTGAGTTGACTCTCCCATAAGCACCACCCCAGCCCCCAGTACACTTCAAGAACTTGGCTCTTTTATTTCCATCATGCTGCTCCCACACTGAATGGCACACAAGATGTCTAAGGGCTTAGAATGTGTTGTGTTGGAAGGTCATTATATGGTAGTGAACTAAGAGTTATGACGAAGTAAGAGTGAAGGAGGTACCAGTGATGCATTTACTAAAATCATCAGAGATGAGAGAGGGAATTGGGGCTCTGTGGATGATCACAGTCAGCAGTACCGGAACAGTCTAAGAACATAACTGTCCCTCTGTTGGCCTCCATCTCCTGGCGAGTGACATGGAGGCGTGACCATTCCATGCTACAGGCCTCACAGTGTGGTCACGAGTTCAGGGCAGGAAAGGACTGTGCAGAGCTCCCTGCCCTGTCCCACCTAAATGGCTGAGGGTGAGAACAATGATGACAGAATGACACTGAGTCCTTAGGAGAACATGGGAGCTAGGCAGAGGTCACCCTCTTTCCAAGGTGAGAATGGATCAGGGAGGCCAGGCCCAGGCCCAAGGTCACACACACCGAGTGAGCCTTACAGATGGGAGCCGTCCACAACCAGAGCATGCTGAAGTCCAGGTGGCACTGGTACCAGCTGACTTGGGTCAGATGTCCAGTGTATGAGGTCAAGTGTGTTGGGGGTAATGGGGTGATGTGAGCATGAGCTCAATGACCCCGCCCCCCTCCCTGGCTGAAGCCAACCTCCACGTGTGTCACTCTGATGCTGAATACGCGAGGGTCCTAATAGAGGCTACAGAAGAAGGGCAATGAGCCTGTCTGGGGAACACTCCAGGGTCAGAGGAGAAGGGTGTCTGAGTTGCCAGCTGGAGGCCTCCAAGTCAAGAGAAGGAGGCCTTCGTGCTCCAGCCACGCCTCCTGTTTCCATGGAACTTGAAACCCTCCCTTAGAAGTGACCAAAGGGTGAGCTTGGAAGAGGTGGGTGCAGGATGGATATGGGGTTAGGGCTGGCCCTGGACCACTGACCTTGTGAGTTGCCCAAGGAGGTCCTGCGGGTGATTATGAGGAGTCTTGGAGTGAGGGAATGCACAATTGAGGGGACTCCGTAAGGGTTCTGGGCCATTCCACATGGCAACCCCGGATGGGGTGGGGGGAGGGGGGCAAAAAGCTGAGGGTGGAAGGTTTCCCGGGGAGGGTTTGTGTGTCACCTGAGAGCTGGGGCTCATCTCACCCTCACCCTCTTTACCCACTGTGTTCCCTTCCTTGGCAAATTTCTCATTGACCTTGTAGATGTTGGACACTAGGATGGAGGATTATCTGGAAGTGGGTGACAAGGGCCTGACCTGGGGTGACCAAGATTTCCCTTTGGAGTCACAGAGTCCTCATATGGAACCCTCAGTTCTCAGCACAGCTGCCCCTGAGACCTGGTGCAACATGCCCATCAAACTGATCTGTCCCCTTCCTCTGCAGCCCAGAACCTGGTCTAGATCCAAATCCTGTCATTCCCTGTTTTCTGCAGCATTCTGGACCTGGTGATAATGGAACATGACAAGGGTTGGCATAGGGGCAAGTCCTGGCCAGGGGGCACTTTACCATGTACTTGGGGAAGGGGGGTGACAACCAGAGAAGCCCTTGCTGTCACATTCCATCCCCTGTGTCTTCCATTTACTGGGAGAGCTTGAGAACAGAAGTGGGAGAACCCTCCAATTGGTGTCTGCTAGTAGAAATGGCATCAAGGATAATTTCCTAGGAGAAGGGCTGTGGATGCCCAACTCTGAGCACGTGTAATGCCTGCATGGAATTAGAGGGATGGAGGGTGCCCATGTGTGCAAAACCCAGGACCGGGCCCCTGCCCCATCCCTCACCCCACCTCAGGCAGTGTCTGCATCCTCTCCTTCCCTCTGGGCCCTGAAGCAGAATGTAAAGGAGGAGATAGTGCTGCAGGAGTCTGCCCAGAAATATCAAATTGTTCCCCAGGAGCCATTCAGGGCCTGGTTCTGGGCCCTGGAGCAGCTCAGCTAGGAAAGGTGAGTCTGGGCAGGAAGTTGGGTGAGGGTAGGTGTAGACTGTCCCTGTTGGTCAGTCTAGAGAACCTGTGTCCTTGGCTCCCTGGTCTTCCGCAGACCTTGCTGTGTAGCAATTCCTAGGGTTCCTGACACTGGGCGGGACACCTGAGGTGTGGCTTTTGGGAGCTCACAAGTGCCCCTCAGTCCTGCAATTACACCCCATCCTGCATACTGGGTCCCCCGTCCTAGGTAGACAAAAGAACACTAAAGGTCAAGAAGATCCGTGTCAGTGAGTGTCCCCGTGGGCAAGGCAACCTGTTCATCACCAGCAGGTCGACTGCTGGGTCCTCAGGAGACAGGGCTGCTCCCCCTTCTCTAGAGCGAGGAGCAGTTGGGACTCTTCCTGGTGAGCCCTGAAAACCAGGAGGGAAGGGAAAACACCCCCACCTGTCTCACAATTCTCCCCAAGGCTTCTTTGTCCATGGGAGGGGCAGCAGGATTTGGTCCCCTCCTTTGCAAAAGTCTCAGGGCTGGACTTCTGTCTATTTGCACCACCTCCCCTCTGGCTGGGGGAGTGCAGCTTCCCCTTTGACAGAAGTCTGCTTCTTGGACTGGAGCTGAAACACAGATGATGTCTAAGAAGAGCGGACAGAGCAGACCAGTGCAGCTCAGAGGGAAGCAGACCAAAGCAGAGCTGTCTAGCCACAGAGGGGCCTGAAAGTATTCTTGTTGTTATGGGCTGACACGTGTGAAACATGTAAGGCAGGCCAGCAGACTAACAGCTGTAGAGAGCGCCTGGGAAGGCACATGAGCATTTCTTTAATTATCCTCATCTGAATCCAGTGGCATTGCCAAAGCCATGTCCGGGAAACATGCTTTGCCAGAGGCAGGAGTGTTTTCAGCTTGACCTTCAGACCAGGTGCCAGGGGGTGGATTTTGTTAACTTACATCCAGCCAAGCACCAGGAATGAATACCACTCAGGCCCTCCCAAAAATGCACATAATCTCTTTTGTCTTGACTTTTAGTAAAAATTCCTGGTTTTGGCTGTATAAAATCAACACGCTGTTTTGGCTCTGGGTTTCGGTGCCTGTCCCTGTTCAAGGACAGTGCTCCCATCAAGCTCCAGCTTTTTTCTTCTGTCTCTGTGTCTGTCTCTTTCTTTCATTTTCTCAATGTCCAGCAGCCCCCTACTCAGGAACTACATGGCTCTCTAGCCATGCTGGATGCAGAAAAGAGAGAAATATTTACAAACAACTCAGCAAAATTTCATACTGTCATATGAGGCAGAATTTCTTCTTCACCAAGGAACCTTAATTTTTGCTCTTTTTTTAAATATATATTTTGACTGATTTTAGAGAGGAAGGGAGAGGGAAAGAGATAGAAACATCAAAGATGAGAGAGAATCTTTGATTGGCTGCCTCCTGCATTCGCCCCACTGGGGATTGAGCCTGCAACCCAGGCATGTGACCTTGGCTGGAATAGAACCTGGGACCCTTCAGTCTGCAGGACAAAGCTCTATGCACTGAGCCAAACTGGCAAGCACTTAATGTTTACTCTTAAGCTTTTCAGCTGAGGAACAGACCCACTCCCATTTCCAAGGGTACTGACCTCCAAAGTTAGCTGATTGTGGATGTGTTTGGTCAACTTACTGGGTACCATAGCCCAGCCAATTTGACACACAGCTCTCAGCATCACAGGTTGCAGGAATTCCTCATCTCTAGGAAGTATTAGACCCTTCCCTGATATAGGTTTTGCTAATATCTCCTCCCATTCAGTGAGTTGTCTGTTTTCTCCTTCCGGTTCCTTTGATGCACAAAAGTCAGGCGCATGTATGAGATCTATTTTATTTGTGATTTGGAGTTTCTATTGAAGATTTTCCAATCTAAGACAATGCACGATATGTTACCTGTATTTTCTTTTTAAGGATTTTATAGTTTGGGCTCTTCAATTTAGGGTTGCTTTCCCAAAGGTGGTGCTAAAGCTCACATTGGTGGATGCTCCTTGGCCTGAATACTAGGGACAGCTTTCCTCCTGAGCGCCTAGCCCTCTGCCAGAGCTCAGGCTTGCTGCAGGCCCGCAGGAGGACACAGAAGGCGCTGGCCACATGTGGATGTTTGGGCGAGGCTTGCCCGGCTCTGGGGGTTCTGTGTGCCATCAGGGGTCCATGGCAATGTGTCCAGTGATGCAGCTAGTAGGAACAGCATCCTATTTAGACCCTTTCATGGGTCTCCCAGCTGCTCTCCCAGCCTCTTCTTCACCCAGTAATGCTGCTCACAGTCAGACCTCAGGGTGGAGTCCTGCACAGCTGGGAAAGCCAAACTCTTCTTCTTGTTGTTGTTGTTGTTGTTGTTATTGCTAAAACGGTGTGCTGACACTCTCCCCCTAGAAACCTGGACGCCCAGGAAGCCTCTCTAGGTGATGGGTGCTTGTCTAAGACTGTGTGCAGGGGCTCCAGGCCAGGGCTGAGCGGGGCTGGAGCTGGATCGGAGGCATTGCTAGGTCCACGGAGAGGCCTGGGCCCAGGTCTGCCTGCCTGTTACCCTGGGAGTAAGCTGGATCCTACAGCTCCCATGAGCTGCTTGGTGTCCCTGCATGGATGCCGAAATGTTCTTCTTCTCAGTGAATGGTTGTTGGGGATTAAAGGGACAAAAGTAAGGTATGTCTTATACCACCATGATGCTGCCATCCTCTGAAGTTTTACCTTTGATACACTCCATTTCTAAGTATAAACAACTGTTTATGAACCCCCTAATATATGCCACTGATTTGTTTTCCCTCTTGAACAATCATCATTCTTTTACTATGTTCACATTGCAATGAGAGCTAAGAGCAGAGTAAAGATCATTGCATAAAACAGGAGACAGTACATAGGTAAGGAACATAGGCTCACTGCATGTGCCTTTCAAAGGCTTGTATGCATCCCATGTACTGAATTCCGACAAACAACACACATAAGAAATGGCCAGTAGACTTGGACATTTTGTGAAGGTGGTATGCAAATGGAAAATAAGCACAGTAATTGTGAGATACATTGTCTTGTCCACTAGAGGGCGGAAGAGTCAAAGAACTAATTTTCAGGATTTGAACTTGAATCTGACAGCAAAGGAAGTCATTGAAGGATTGCCAGCAGCAGTGGAAATGATTCTGAAAATGATCTCATTTGCTGCCCCTTGCATTTTCATGGACTTTGTCCTCATGGAAAGCAGGTTTGGATCCAAAATCTGTCTTATGGGAACTTTTACCGCTTAGTTCAATTTTTCTTAAAATAAGGCAATACTAACTATTGTTTTTAAGAACAGCACCTTAAGTATCATACATTTTGCTGGGCATGTATACATTTCCACATCTGCAATGCTTGTTTGGATGATAAGGAACTGGGACATAGTAATGATGGAACTGAACCAGAGGCAAGTCCTCTGAGATACACTCCATAGGAAGGAAGAATATTTCAAACAGGAGGAAGGGTGAAAAGCACTTGATAGAGGCTGGTAGCTGTAAAATTTGAGATGCCCACAGTAGGTTTCTAAATATACCAGCACAGCTCTGGCTGCTGTGCCCTCAGCTGGCTTGGCATCGTAACATGCACTGAGAGGTGGCTGGTTCAATTCCCAGTCAGGGCACATGCCCGGATTGTGGCTCAATCCCCAATCGCTCATCTCCCTTTCTCTCTCTCTCAAAAACATCAATAAACTATTAAAATACCAGCACAGCAATAGGAGTCAATGGGGCACCAGTGGCAGAATATTTATGTGTAGGGATTTTCACATAGTTTGATCAGGTTGCTTACCTCATTCTTCTTGCTGTTCTCAGCCTATGAAAACCAAATGTTGTGGCTGGACCTTCCTTGTGTTTCCTACTATGATTGTAAGGTGATATTTTGAGCAATGACCCTTGGGAACATTGTGTGTGGGGAACAGTTATTAATTACAGGCCTGGGGATTACACAGCACACCTAGAGCCACATAGCAAGGTATTTAGGGAGGTAAGAGGAGAGAAAGGAGAAAGCAAACAAGTAGAGAAAAAGTTGAAATAAGGTAAGAAATGGAATGTGGAAGACTAAAAGCAGGAAAACAAAAATTTAAAGATAAGGCAAAGAGAACTTGTAAAACATTTAGTACTAACAATGAAAATGTTTAACAGCTGAAACAAATTAGGAAGTTGTGACTTTTCATAGCACATTAAAATAGTTGTTTTTCTTAAACTATGTAAGAATGAGTTGTTAAAGAGTAGAAAAATGCGAACATGAGGACAGTGAGTAGCAAAAAGACCCCCCCCCCCAACTACCCAAATAGAAACATGGACAGATGAGGCTGAATACAGTGGAAATAGGAATAAAAATAAAATAGTACAGAACAAGGCAATTCAGTTTTATAACCTTGCTGAGAAACGAATAAAGCAAAACAGACCAATATAGAAAAAAGAAAAAAATATGTGGAAATGAAACAGGACACAAAAGAGATATTTGTGCTATATTAATCTTCTGATACGTATGTCCAATTAATCGAGTGTATCTGCCTCTGAATTGCTTGTCTTGCCTCAATGCAATTTGATGGCCATGCATGGGATTTTTTTCTACGAGTACTACTTGGATCAGAAACTATTACACAACTGTTAGGTCAAACCTAAACTGCTTGTCTTTCTGGGAAGATTATTCTGGGCAAACTTCTTTATCCCCATCTTCAATGCTTAATACCCAAGCAATTGATAACTTTAGACCAGTATTTTCTTCTTTACAATAAAAAAAAAATGGACTGGATACTATTTTTATTCCAAAATAGGTTTTTTAATTATAAAAATAATTCATGATTATAGGTAGGAAAGAGAAAGGATTAAAGTAAGTGAAAATCACCCACATACTAAATTGAAAATAATTATTCATACTTTTATATATCTTTTCAGATATTCTAAACACATGTAAATATACACTCCACAATTTAAAAGCATGTTATGTCTCTGTTTGCTAATATGTCTACATCTAATGTGAAAAATATTTCTTCCTGGCTGGTATGGCGAGGTTAGTTATGTTCCCGGGAAAAGCCCTGTTGGGCTCAGGCTGCCTGACACTGTGTCCTATAATGAAGGAAGGGTTGAATCATATTAGGCGTCTACTGGGAAGGCTAGCCACCCAGAAGACAGGGCTCTTACAAGCATCCAATCCTGTCTCCCCAGCAAGACACAGGGGATAGGATTATACAGAGAAAGGGGGTAGGGTGAGGCAGACCTGGTGGTCTGTGGATTTCAGCTATTGTCCTTTAGTCATCAAGTGATGAGATGATATTGATGAGATAATGTCTTGAATTCTGGTGGGTCGGTCTGACTCTGCTTATGGGTTCTGCTTGATGGATTCACATCTGAGTCACCTCCTCAATTGCTTTGCAAATGCCTTGATAAGGAAACTGTAAGAAAGACTTAAGCCCCTGATCATATATGAGAAACTTAACCCCCTATTCACATAAGCATTTGTGTTCTAAGATTTAAAATAATGATTGCTTTTCAGATTAATTCAGGTGCTCAATCTATCAGATTATAGGTCCCCCCCATCATTCCTCCCGCTCTGATTAGGTAAGTTGGTTGATATCTATCAACCTTATACTATACTTAATTTTATTTTTAAATTAATTCTATTGCTATAGGGCCACTAATTTCACTTCTGCTATGTGGAGATTCCCTCTTTTAAGTCTGAAGACTGGAAAGAACCAAACAAATTCTGTGTGAGTTTACTTTAGATTCATTTTTTCTGATTAGATTTATAATTGAGTATACCTACAATTTCCTTTTGAGATATCTCTTCAACTTTCACAAACCTTTCTTTACAAACCTTACAACTTTCAGAAACAACCAGCTTTAGAACCCACTTTCTCTTTCCTTCAAAATGCATCTCCATGCCCTATGCCTTCTATTACACAAAGACTATGCATTCTTTCCAAATAGAATTCAAGTTCAGTCCTACATAGGTTCCTCCATTGCCAGCTTCAGAGCAGTTAGAGTGGTGAGAAGTACGTCTCAGGGCCCCATAGATTTCTCATCAAGTGGGCCCATGGTCCTAGCTCTGCATGTGTCTGTCTAACTGCCTGCCACATCCCCCCCTCAAGGATCTTAGCTCTGAATTCTTTCAGGGAAAGGGGACTTCACAACTCTTCTGAAACCAATTCCTGCTGAATAGGCTCGAAGTTTCCTCTCAGAGCCAAGAGATCTTTGCTCTCCATCAGAGGAATGATGAGGCCTGGGCATTGAAGGAGGTGGCAATGTTGCCTAGGGTGGTATTCCCTAGGTGCCTGTAGGGCTTGTAACCTGGTGGAGAAAAACAGTGTTATACAATGTAGTATTATTGTGCAAAAGTTAGAACAACAAGAATGATGACAAAAGGTCTATGGAAGAAAAAAAACACATCCGTTCTAATAATTTCCAGTTGAAATACAATTTTTCTTTCTAAAATCACTCTCATTTTCATTTTAGAGCCAAATTAAGACCAATTTATTTACTGTATTAAATCCTACCTAATAAAAGAGTAATATGCAAATTGACCCTAACTCTGCTACACCTACAAGCCACACCCACAAGCCACACCCACAAGCTAAGCCCACCAGCCAATCATGAGCAAATATGCAAATAATTCCAACCAAAATGGCTACAGCCACAGAGAGGAGGAGGGAGGCTTGGGTTTCCCCGGTAACAAAGGAAGCCAAGCTTTCCACCTGCTGTTCTGGCCTAAGCCTCCACTCAAGGCTACAAAGTTTCAATTATAGAAGGTAAACAAATTCAAACAGAAATGGCGTCAGCTACTGAGCCAGAAAGAGCAGGAGGCAAGGGTTGATCCCGGCAATGGAGGAAGCAAAGCTTCTGCAGCCCTGGCTGGCCTAGGCCTCTGCTCCAGGCTACAAAGTTTTAATTATACAAGATACACAAACCCCAAAAGAAATGGCTGCTGGCCACGGAGCGAGCAGGAGGCTTGGCTCCGCTCCAGGCTACAAAGTTTCCATTGAGAAAGAAACATAAATCCCAGACACAAGGGCCTCTGCTTGGGTCGCCAGGGGCCGTGGCCAGCCTGCAAACCACCACAGACCCTTCTCCCAGGTTGCCCCACACCCCAAGAGAACCCCTACCCTGATCTGGGATACCCTTCAGGGGAAACCAGCTGGCCCCCAACCATGCATCAGGCCTCTATACTATCTAATAAAAGAGTAATATGCAGGTTGACAATCACTCCAACACACAAGATGGCTGCCACCATGTGGTCAAAGATCCTGCCCCCATGTGGACACAAGATGGCCGGCACAAGATGGCTGGCAGGGGTGGGCAGTTGGGAGGGACCAGCTCTACAAGGGAGGGCAGTTGTGGGCAATCAAGCCTGCAGGGGAGGGCAGTTAGGGGTGACCAGGCCGGCATAGGAGGGAAGTTAGGGGTGACCGGGCCTGCAGGGAAGGGCAGTTTGGTGGGACCCAGGCCTGCAGGGGAGGGCAGTTGGGAGGACCAGGTCTGTAGGGGAGGGCAGTTAGGGTTGACCAGGCCTAAAGGGGAGGGAATTTAGGGGCAAACACATTGGTAGGGGAGCAGTTAGGCATCAATCAGGCTGGCAGGGGAGTGGTTAAGGGGTGATCAGGCTAGCAGGCAGAAGTGGTTAGGGGCAATCAGGAAGGCAGGCTGGCGAGCAGTTGGGAGCCAGCAGTCCTGGATTTTGAGAGGGGTGTGCGACTGCCTGTTTAAGCCTGGTCCTACCAGGATCGGGCCTAAACGGGCAGTTGGACAGCCCTCGAGAGGTCCAAGATTGGAGAGGGTGGAGGCTGGCCTGAGGGACACCCCCCACACCCCAGCTCCCCCCCACCCACGTGTACAAATTTCATGCACCGGGCCTCTCGTCTAATTATAATTTGGCCTGGTTGTTTGCATAAAGACAACAAGAATAACCCTTGATAACATAGGCTATTTTTTTTTTTAATTCTTTGCTGGAATCTCATGAAAATGTTTATATCCAGGGCAAAGAAGCCATGCAACACAGTTGCCATGAGGCTTTGCCTCCATAACTATAAGTTTTGGCATATTCCTCACCTTCTTGAGGTCCCCACATGTGTCTTGGGGTTCCTTTCATGCCATCTCTCAGGAAAGTAACCTTCCTTCCTTATCTGGAAAGATGATCATGAACCACATGACCAAGCAGGGTACCAGGCTAATTATCCAAGGGACTTCTCAGCTTCAAAGTCAATGTTCGTTCTTTAGAGGTTGCTGGTGACATCCAGAGTCCTGGCAATGTCTCGCTCAGACATGACCTTCCAGTAAAGTTTTGGGTTAATAAAGCTCCAATTAGAAACTGACTTATGTCCTGTTATGAAGAAATCAGACTCTTACTGGATTTATGCAAACACACACATTGCCATGAGAATAATAATAACAAAAACTATAATTATTTTTAGTTCATTCATTCCTATAACTAAGTACTTTTTCTCCTGACTTTTCTTGCCAATATTTCTATAAATCCAGAAAACCTTTGATTTGTAGTCAGATAGATGTAAAACTTTCTTTTCCACTTCTTTTGAGAAATAGGCTTATATACTCACTTTCTTAAGAAGCATAACAGAGATAACATAAGTTTGAAAGCTCTCAGGAGGCTGCAGACAATGTGGCTGTGTATGTGGGGAAATTTGCAGGCACCAGGGTTATTTCCCAGGACTGTAGTAACTGTTGGACCGCCAATGGCTTTAGTGTAAATGTACCAGTGTTTGTCCTTTAAAAACAGAGTAACCCCCACCTGGACTGTGTTGCTGCTGCTTCTGCAGCCTACTGAAGGGTACTTCTGAGGCTCAGGCCTGTAGTACCGATACTTGGGGAATTTGAAGGATTATTTCCCATACGTTTCTTTATCAATATAAACCAAAGAGCCAAGGAAATTCTCACAGACCAGGAGAACGAAAAGGCTGCTTGGCCTCAGGTCCCACTTGCGGGACCAGAGACAGAAGGGTATGCATCCTGACTTTGCTCTGTGCCCCTCGAGCACTCACTGCCATTTTGTCCCCTCATGAGTGACATGGAGGGGTAACTATCCTGTATTGCAGGTCTCACAGGATGGTCACAAGTTTAGGCCAGGAAAGGACTGTGCAGAGCTCCCTGTCCTGTCCCACCTGAAAGGCTGAGGGTGAGAATAATGATGACATTAATGACACTGAGTCCTCAGGAGAACCTGTAAGCCAGGTGGAGGTCTCCTACATTCCAGAAAGGGGAACAGGTCAGGGATGCCAGGCCAAGGCCTAAGGTCACACACAGCCAGTGATCATTGTAGTTGGGAGCCTTCCAGAATGAGAGCATGCTGGAGCTGAGGTGACACTGGCACCGGATGACTTGGGTCAGATATCCAGGGTGTGAGGTCAAGGGTGGTGAGGGAAATGGGGTGAGGTGAGCATGACCTCAATGACCCTGCCTCCACCCTTTGGAAGCAACCCTCCAGGTGTGCCACTCTGATGTGGAACCACTGGGGATCCAAGAAGAGGCTGCAGAAGAAACTGAGTGAGCCTGTCTGGAGGGCGCTCCAGGGTCAGAGGAGAGGGGACTCTGACTTCCCAGCTGGAGCCCTCCAAGCCACAACAGGGAGGCCTTCCTCCTCCAGTTCCACCTCCTGTCCCCACAGAACATGATACCCTCCCTGACAAGTTTACAAGGGGGCCTATGGGGGACCTGAGTGCAGGATGGTTATGAGGATGGGCCTGGCCTGGGATCACTAATGCTGTGGTTTGCCAAAAAAGCTCCTGGGAGGGGAGCTACTGGAGAGTGAAGGAAGAGACAATTGAGTTGAGCACGTAAGGGTCCTAGGCTGCTCCACATGGGAAGCTCAGGTGTCTGAAAGTGGGAGGTTTTCAGAGAAGGGCATGGTGGCACCTGAGAGAAGAGGTTCATCCCACCCTCACCTGTTTGTCCAGTGTGTCCCAGCCTTGGAAAATATCTGAAAGACCTGAAGATGCTGTACACCAGGACGGAGGAATATCTGGAGGTGGGTGACCTAGGGCCTGAGTTAGGGTGACTAGGATTGGCCTTTGGGGTCAGAGAACCCTGTACATACTGAGTCTTGAGGTCTCAGCACAGCCTCCGCTGGGACCTGGGGCATCTTACCTATCATAGTTATCCATATACCCCTCTTCTGGAGGCCACAGTCAGGCCTGGGTTCTAGTCCTGTCTTGCCCTGTTTCCCACCCCCTTCTGAGACCTGGCAGTTGTGCGCCATGAGAAATTGGGCATAGGGGCCTAGTCCTGGCCTGGAGGCTCTTTCTGATGTACTGGGCTGTCTGCCCTCCAGTGCAATCAGATCAACCTAGAAAAAAAGGGGAAGGTGAGTAGTTGAAGTCTTCCTGGGGCAGGACAGAGGAATGACTATGTGAGACATCCAGGCCAGCACACTCCTGGGCTCCATCCCATGCATCTTCCACTTGTTGGACTTTGTATTCATGGAAAATATGCTTGATTACAAAATCTCTCTTTTTGAGAAACTCTTAGGTCTTAGGTAAAAGTTTAGTAAAGTAGTAAATATAAAATATTGTTTTTAAGGGTAACACAAGAAATTCCCTACATTTTTCTGGATATGCATACATTTCCAGCAATGAAAACAAGAAAAACAAACAAGAAAATAATATAAGATTGAAACAATTTAGAAAGTTGTAAATTTTTATATGATACTAATATATATATATTTTTTCCTTCAACTATGTTTAGAACTTTATTTAAAAGAGGAGAAGAACAGTCCGGGTGAGGCAGCGCGCCCCTGGGTCCGGGTGAGGCTGGGTCCCGGGTCCGGGTAAGGCCGTGCCCCTGGGTCCGGGTAAGGCCGTGCCCCTGGGTCCGGATGAGGCTGGGTCCCAGGCCCGAGTGAAGCCCCGCGCTCCTGGGTCTGGGAGAGGCCACGCGCCCCTGCGTCTCAGTGAGGCTGGTTTCCGGGACCGGGTGAGGCCGCACGCCCCTGGGTCCAGGTGAGGCTGCGCACCCCTGGGTCCAGGTGAGGCAGCGCACCCCTGGGTCCAGGTGAGGCCACACGCCCCTTGGTCCGGGTGAGGCCACGCGCTCGGGGGCCCGGGTGATGCTGGGTCCCGGGTCCAGGTGAGGCCGCGCCCCTGAGACCGGGTGAGGCCGCGCCCCGGTCCGGGCGAGACCGAAGCAGAGGGAGTCGGAACTGCATTACTACCATTTGTCCACCATCCAGAACTGAAAAGTCAATACTGACATGTACACATAAGGGACGGGTGGACATTGAAATTGGGACTCAAAAGAACTGTTGGTCCAGAAAGAAACTCACTACAGACTGATTCATTTGCCTGTCAGCATAACTATTATTGCTCATCTCACATTCGGTTCTTATAAGTATATTTCTAGTAACACATGATCTCACTCATCTAGGAGAAATGATGAACAACATAGACTGATGAACAAGAACAGACCCAGAATCAAGGAGGCATCGATCGGACTGTCGGGCCTCAGAGGGAGAGTAGGGGAGGGTGGAGGTAGGGGGAGAGATCAACCAAAGGACTTGTGTGCATGCATACGAGCCTAACCAATGGTTAAGGACAACAGGGGGGTGGGGCATCCGTGGGGAGGGGTGTGGGATGGGAACGGGGGGATGAGGACAAATATGTGACACCTTAATCAATAAAGAAATTTAAAAAAAAGAATTATTCAATGTAAGTGAAAGTAATAAAAATGAAGCTTAAATATAATAATTTTTACAATACTATTTACAATGTAAAAAAAATTTAAAAAATTAAAAAAATTAAAAGAGGAGAAAAACAAAGAAAACAAAGTAGCAAGAAGTTTCAAGAATGGGAAAGATGATGTGGGATAGAGTGGAAATAGAAATAAATATCAGCAAGGCAAGTGAGCATCCTGAGACTGTGCTGAGAAATGAATAACCCGGAATAGTCTCATGTAGAAACAAGAAAACATGTGTGGGTGGGAAGGAGGGGAAATATCATGGATATTTGTATGTCAGAGTTAATGTTGTATGATACAATTACTCGAGTGTATCTACTACTAAATCCAGTTTTGCCACAATGAAATTTGATTATAGGCTTGGGATTTATTTTTACAAGTACAATTTGGTTCTGAAAAAAACTCAAAACAACTGCCCTCTTTTAGGCAGAACCATCCCCGCTCCTCTTTCCAGGTGCATTATACTGGACACACTTCCCTGTCTCTACACTTTCTCTTTTTCAAAAAGAATGTAGGGTTTTATTGTTTTTTAACATACACAATACTCATTTATAGATAGAAAAGTGAAAGATTTAAAATAAGTGGTCATCCCCTTGCTAAACTGGAAAAAAATTGTACATATCTTAATATGTATCCTTTGAGATAGTATGGAGTTTATGTAAATATACACTTATGCATATTTATAAATCATTTAATGTTATATTTATGTTTGATAATGTATTCTAGTAATCTTAAAATTATTTTTTAAAAATAATATCTTTTACCCTGCTATGTGTTAAATTATATGGTAATTTGGCTGCAGTTAATGGAAATAAAATTATTTTCTTTTCTACTTTTTGAATAATGCTGTGATGATCATCATTGTATAGGTACCTCTAAACATTTATTCAATTTGTGTTGAGCCTTTTCCTACAATTAAAATTTGTTTAAACCTACACATATTTTAAAATCTAGTATGAATGAACTTTGAATCATTTCATCAAATTCCCTTGGAATTTTGATTGGTATCTCATCAAATTTGTAGGATGGATTAAGAGGAATTCATTCACTGGCTCCTTTATCAGGTATGTATTGAGCGTCTCCTCTGCGCCCGGCACTAGAATCGCAGTGGTCAACCCCAAGAGCTTGTCAGGATGGCATGTTTGCATGAAAGAGTCATACCAGCCAGCACATGCATAACGTGAAGTCAGGATGTGCTGCGTACTCTGAACAAGGGTAGAGCAGAGAAAGAGACAAATGGTGACGAGGTAATGTTGTGTGGAGGATGATGTGAAGGTTAGTGGGATCGAGGCGATAGTTGAGGCTGCCTTGGGAATATGCATAGATGATATTTTGGGCTATGATTCCAAAGTGCTCTAGGTGACTCTGTATCATTTTTGAAAAAACTTATATTTACAAGTAAAATAATTGATATTTTTAGTGCAATGGCATTTTAATTTTTGTGGAATGCGAATGGTAGTGGTTTCCATATAGTGTGGCTTATTCAGTAGCATTTAAAATTAAATGTAGAAGATGCTCAATGTCACTAATCAAGGGGGATTTGCAAATCAGAAACATACAATATCACCTCCCACTGCCATAATGGCTGTTATCAAAAAGATAAGGGCAAGTGTTGTGAGGAAGCGGAGAAAATGAAACCCTTGTGCACTGTTGATAGAATTGTAAATTGGTGCAGCCACTATGGAAAACAGTATGGAAGATCCTCAAAAATTAAAATTAGAACTTGCATATGACCCAGCAATTTCACTCCTGGTTATTTGCAGAAATCCAAAACACTAATCAAAAGGATACATGTACCCCTGTGTTTATTGCAACATCTGTTACAATAGCACACATGTGGAAGCAAACTAAGTGCCCACCTATAAACAATTGGATAAAGAAGACGTGGTGCATATATATAGTAGAGTATTATTCGGTTCTAAAAAAGAATGAAGTCTTGATATCTGCAACAACATAGATGGTATTCCAAGGCATGATGCTCAGTGAGCTAAGTTGGACAGAGAAAGACAAATACCATATCATCTGGCTTATATGTGGAATTTAAAAAAACAACACCCTCATAGATACAGAGGACAGATCAGTGGCTGCCGAGGGTGGAAGTGGTAAAATTGGATAATGGGGTTAAAATTCAAAAAGGGAAAACAAAATGTTGCATTACTGAGCAGCACAAAAACACCTTACTATTGGCTATTATTAAGTGACAACAAGCAAACAAAACAACAACAAAAACACCATTTTTAAAGAAGAAACACAAGCTCAAATCGGGTGTCAGCTACATGTATTCTGAAACTAAACAAAGCCAGAGCTCAGGTTGTAAAGGTTATGTGCCAGGTAATATACAATTTATACCCAGGGGTTTTCCCCTGTCCTAGAGGCAGAGGGCACTTAATCTTGTGAGTGTGGGTTCTACTTAAGGAACCTGGCCAAGCAGAGATTTTTTAAAGGGAACACCAGAAACTGGGATTAGCTTAACCTCATGTGAAGTATTGAGCCAGTGAGTGTGGGTCTGTGATAATAGTTTAATCTCTCCATAGTCTAATTGCTTGTGAGGTGTTGTATGGATTGTGGGCCTCATGGCAGCCCAGAGAGCCCACAGTTCTTACATCGATGGGTCATATGCCGTCCTTTCATTTCTCTAAGAGAAATTCATCCAAAAGGCAAATGTATCCATTAGTGTAGTGTGGGCAGGACAGGAGAGGAGCAGGTCCCCCAAGTGGGCTCCAGTGACATCTGACAGTTGACAGTTGGACAAGGTTCTGAGCAGGCAAGACCCTTGTTGAACTTGCTTTTGGGGATTCGGACCTGAGGGAATCAGATGCTGGAAGATGCCCTCTTGGGGTGAACAGACATGACACACTTCCTGGAGCTTGGAGTTAGTGAGAATGGCCTGGAGGCAGATGCTCCTGTCCCTTCCCCATCAGTCTTGGGCCCTGGGTCACCCATCCAGTGCTGTGTGCCCTCAGTGAACAGAGAATGAAACCCATAGACTCCAAGGGTCAGGCACATCCTCAGCTTTCTGGGCTTCAGTCTTGACCAGTATCTCCTTCAGGGACTGGGGACTCTGAACTGGGGTGTGACAGGGCTGGGTGACAATCTGCTTTCTTCCCAGGAGCTGCTCAAGGAGGTGCTGCCCCACCAGTGCCTGAGCTCCGTCTGGTCCCAGAAGGCCAAGCCTGGCAAGGAGCATGTGGCCTCCACTTTCCGTGCCACCATCACACAGTTCAATCATGTGGCCACCTGTGTGATCACCACCTGTGTGATCACCACATGCCTTGGGGACTCAAGCATGATGGATGGCCCAGTACAGGGCCAACGTGGTGGAGCACTGGATCAAGGTAGCCAAGGTCTGTTAGGGGAATCCCAGCAGCATCCCTATGCAGAGCCTTGAAAAATGCCTCTGCTGCTTGGTCAGCTCTCAGGACTGAGGCCTGAGGTAGGAGCCCCAGCTCAGCCTCCAGGTCCTCTCTACCAGGGGTGCGGGGACCTTGATGTATGTGAGAGGCTCACTTCCTACCTGGAGTCTTGCTTGGGTTGAGCTGGGATCCTCCTCGCTCTGAGACTTGCTCTTTGGGTGCTAATCATGCACAACCTGAGCATCTGTCCCACCTTGAGGGGGTGTCAATACTAAGGGACTGAAGATACAGTTGCAGCTCCCACCTCACAGATCATGTCTCCCCTTTCCAGGAGAGTAGAACCCTAAGGAGCTTTGACTCCGTGCAAACCATCCTGGACGCTCTGCAGAGCATGTCCATCCATCATCTGAAGAAGACATGGGGGAAAGGTTCCAGGTGCGTAGGCCTCTCCCATCAGAAGAGGGATGTGAAGGTGTCTCCCATATATATCTCATGTCCCCTCACCTCCTGGGAGGCAGCCTACTCTGGGAACAGGGACTGGGCTGGTGGGTGGGGTCTCTAAGCCTCCCTGCCACCTCAGGCCACTATCTCTGCTCCAGAATCAGTTTCCTTTAATGTCAGAGACCGCATTGAGCCCGATGGATATATTCAAGTGTTACCAGCACCAGAACCCTATGCCCAGTTGAAACACAAACTGGTCAAAACAGAGCTGCTCCCTCCATAAGGGAAGGGGGTCCAGTGACCAACATGAGAGCCCTGCCTTAGTCCCACAAAGACCTTCCTGCTCAGAAAACCCAGGGATACCCTCACCAAAGTAGTTTGAAACAAGAGATTGTCAATAGGAATTTGCCCTTAAACTCTGGTCAGAGCAACAAGAGCACAGCTGCTCTGAGTACGTTTAAATTCTCTGTGGCGGACAGAAGGGGAAGCCATGACAAGCTCTGAGTGCCTAAAAAGGAGTATTTATTGCAGAAGCCAGTGGCCATAAGTCATCAGACAAGACAGTCCTTCATAACAGTGTCCCAATCAGGCAGCCGTATACTGGCTGGTAAACCATTTCTTTCCAAAAGCAGCATCAGTCTCTGTGCCCACAGTCATTATCTGAACAGCTTCATGCTGCCTCTGAAATTGCCACCTTACATCAAATTGATATCTGAGCTCTCTGGCTCAGCAGCTTCTCCTGTTTCCATGTCCAGCAAACTTTACCTCCTTAGCATGGTAGCTATACTTTGTGCTCTATGAGCTCTGAGCCGTATGTCGTCTTCATTGGGTTCCTCTTAGCTCTGTCTGAGCTCTCTAGCCTTTTCTCTTCCTAGATGCTCTCTCCAGCACACTAGTTGGTCAATAACCTGTCTATTGCTTCATTGACAAAGAAGGCTTGATGACAATCGTTACTTACATCAGTCATTTTGGCCCCAGAAGGGCACTCATGTGCAGTATATGGTAGGACTGTACTTCCTCATGGCATCTCAGCCTGATTAAGATTCCCATGTTCAGGTGGCCTGAGATATTGAGTGTATTAACAACAAGGTGTCTCTGTGTTTCACTATCAGGCATCCAGGCCTCTCTGGCATGGTCCCCACATCCGTTTCCCCATCTTTCCTAATCACGTCTTTCCTCTTTCCTTCCCCTCAGGAGGATCACATTTACACTGAAAATACTGTGTAAGGAAGACAATTCACTGAGCAGGGAACAGCTCATCAAGGTAGAATGAGACTGGATGTCTAAAGAGAGGAGGGCATGAGGGACGGAGTGACTGCACACATTTTGGCTTTGGTAGTTTGTCACTTAAAGATTCTCTGAAAATATTCACCATCTCGGGCCTGATTACCAGGAATAGGGATCTGTTTGGTCCATGGGCAGGTGGGTGGGCAAATGAGGGACAGGAGGCCCTGATCATGTCACACAGGGTGGTGGCCAGGCTGTTCCAGGATAGGGTGCAGAGCTGGCTCATTGCGCAGGTCTCTGGTTTCCATGTTCCTCCCTGTGCTGGCTCTTACATTCTTGCAGGCTGTCAGGTAAAAGAGTGGTTTCATTTCCAAAGCAGCTCAGCCTGTCCTCAGGATGCTGGGGCACTGCTCCTGACACTGGGAGGGACACCTGAGTTGTGGCTCTTGGGAACTCACAAGTGACACTCTGTCCTGCAGTTACATCCGGTCCTGCCAGTGAAACACTCAGACCTTCATTCTGAGACAACCGGAAGCAATTGACTGATTGACAGCAGAAGTGGAAATGCTTGTTAACATGAGCTCATTATTCTGGACTTTTACCTCATGGAAAACATGTTTGGGTACAAAATCTCTCATTTTGGAAACTCAGGTTTTAGCTAAAAGTTTTATGTCAGAAAATACCAAATATTCTCTTTAAGGGGAACACAACAAATGCCAGATGTTTTCCTGGACATGTGTAATGTCCTGCAGTGAAATTCTACATGGAAACAAGAAAAAACTATAAGGACTAAAAAAATTAGAAAGTGGTGACTTTTTCCATCACAGTAAAATAAAACTTTTTTCTTCAAATATATTAGTACGTGATTTAAAAGAGGAAAAAAACATAAAGAAGACAGCATAGCAAGAAGCTTAGAGAACGGACACGATGACTTGGAATAGAGTGGGAATAGAAAGAAATATAAAATCGTCAGCAGAGAGCCAGGCAAGTGAGTGTCCTAAGACTCTGCTGAGGAAGGATTAAAGCAGGATACACCTGTGGAGAAACAAGAAAACATGTGTGAGGATGAAGAAGGGAACAAATCTGACATATATGTGTGTCTGAATTTTATTGCTTTAATGAACTGTGATACAATTAGTTGAGTGTATTTGCTTCTGAATCCAGTGTCTTGCCACAAAGCAATTTGATTGTAGGCCTGGGATGTATTTTTACAAGGACAATTTGGTTCAGAAAAAAATAAAACAACTACCCACTTTTAGGCAAAACCACTCCTGCTCCTCTTTCCAGATGGATTATACAGGACACACTTTTTTCTCCCCACATTCAATACTCAACTACACCCATTATTTATATCTTGAGACCAATTTATTCACCTTTGCAATATGGCAATTGGTCTAGGTACAATTATTTCTTTTTCAAAATAAAAGCAGACTTTTATTGCACAATATTTCACGGTTATAGGTGGAAAAGAGAAAAGATTAAAATAAGTGATCAATCTCAAACTAAGTTGGAAATCATTATACATATCTTTCTATGTAGCCTTTCAGATATGCTCACTGTATATATAAGTATACACTTGTCTATATTTATAAACCTCATCAGTCAGGTGCAGGGATTTTCAGGAGCAATTTAGCTGGATGGGGTTTGTGCATCACAGTGAGCTCTGCAAGTACACAGGGACTCTGCTGTGCCGCCATTTATTTCTTGTGAGGAGTGCTTTAGTCTACAGTGAACACGAACATTGTTCCTTTCAAAGGACCTGGCATGTGCTGAAAGACTGAACTGCTTCAGACTGCTTCATCTAGGTTTTTATAACCTAGGCAGCCGATGGAAGATGTGAATTAAGCTGTGCTTGTTTTCTGAAACCTTTTGAAGGCGGTGGAATTCCTAATCCAGCAAAGTAAGTGGCTCTATATTCCTTCCAAGTGGGTAACTTTGTAGAAATTCAGTTTTTAGAATCTAGAATGCATGTTGTGTTGTCATTTCAATTACTGGTGGGGAGAGGGCTTTAATTGTTGATTATTGTTGATTTTCTGTTCCTTTAGTGAATGTGTGAAAGCAGCATGTACAGTCTCATGCTAGGGAGGCCAGTGACATAAAAACGGATTTTTTTTTCAGAGAGAAGGAGATAGAAAGAGAGAGAGGGGGGGGGGGAGAGAGAGAGAGAGAGAGAGAGAGAGAGAGAGAGAGAGAGAGAGAGAGAAACATCAATGATGAAAGAGGACCATAGATCCATCACCTTCTACACTCCCCATTCTGGGGATCAATCATGTACCCTGACCCAGAATCTAACTAAGACCTCCTGGTTCATTTGTCAAAGATCAACCACATAGCCTCACCACCTGTACTGAAGAGATGTTGGAGAGATGTTGCACCACTGTGTGCTGTGAATGTTCTTCAGGGATTTGCTATGGGATTAGCAATCGTCATGGTGCTGATCCAGCCCAGTCACTTCCAAGGGGAGGAAAAGTTGAGTCCTGGTCCTGGGTCCTCTGTGAGTCCACCTTTCTTCTGTAGGTGGGACAGTAACATATGTTTGGCAGCCTGTGGGAACCACGCTAGAATCACACGATTCTCCAGGGTAATTAGAGTGTGAAAGGCCCTATCTACAGTATGCCGGATGGCCAAGGCCACTCTGAGCAGAGGAATCTTCATCAGGGTGTCCAAGGTCTATGTATGTGTTCAGCAAGGTCAATACATAGAAGGAAGCCTCTTTTGTCTACATAGATCATACATATTAATGAGTAGCTAGAGGCTAGAGAGAGCTCAGGTACTGCTGCTAAGTGATGCAGTAGCTCTAGAGGCAGCGTGGGGCTAGTAGGTGAGGCTGTAGGTACAGATGCTGCTACTGCTTTGTGGGAAAGATGTATTTGTTAACTAGTCGGTATACCTACCTAAATGCAACTGGTGTGAAGACCTGCTTTGCCTGATGGCTCCCATAGTAAAGATTCATTCATCTACACCCATAACTTCTCATGGCTTCCCCATCTACCATCCAGCGACCAAGGAGGTCCAGCCCCTGGCAGAGGGGCTTGGATCTAACAGCGGGCGACATAGGGCAGGAGCTGGACCTGTACTCCTACACTACACCCAGCAGGCAGGATGGAGCAGTGAGTGCTCCCAACACTTAGTACAGCGAGCGGGGTTTGAGAAGGAACCTGCCCTGACACTTGGGGTAGTTGAGCGGGATTTGAAATATGCAGACTCAGAGCAGCTAGACCCTGACACAGCCACTGTTAGTAAATTTAAAACTGAAGACCGACAGGTACACTAGCAGCAAATATTTGCAGTGTGCACATAATAGAAGATTACTATATGTTAGGTCACCAAAGGAGGAATGCAGGAGACCAGAGTTGTGAGGGATTACAAATGTACTCAATCGTCCACACCCCAGGTGGCTGAGCATGGATGGCTCCAGCACCTAGTGACTGGAGTCAATGGCTTTTAAAGGACTTTTGGTGTGCTTTTCCCAGGGCAGAGGCTTCTTTATGCATACCTGGAGGGGAGGTAACGGAATGTAATCACTGCAAGTGAAACGTGGCCTTCAGCAAAGGGAATATCCATTGAAAGTGGACCTGAAAAGCCAGTTCCCAGGGGAAGGGTATTAACTCTATTGCTCCATCAAACCTAAAATTCCAGCCTTTTTGATTTATGGAGTAGGGAAGAAGGTCATATCTTCTGTAATTGCTTCCTGCTGAGGTAGGATGTTGAAGTCACAGGGAATGGGCTTTAATAGTAGTGGGCTGGACGAGGGGTGAAGGAGCATGATTTTCCAAGAGGCTGGTTGGTGAAATCTCAAGAGCAATCCTGTTGAGTGACTTGGGAGTTAAAAGCTGGTCCTGAGGCTGCCACAGCATCACTTGTCTGGTTTTGCTGCTTTTTGGGCCCGGAGCTGAAATACAACTGAGACCTAGATGTTATTTTTAGTGGGGGAAAGAGTAGGGTTCTCAGTGGCCTCACTAGTGATATGAAAGGGGAGAATAGGTTAACCTGGGGGTGAGGTTATTATTTACCCAGTTTTTCCCCTTGCTGGGCACCCACAGGTCTCTTGCATGTCCTGAGATAGTGTTTCAAAATAGGTAGAGCAGTGGTTCAGCTCCTTATGGTAGTTCCAACCCCTGCTGTGATGCCAAGGGTTATGATGAGAGGGATTGTCTGGACTCTGCTTTTGCGTCAGATATGATGGGTTACGAGGACAGGTGAAGACTGATTATTGGGGGCTACATCTACACTGGGTGAGAGATGAGAGTACAGGTTCCTGTCCAGCTGATGGGGAGACAGATGTATATATGTTTTCCACACAGAGGAAGAACAATCCCTGATCTATGAAGACATGCTGAAAAGTGTAAGGAGAGGAGGTGGACTAAAGGGTAAGAGGTTCCTTTTTCTAGTACCCCACTCCAAGCTGAGAGGGTAGTCACCATGGCACTACCAATAAGGGGTGGCAGGTGAGTGGTTGAGATTTTATTGCCGTGAAAGTGGGAGGCAATGTTAGAATGGGCTGTTATCTAAATGAAAAGAGAAAGGGAAGGAAAGGAGCAGTTGAGGCCAGGGGCCAGGATATTTGGATAAGAAGTAAGACACTGCACTCAGAGGAGCCAAATTTCGTAATTTGAATGTCCTAGTCTTACAATCTGCTGCTTGTTGGCTTAAGTTCTTATTTTCACTGAACCTTAATCCTTGTTTTTCTGAATATTCTGGTTTAGCTTAAGAAGTATCCAGCAACCTTGTTCTGCCAGGCTTGCAGACTGAAACCTCATTTTCTTGCTCAGAGTAATATGGCTCTTTTACAATTCTTGTAAATAGTTAACGTTAGAACTGCATTTTTTCTTTCCACATTTCTCTTTTCCTTCTCATCACATACACAACCTTCACACATTTCACACTTTCAAATTAGCCTTCAAACCTTCCTTCTATGTCCTTCACAAATGCATAACCATGCCTCAGACCTTCCGTTAAGTATTTCTACTCTAATATTCTTTCTTTTTTTCTTTAAAATGCATTAGAATTCTTTACTCTTAGAAACCTTAGTTTTTCAATGATATCCAAAATGGTAAACAGCAAACATTTCTTAGATTGACATTTTTCAGAGCATTAAAGGGGGTGAGAATGTTGGCCTTGGGCTCTAAAGGCTCAGTGAGGGCGTCTCTTCGCCATGTCCTGTCATAGAGGAACTTTGCAAGAAGACTAAAGTTGTGAACCTGGAGCGAGAGGAACCAGTGACCCTGACAAAGGAGAAGGTTTCTTGTTCAGAAAAGGGGACAGTCAAAGAGGAGATTAGGTGTTTACAGTGCAAGGAATGGGTCAGCCTTGAGTGAGAGAGTGAAACTGAGGTAGGTGTCTGTGGCTTGGGACAACTGGGCTTTAAGAGGGATACATGGCAGCCCTGGCTGGGCACTGAGGTCGAATGAGAAAAGAGTGAATATGGGGGTTTAGTAAGATGCAGTGTAGAGGTGAGGTGGCTAATGGCTGTGAGACTAATCCATCAAGCCCCATAAATATAGACTGAGGAATGGACAAGTTTCCCAGTGAATTCAGAGAGGGCAGAATAAGTGGCCCCAGTGTCAATTAAAAAGGAGATCAGCTTACCTGCCACCACAGTCATCACCCAAAGCTCTGTTCTGGTGATTTAAGTCTCTGGGGTTCTCACAGGGCCTGGGCAGCTTCTTCGATGGCCAGGCCCAGGAGGTCTGGGAGTTCCAAACCGGATGCAGAGTGGGACCCTGCTAGACTGGCTGAGGTCGGACCTAGAGGGGCCAGACTACAGTCTGATTTCCAGTGGCCTTCCCTTCCACACCTTGGGCAGGGCACAGGCAGGGCTCTTGGGTTTGAGCAGGAATGGGCTGAGTGTCTTTCCTTGTTGCATTTGAAGCATGGGCCCAGAGGATACTTAGCCCCTGACTTACCAGCACTTGGAGGACTAGTACTTCTTTTGGGGTTTCTATTATGAAAATCCTTAAAGGCCAGGTTAATGAGGTCTTTTTGAGGGGTTTGTGGACCTGTGTCTATTTCTCAGTTTATGGTGTGCTTTGGGGGCTGATTGGGATATAAAATGGGTGTTCAGAAGAAGGGCTCCCTCTGGGGAGGTGGGGTCTAAGGTGGTCAATATTTATAGAGGAAGACAGGGGGATGTAGATGTCATGGCAGTCAGGACATAAGACTGAGTCAGGCTCCTTAGTAAAGGTGGTCGGGTCAGTGGAAAAAGACCTGAGATGCCTCTCAATGTGTGTGAGGCTGGACACAGAGAATAGGATGTGGACTCCGACTATGCCCTCAGTTCCTGCTGCCTCCCTCAGGGGTAGAATGGACACAGGAATAGAAGAGGCTGTTGAGGAAGGTGCTCTTCGGGTGGCCTGAGAATGAGTTTTCAATGGGAAAGGCTGTTTTGGAGCTCACGTTCTCAGGATTTGGGCTCTAAGGGACTAGGGGAGAAGGTGGTTTCTGGTTAAGAGGTTCTGGGTTTTGGGAATCTACTGCAGGTGAGGGAGAGGATGTATAAGGGGGTGGGGGTTGCTGGTCTGCAGGGTCAAGAGTAGATTCAGAATCAGCATTTTTAGGGGTAAGATGGGTAGAACAGGATGGAGAGAAAGAGAGGATTGGGCCTGAAGGGTGAAAACGGTCTGGATGTAGGGAATCTCTGACCATTTTCCATCAGAGTGACAGCAGTGACATAAATTGTTCAGTGTGTTAAAATTGAAAGTGTTGTTTTCAGGCCATTGAGAGTTATTATCTAGTTTATGTTGTGGCCAAACAATGTTATCAAATAAAGTGAGGTGGTTGGGCATGATCTCCACCCCCCCCCCCCGCCCCCCGCCCCATGAGTGTGCAGAGGGATTGTGGTGTGGCCCACGAGAGAGAAAGGGTGAGTGACAGGCCACAAATCTAAAGGTGACTGTTTAGGGCAGGTGTCCCTGATGCTAAACAAATCAGCATGAGAAATGAGAGGTGTCCCGCTGGACTGGGCATCCGCAATCCAGAAGGATGCAATGCCAAACAGCTGAGGATCTTCTGGCCAAGCACTAAGACTTTTGAGACCAGAGACGTTCCAGAAGTCAGTGAGAGAGACTGCGCAGAAGACCCGAGATGAGGGGAATTGTGGAACGTCACTCACCTAGAGAAGATTGTCTGGTGTAGGATGGAGGGTTAGTAATGGAGAAGGAGAGATGCCTGGTCTGGTGTCGTCCTTGGCTGGCTTGGGAAGACCTTGTAAGTGAGGAGACACCTGAGTAGGATTCGGAGGTAAGCCCAAAATGAGCTGCCGCCACCTTCTGCTCTCTGAGTAGCAAACTCAAGGTGACTGAGGCTGGAATGATAGCTCCCCACCCTGTGGAACCCTCCCGGGTTTTTGTTGTCCAGGGAGGAACGCACAAGGCCAGAGTGGAGAGGGATCATGAATTTATTCGACCATCCGCACACCAGGTGGTTGAGACTGGATGGCTCCAGCACCCAGTGCGGTCAGTCAGCAGCTTGTAAAGGACTTTGGGTGGGCTATTCCCTGGGCGGAGCCTTCTTTATGCATACTCTCAGGGAGATAACTGAGTGTGGTCACCTCAAGGGAAATGTGGTCTCAACAAAGGGAATGTCCATAGTGAAATCACCTGAAAAGCCAGTTCCAAGGGGAATGGTATCAACTCAATCGCTCCATCAAACCTAACGTTATCTTTGATATCAAAAGTGTACACAAAAATTGCGAAGACTATCTCAATTCTAAAATTAGCGCACACACACAGAAATCTAAGTTCGGGGTATAAATTGGAAATTCACAGAGAAATACAGTTGGGCAGTGAGGAAGAGGATGATGAAGATCCCAGATTTGCAGACAATTCAGGGCACTAAGCCCCCTGTGTCTGTGTAACTCGGTCTCTAAGACCCTGTAACCCCAATTTAGAATGGGGATTATGACAGTTTCTAACCTCTCCCCTACCTCCACCTCTGCTGATACCACAAGGTGGATGGGACCCAATTACATAAAGGATATAGCATAATCATTTCCTACTGTGGAGCAATATCACCATTGGGCTAGTGACACCTCACATTCGTCAAGGTCTGACAGCTTCTGTAGTCAGGAGCAGGGCATGGCGTAAGTGGTCCTTTTGATTCGGGGCTCATGAGACCAGCATTTTGGCTGAGACTGTGGTCTCCCCTGAGTGTCTGGGAGCAAAGGAGATCCTACCAATCTCACCCAGGTTGTGGGTAGAATTTGTTTTCCTGCAGGTGTGGGACTGAGGGGTGGGTTGCTTGTGGCTGTGGCTGCAGGCGTCCTCAGCTCTGAGAGGCCACAGGGAACTTCAGGGGCAAGCCCAGCACAGTCAGTTGCTGCTGCACAGTGCACAGAGCAGAGGGCCAGCAACTCCCGAAGAATGGGCTCTGCAGTCTGTGTGAGAGACCCGTCGATGTGTCGGTGCCACCATGGTGGACATGCACTCTCCTGCTGTCTTCACATGTGTTCCTGGACGGGGCTGGGTGGGATCAGGATAAGCGGGGTGGGTGCCAGGGTATCTTTCCAGGAGTTGACTGACATGTGTGTGTGTGAGGAGGGTGTGGGCACCAGGTGCCCTTGGACTTAGAAACTTGAGAGAAGTGGCCGCTGAAATTGTCATTTCAATGGTTTGACTGGGTGTGTCTCTTTCCCACAGCCTGACCATTCCCTGACGCAAGTCCCTGTAGGTCAGCAAGTGGAGCAGGCTTCCAGGACAGGAAGCACTTACTGGTCTTTTCCCCAAAGGCCTCAGTTAGGATTCCAGGGTCACCATCCATGGAACTACCAGGGAGGAGGCGAGTTCTCCTGAGAGCAGGGGCTGCATCTGTGATTCTTGGGGCAGGAGTCCTGCAGCTGTGGATGTGGGGTTTGCTTTTCCTCCAGCTCCCACTCTAACACCTAAACTAGCCGCCCCTCACCAGGCCATTCTTGGGCACCCACCCTCTGGCCTGTGCACAGGTGCAGACCCAGGTCATGGAGCCCAGTCCAGGGCCCTGAAGCCACCACAGGGATCTTCCCGTGCCCTTGGCTGCCATGGGTGAGAACCTGCTGCCCAGGCTCCAGCCCCCTGGGATGTCCAGGACATGTCCTTCCAGATGGTGTCAGTGTGACTCAGCTTCTGGGCAGCCCCAGGCCATCAGTTGCAATGAAATGAATTGAGGTGAAATGCATGTCACACAAAACTAGCCATCTGAGTCGTTCTTATGTCTAGAATTCACTGGAATGAAATATATTCTCACTGCTGGGCAACCATTCCCATCCCCACTTCCACAGCATTATCATCTTACAAAACGGTACCACTATGCCCCCTACCCTCTCCCTCCCATCCTCTGGCAGCCACCCTTCCACTTCCCTTGTCTGTGAATATGAGGAAACAGGAATGTCATGAAAGTGGGATCTTCCATATTTGGCCTCCTGTGATGGGGTCATTTCCCAAGCACTGTGTCCTACAGATTCCTGTGATTGGTCCCAGTAGATGTCAGAATACCCCCCTTCGGAGGCTAATACTATGGGTGCAGCTTGTGTTTGTTGGGGGAGGGGAGGGGAGGGCTGGCAGCTCCCTGCCCACTGGCCCTGGAGGCTCCTTCCTTGGAGGCTGAGGTTGCACTGCAGAGCTGCAGGTTCCCAGCACCACATACCCATCCAGGTCTGGGAACCAGGAACACACCTCCAGCTGCTCCTGGGAGTGAGATCCTCATCCTGGCCCCACAGACAGCTCTGAAGCTGTCACTCAGCTGGTTTCAATACTGGACACATGTCTAATTTTATACAAAAGTTAAATTTCTAACATCCAAAGGAGCCATTGAAATATCTCAGCCCAGGGCCTTCCATGCGTCATGAGCAGCCGGTGAAATGGAACCCGAGAGTGTCCTTCTAGCCTCTGCCTGTTCCACCTGAGCCTCCTGGGCAGTGTCTGCTCCCCTTTTTGGCTTCCAGGTCCACGGCAGGGGCAGGTTCTGTGCTCAGCGCAGTGCTCCTGCCTTTTCCATGGACAAGGCTTGGCTGAGCCTGACAGCCATCCCACCCCCACTCAGGAGGTTCCATCTTTCTACAGAAGTCCCCAGGACCCTGCGAAGTTCTGGCCTCAAACCATGAACAGACACTGACAGACCTATGGTCTAACCCAGTGGTACACAAACTGCAGCTCGTGAGCCACATGCGGCACTTTGGCCCCATGAGTTTTTAGCAAAGGCCAGCTTAAGAGTACCCTAATTAAGTTAATAACAATATACCTACCTATATACTTTAAGTTTAAAAAATTTGTTTCTCAAAAGAAATTTCAATCGTAGTACTGTTGATATTTGGCTCTGTTGACTAATGAGGTTGCTGACCACTGGCATAACCAAACACTTCACTCGCGTGATGTGAGACCAAGGCAGGAGGGGACATTGTCAAGGCCTTTCATAGTGGCACTCATTCTACTCCTCCTCCTGTTATGGAGTGCTTCCTACTGTTGGCCAGGTGCTAGTTCCCACCCTCAGGTGCTTACAGACAATGGAAGAAGGTGTTCAAATGGATTTAGAACATGGAGACACCCCCCTTGTGATATGCCAAGTGTTCCCTCCATTTTCCAAAAGTTAACTTTTAACACTCTCCATAAACTCAGAGAGCATAGGTTGTTATTATTGCTGAATGTCTAATGGGGAAACTGAGTCAAAAACAACACTGCTCTCAATCTGTGCACCCCTAAAATACAAATATCAATACCACACAAGTTCTGTGGATCAGGCACCTGGACATGGTTTGTCTGGGTGCCTCTGCTGCAAAGTGTCAGTGAAACAGGTGATGTGTTGCAACTGAGGCTCGACTGGGGACAGATTTCCTCCCAAGGTCACTTGTCTGTTGTTCCTTAGGATGCAGTTTGTACTGAGAGCTTGATTTCATGCCAGTTGGCCTGGTTACTCCATCAGTTCTCTCCTATGGGGTCTCTACATAAGGCAGCTCAAAACAAGAACGTTTGTTCTCCTTGTACCAGAGATCTGACAGACACACACTCACAGACAGACAGACACACACACACACACACACACACACACACACACACACAACACAACACACATGCACACACAGAGATACAGTAAAATCGAGAGGAAGGAAGGGCTATGAAGAATGAGACTATGAGATAAGGGTGTCTCCAGCACAGAAGTTCTCCCAGCATAGACACAGCTGATCCTCACAGCCAATTGGCCTGGAGGTCAATTACTCCCAGTGATACCAACAAAAATCAAGACTTAACTACAACAAGACTGTGCACACAGCCCACAAAGGGGTGCAGCAAGAGTGTCCACCTCAGGTATCTGGGTAGGCTGAGCCACTGGGCCCTATGAGACACCTAACACACAAAGCCACTCTATCAACTCAGGGAAGCAGCCAAAATGTGGAGACAAAGAAACAGATTACAAATGAAAAAAATGGAGGAATGCAAATGACTGGATATAGAGTTCACAACCCCGGTTATAAGGTTTTTCAAGAATTTTCTAGAAAAGGCCAATAAATATACCCTCAAGGATATAAAAATGCACCAACTAGAAATTAGCATAAACTGAATGAAATAAAAAATATTATACAGCTATCTAACAGCAGACTAGAGGATCACAAGAATCAAGTCAAAGATTTGAAATACAAAGAAGCAAAAAACACTCAACTGGAAAACCAAAAAGAAAAAATAATCCAAAAAATATGAAGATAGTGTAAGGAGCCTCTGGGACAACTTCAAGCATACCAACATCAGAATTATGGGGGTGCCAGAAGAAGAGAGAGAACAAGATACTGACAACCTATTTGAAGAATTAATGACCCAAAACTTCCCCAACCTGGTGAAAGAAATAGACTTACAAGCCCAGGAAGTGCAGAGAACCCCAAACAAAAGGAATCCAAAGAAGACCACAAGACACATCATCATTAAAATGCCAAGAGCAAAAGACAAAAAAAGAATATTAAAAGCTGCAAGAGAAAAACAGTTAGTTACCTACAAGGGAGCACCCATATGACTGTCAGTTGATTCTCAACAGAAACGATGCAGGCCAGACGGGAGTGGCAAGAAATATTCAAAGTGATGAATAGCAAGAACCTACAACCAAGATTACTCTACCCAGAAAAGCTATCATTCAGAATTGAAGGTCAGATAAAGAGCTTCACAGATAAGTAAAAGCTAAAGGGGTTCATCACCACCAAAACAGTATTATATGAAATGCTGAAAGGTATTCTTTAAGAAGAAGAAGAAGAAGAAGAAGAAGAAGAAGAAGAAGAAGAAGAAGAAGAAGAAGAAGAAGAAGAAAAAAATTATGAACAACAAATACATATCTATAAACAAGTGAATCTAAACGTCAAGTGAATAAAAAAATCTGATGAACAGAATAAACTGGTGAACATAACAGAATCAGGGGCATGGAAAGGGAGTGGACTGAAAATTCTCGGTGGGAAAGCGGTGACGGGGGTGTGGGAAGAGACTCTACAAAAATCTTACTCCCATGATGAGGGCAGTAGGGGGTGGGGTAATGGCAGAGGGTGGGGTGGGAACTGGGTGGAAGGGAGCTATGGGGGGAAAAAGAGGAACAATTGTAATAATCTGAACAATAAAGATCTGTTAAATTTAAAACAATAAAAGATAAAAAAATCAATAACAGATAGAAATTCAAAACAAAACCAACCCCCCCCCCCAAAAAAAAAATAATAAAGAAAAGACAAAGACCAAACAAACAATGAGACTATGAGAGAATGACAGGATCTGACATCCCATCACTTGGGCTCTACTTGACATTGTTCAGAATCCAGTTACTGAGCGCTCAGCAGACGCACAAGGATGTTCCCACCAGGAGGTGGGACTCACTCAAAGCCACTGTGAAAGCTCCCCTCACATGGGCCCACATGAGTCACTGAGACTGAGTCTAAGATTAACAAGAGACCACTGCATGGTTGTAGGCCAGTGAGTGACAATATCTGAATTTCCTGTAATTTCAAATCCTTAAAGGTGCAGACCTGAAAATGAGGCCAAATGAACAGTGACTTCCCTGAGATCACACACTGGACCCCAGGCTTGTTTTGTCTAGTGTTCCATGCTGTGTCCCACTCGTGCTTGTCACTCTTGCACCTCTACGTTTGTTCATCAGAGTCATGGGATACCAGCCCACAAGTATAAGGAGCCTTGTCTCATCTACACCTGATGACTTCCTATGGAAATGGTGTCTAGCATCATCCTCATTGGGCAGCTTGGGAAACTGGGGAGGCCCAGAGAAGCACAGATGTTTCTACAAGACACAGAACTAATAAAAAAAAAGGAGGTGTGAACACAGCTTTCTCACCCAAATAGGGGGCCTCGTACCTTCCCAGGGAGCTGAGGGAAGGAATGTGTTAGATATTGGTGTACAGGTACAGAGATAACAGGGGTGAAGAGGGTGAGAGGTCAACAGCCCAGAGGGGGCTTAGGGTGATTCTGATTGGAGAAATGGCCCAGGCCATGGAACCTTGAAGGGGTGACCTCACTTCCTTGGTGACCGATCCCCAACAGAAATTAGAACCGTGGTAACCAGGTCCCCACATTCTAGAGACAACTGCCTTTCCAGCTCACTTGAGTGGAAAGGGTCAGGAGACTAGGATGGCTCTTTGTTGCTTTCCGTCAATCCGAGGCTCTGGGCAGAAGAAAGCCCAGAGAGAGAGATGTTGCTGTTGCTGTAGAAATTGGTGCAAGTGCCGGCACCAACATCCCTCGGCCCCTGGCAGGAGGACCCATCGGGTAACTGTGGGCATCCCAGGGAAGACTTTCCCAAGTCAGACCAGACCGTGGCCCCCAGTTGTGAAGGCCCAAGCTTCCTGCTCCTCATCCCAGGTATGTGTTTGTTGGGGGTGGTGAGGGACAACGTGAGATGAGGGACACACAACCTGGGCAGGAGCAGGTTGGTAGGTGTCAGAAGCCTGGAGGGTGTGTCATGTTCATTGCCCAGGTCATGGCTCGCAGAGAGGGTAGCTGAGTGTTGGGGATGGACTCTGCTACCCACTTGTTAATTACGGGTCCTCACGGGATCATCTCAAGCCCTCCCTGCCTGAAGGTCATTGCAGATGCCCCTCTCTGTCTGATCTGGGAGCAGAACTGGAGGTGGGCATCTTCCCCATTGGTAATGCCAGGCCCTTGATGCCTCCTGGCCGGGGACCGGGCTGTGTCTTTGCAGAGCTCCAATCATGACGTCCTAGAGGAGCAAGCTGACAGGTTCACTGATGCCAGCAATGGGTATAAAGGACAAGTGGACCAGGCCAGGAAAACCGTCCAGTGCCAGTCTGAGGTGAGAGGTGGCCCACACCATGACCCCGAGATGACTGGGGTGGGACAAAACTCAGACTCAAATCTGGGGCATCAAAGTTCTCACAGGTCCACTCCCAAAGAAAAGTTCCTGAAACCCTCCAGACCAGGTCCCTGATCGGATAGAAAAGACAGTCTTCATGTGGTTGTTGGGGTCATAGAGAAAACATTTTTGTTGTCTCTGTGTTTTTCTAATTTCAAATGTTTAACTCCCTGCCCCAAGTATCCTGTGGACCAATCCCAGCTCCACTGTCCTTGTAGACTTTCTGCAAACCTTACGTATCATCCCACTTGACAGTGCTGTGTATTTAAAAAAAGTGGGAAGGGGTTAAAGTATTGGATATTTTCTCTGTAATCTAACATTACACAAAGCATGGCCAACCATTGAAGAGCGGCCCGGTCAGGAGCTGTGGCCTTACCCATCTCCATATCCTCCCACCGAGGATGTTGTTTTCCTCAGTGATTCAGGCTTTCACTATTGTTAGACCTTGTTGTGAATTAGTTCTTGCTGGTTCAGCAGGGCTGCTGGGAATATCCCCACTGGGTCCTGATAGACTCTATGAGTGTGCCAGGTCTGCCATTAGCCAGGACCACAGATGTGGTAGAAGGTTCCTGATGCCTCCTGGCTCAGTATCTGCTCTGTCTTTGCAGACCTCTAAGAAGGACATCACCAAGGTGGTGGCCCATGAGCCTGACTACACCACCTACCAGGTCAGGGTGCAGGTGAACCAGGCCGATGACACCGTCCAGTGTCCGTCTGAGGTGAGAGCTGGCCCAGGGTGATCTCCACCTCCAGGACCTCAAGATGACCAGGGAGGGTGGGGAATCCAGACTGCAATGTGCAAACTCCCCAGGGCCCTCTCAGGGCTTTCCCACTAGCGTGTCCACAGTCCCATGACAAAGCAATCTGGAACTCCACTCCCCGCCACCAGTTCCATGAGAGAATAGAAAGACACCCCTCACATGTGCATGGGAATTTTACAGAAAAATTTATACTGTTTTACTTCATTGGAGGCTTCAAGCACATTTGCATTTTGCTATTCTGTGGTTGTAATTACCCGTCCCAGGTAACCTGGGGAGCAGTCAGCTCCACTGTCCTTGCAGACCTTCTCTAAGCCTCACTCACCATCACACTTGACTGGATGGTCTGTCAAAAAGATGGGAGGAAGCAAAGTATTGGATGCTTTTCTCTGCAACTTGTCATCTCACCGAGCAGGGCACACCACCCTAGGCCCGCTGGGTCAGGACCTGTGGCCAACTCACCTCCACATCCTCCCATAAAGGAAGCAGTCTTCCTCAGGGATGCAGCCTTTCAGGGTTGCTGAGCATGACATGATGCACTTCCGCTGCCCGTTCAGCAGGGTTGCCAGAGCTTCCTCACTGTGTCCTAATAGACTGTCTCAGTTTGCCAGGGCTGCCATGGGGTAGAACCACAGATTGAGGTGGGAGGTTCCTGAAGCCTACTGGCCCGGTACCGGGCTCTGTCTTTGTAGAGCTCCAACCAGGACATCACTGAAGGGCTGGTCAACGGGTTCAACTACTCGAACTCCCTCAACCTGAGGAAGATGCGTCAGGCCACCGACACCATCCAGGGCTGGACTCAGGTGAGAACTGTCCTGGAGGGTGTCTATACCCAGAAAACCTGGTCACCTGGCAGTGCCCAGAACCCAGAGTCAAATCTGGCGATACCCGGAGGCCCTCACAGGGCTCTGCCTAGACTGTGCCTCAGCCCCATGACTGGGGACTCCAGACCTGCACTCCTCCCTCCTATTCCATGGGAGAGTAGGAAGACTCTCCTCACATATTTGTGGAAATATCAGAGTGAGATAATTTTGTTTGACTTCACAGTAGACCGGAGCTCTTTTGCCCATTGGTTTTGTTGTTTAAACTACCCTTACCAGGATCCTGTGGAGCAGTCAGTTCCACTGTCCTAGGAGACCTGGTCCGATAACGGAGGTCGTTTGCCCAGCACTGCAGCCTTTCAGTGCTGTTGGACATGGGCGTGATTCAGTTCGGCTGCCATGTCAGCAGTGCTGCCCAGAACACTAAAGTGTGTGGGAATGGAGTGTGTTAGGTTGCTCGGGCGACCACACATAGGACCATACTGGGTGGTGTCAGCAGCAGACATTCATTTTCTCACAATTCCGGAGGCTAGGAGTGAGACAGGAGGCTGTCAGCAGGGCTGGTGTCTCCTGAAGGTTCTCTCCTCAGCTTGTAGATGGCCGTCTTCTCTCTGTGTGTCACATGGACTCCCTTCTGCACTGCCATGTGTCCTCCCCTCCTCTTCTGAGGACACTGGTCAGATTAGATTAAGACCCACACCACTGAATGCAATTCACCTTATTACTTGCTAAAAGACTAAAACTCCAATGCGACACATGCTGAAGTTCTGGGGTCCCAAAACCAGGGAATTAGGGGATCACAATTGAGATCACAATATGCACCACCCGCCTCTGGAGATGGATGCCCAGTGCTGGTGGAAGAACATGCACATGTAAAATGTAATGGCTGCAGGCAGATTTCAAACCCAAAGGGCTGTAGCAGTGATGGTGCCAACAGCAGTTTTTGATCATGGCTGATGCATTGCTCCCAGCCTGGCCCGGGGATTTCTCACTCATTGAAATTTTCACCTGTCCAGTGTCAGGTTGCTCAAGGCAATCACAGTGTTCCTTCATTGGCAATTGCCTCACAGGGATTCTGAGTCACCTACCACTTTACACCCACCACATGGATTTGTTCCCTCTGGAGTCCTCTACTCAGATTCATGCCTACTGATCACAATCCTCCAGTCTGGAGACTAAAGGCATTTGCCCTTTTGCAGAATCTGGGTTCTCCACAATGAGGGTCCAAAAATGCCCTTTACTGTAAAAGGATGAAACAAAAGTGTCTTTTTGGAAGTCAAGGTTTTCATAGGCCATGTCTATGATGGACCATTTTCCCACCCAGGGGATGGGCAAGGTTCCTATCACCTTTGCCTCCATGTCGGGGGCAGATAAGTCTCAGGTAGCTGAGAGAAAATGTCATGCAGGACAGTTTACATTCCTGACCTTCATAACCTTGAGAAGACATGTCACATCCCTAAGCTCTGTGTTCTCATCTCTATAATGGGGATGGTTCTTGAGGCATCATGGGGACAATGATCATCATACTAACTATTAATAAAAGTAGGTTTGTTGTTCCTAAGCTAAACCAAGCAAGCAAACAAACCTGCCCAGAAAGTAACAATGGTACAAACATCCCCCACTCGCGAACTTGAGTGGAACATTGAAAACCTAGAACCTCATTCAGCCTGGACACTCCTGTGCCTTCTCTTGCACACATTCCTGAGGGTCTGGGACTCCTGTGTGAGCTCCAGACCTCCATCTTCCTGGGATTCTTGGTGATGCCACTGACTGGATGTCCCTCCTTGTCCCACACAGTGTGCCGCTGAGATAAATCTGAGACTCAGTGAGTCTTGCAGGATGTGGGCCCTCCAGAAAGGCACCTTGGAGAAGGTGGTGGGATCCCTGGTCCCAGCATTCCCGGCTGGAAAGATCCCTCACATCTGCACCCTGATGCCCATCCACCCGGCCTTGTCCAGAGCCCAGTGGTTCTTGGAAGAGCTGTTAAGTAGGTGAGCGAAGGTCCCCTCTGCAGTGCAGTGGGGACTCTGCCTACTGCTATCTGTGTGTCTTGACAATGTCATCACATCAGTCTGAGCCTCATAATTCTCCTCCGGAAAGTGGGGTGGTACAGGATCAACATCACAGGGCTCTTGTAGGCACTGCTGTGGGGACAAGCCATGGCAGGGCTTACCTGCTGCCTGGTTCGGCAGAAAGGGCTGCTGGACCAGCTGTGGTTGTTCGTGCCACTTATGTCTCTCTGTCCCATGGAAAGTGCCCTGAACCCCCATCAGCGGCCTGTGGCATCTGAGTTTGGAAAAACAGTGGGGAAAAAAAAACAACACCTGTCAAGCAGTTTGAAATTTCACCAGCTGACCTGGTCCTGGTCCTTGGTGTAGCCACATGGGAGATAGCAGGGGATAGAAGGGTCCCAGGCCCACTCAGATGGCTCAGATGGTTCTGGTTGGAGCACATTTAATTGACAATTGTGCTAAGCTCCTACTACAGGCAGGCACTTTTGGAGACACTTAGCCTGACTCAAGGAATGAAGCAGACACAATCTCTGGCCTCTGTTCTAGTCACCAAGTCAGACAGTCACACTGTTCATCATTCACAGGTCCTGTCCACCATCCATCACATCGGATTCCATCAGGGTGTTTAGTACCTCTGGAGGGATGCCTCTGCATAATGATCAGGGTGACACACCGCAGGATCAATTAGCAAAGTGAGTGGTCTGTGGGTGCAGAAGGAGGGTCTCCTGTGTTAGCAGATGGGGTGCTTAGGCAGGGCAGGGCCTGGCAGATTCCCAATCTTACACATCTTCTGATTCCCAAGGGAGGCCTGAGCTCTGGGGGCTCCTCCTCAAGGAGACATGAGTAAAGTGGACAGTGGTCAGGATCCCTGGCCTCGTTGACCCAGAGGGGAGGCTGGGCTGAGTTGACCCTCAGAGTCCCATCCCCACCCACCACAGACCCATCCCGCTCTGCCTGCCCCTCTCCACATTCATCTCCCCTGACCCCCCATGGGCGGGCTCTGAACAGGATGGTGGTGATCAGGCTGCTCACAAGTCTGTCTCAGTCCTCAGCCTCGATGCCCAGGGTTATGGAGGGTTGGAGTGGGTAGCGTACAGGACCTTCAGGAGAGCTGCCAGTGGGAAGAAGAGTTTCACACAGACTCCGTGTTCAACCTGCTAGATTCCACGAATGCTTTAAGCATGATAGCCACACAGGTGGCCAGGGTTGGCATGGGACTCTCCTCTGGATGGGGAGGGGCCTGGACAGAGGCTCAGTCCTCAATAAGGGTGTCATGGGAGGGCAGAGTGGAAGGAAAGACCAGGACTCTGACTTTATTCCCCACCTGCCTCTCCCCAGGGCCACCGCTTCTGTGATGGGAACCTGGCCGGACCTGATACAACATTTTGGCCAGCCCCTCATGTTCCCCTGGTTCATTCTAAAGCAGGCCTTGGTGCTGCACAGCCTCCCTGTCAAACACCCAGTGGGCCTCGTAAGAAGTCTTTGGGTGGAGCTGGATCAACTAGAGCCTACAGAGGCACAGTGGGAAGGTGAGGGGACTGTAGTCTGGCAAGAGGATTGGGTGTGTGGGACAGGGGGTGGGGTGTTTCATGGGCCAGTCTTCCCTTAAAGGCAGTCACATCTTTCCTGTGTGTGGAAATGCACGGGAAAGTGAGGCATGTGCAAGTACCTGTCTCTTTACCCTGCTCTAGAATCACTGAAAGAGCTCAAGCACACCCCAGACCTGGTGGAAGGGCCTGCTCCAGGGCGAGAGCCCGGTCCAGGTGTGAGAGTGCTGGAGCCATGTGGACCACCAGCTCTGATCCGAATGCCAACAACAGAGCCAGCTCCATCCCCAACAACTGACTACCCCAGGGCTGTGACCCCTGAGGCCCTTTTAAGGGAGGAGAAGATAAACATCCTGACCTTCCCTCCAAGAATGGTGGCTGAGCAACTGACAGCAATGGATGCAGTGAGTCTTGGTCTCTCAGGGTGGGAGGGACAGGACTTCCCTCTGCCCTTGGCTGCCCCAACCTGCCTTTCCATGATCCCAACTTCTATGACCTTGATGCAAATCACAGAACAACCTCTTTACCACCCTAGGGTCCTGGACAACTCTCTCAAACCCTAACCTTTGCTGTCCACCTGTGGGCGGTGGAGGTGGGCACCTCAGGCCCTGCTGCACAGACTGGCTGTGCAGATTAAATGAGGGAGCGGAGACAGAAAGCTGGGTGGGGCCTGGGCCCGGTTTGTGGGGAGGGGAGCTCACTGTGTGCAGCCAGATCCATGGGCCGCCCATCCATGAGCCCATAAGCTCAGTGGCCCCAGCACTTATTAGTCCCCTGATGTGTGTTTACCACTAAGCGAGACAAACAGCTGTGGTGGTAGCTGTCACAGGGGAATGTGCACTGAATTGGGATCTGGTCCAGACTGGTGTCAGATGCTGGAAGATGCCCTCTTGGGGTGAGCAGACGTAAGCCACTTCCTGGAGCTTGGAGTCACTGAGGATGGGCTGGAGGCAGATGCTCCTGTCCCTTCCCCACCAGTCTTGGGCCCTGGGTCATCCAGTGCTGGGTGCCCTGGGTGGACAGACAATGAATCCCATGGACTCAAAGGCTCAGGCAAATCCTCAGCTTCCTGAGCTTCAGTCTTGACCAGTGTCTCTTTGAGGGACCGGAGACCCTGTTCTGGGGTGTGGCAGGGCTGGGTGACACCCCCCTTTCTTCCCAGGAGTTGTTCAAGAAGGTGCAGCCCCACCAGTGCCTGGGCCGGGTCTGGTCCCAGAGGGCCAATCCTAGCAATGAGGAGTTTGTATCCACTGTCCGTGCCACTGTCACACAATTCAACAATGTGGCTACCTGTGTGATCACCACCTGCCTTGGGGACCAAAGCATGATGGCCCAGGACAGAGCCAAAGTGGTGGAGCACTGGATTAAGGTGGCCAAGGTATGTTAGGAGAAGCCCAGCAGCATCCCTGTGCAGATCCTTGAAAAATGCCTCTGCTGCTCAGACAATTCTCAGGACTGAGGACTGAGATCAGAGCCCCAGTACAGCCTCCAGGTCCTCTCTGCCAGAGTCACTCAGAACTTGACCCCCACCCCAGCCGTCCCCGTGGTGGGAGGCTCACTTCCTTCCTGGCTCCTTCCTTGGGTCGAATTGGGATCCTCCTGGTTCTGAGAGTTGGTCATTAGGTGCTGAACTTGCCCACCCTGAGCATCTGTCCTCTCAAGTGTAGCTGCCAATCAAGGGTTTCTGAAGCTACAGCTGCCACTCCCACCTCATAGCACATGTCTCCCTTTCCCCAGGAATGCCGGAGCCTAAGGAACTTTTCCTCCCTGCACGCCATCCTGGCTGCTCTGCAGAGCGTGGCTGTCCATCGCCTGCAGGAGACATGGGGGAAAGTTTCCAGGTGCGTAGGCCTCTCCCATCACAGCAAGCCTGCTAATGTGTCGCCCATATGTCTCCCAATGTCCCCTCACCTCCTGGGAGGCAGCCATCCCTGAGGTCAAAGACTGGTCTTGTTGGCTGGCAATCTGGCCCCTCAGGCCACTAACTCTGCTTCAGGAGTCTGTTTCCTTCAATGTCAGAGACTGCATTGAGCCAAATGGGGGTGATTTTCATGTTTCCAGCACCAGAACCCTATGCCCAGTTGAAACCCAAACTGGTCAAAAGAGAACTTCTCCTTCGATATGGGAAGGGGTCACAGAGACCAGCATGAGAGCCCTACCCTAGTCCCATGCAGACCTTCTTGCTCAGAGGAACCCAGTGATACCCTCACCAAGGCAGTATGAAACATGAGATTTTCAAAAGGAATTTGCTGTTAACCCTTCTCTCCCATTTGTTTTCGAAACTTGCCTTTCCTCTTTCCATCCCTTCAGGAGGCGCGCTGTTACAGTTAAAAAACTCTTCAAGGAAGACAACTCACTGTGCAGGAAACAGTTCATCAAGGTAGAGCGAGCCTGGAGGTCTGCAGAGAGGAGGGCAAGAGGGATGAGGGGACTGAACTGGCTGTGGCTTTGGTAGTTTGTCACTGAAAGATTCTCTGGAAATGTACACCCTCTCGGTCCCGATTACCAGGAAGAGGGATCTGTTTGGTCCACGCGCAGGTGGAACCAAAGAGCTGCTTGGCCTCAGGTCCCCCTGGATGGACCAGAGACAGAGGGGTTTGCTCTCTGTGACTTCCTACTGTGCCCCTAGAGCACTCGATGCCAGTCATTCTCCTTGTGATTGACATGCAGGTGTGACCATCCACTGCTGCAGGCCTCACAGGGTGGTCATGAATTCAGGGCAGGAAAGATCTGTGCAGACCTCCCTGCCCTGTCCTACCTGGAGGGCTGAGGGCGAGAACAATGATGGCAGGAATGACATTGAGTCCTCAGGGGAATCTGTGAGCTAGATGGAGGTCACCCACTTTCAGAGGAGGGAATGGGTCAGGGAGGTCAGGCCCAGACCCAAGGTCAAACACACTGAGTGAGCATTGTAGCTGGGAGGCATCCAGAATCAGAGCATGCTAAAATTGGAATGGCATTGGTACCAGCTGACTTGGGTCAGATATCCAGGGTGTGAGGTCAGGGGTGGTGGGGAAGTGGGGTGAGGTGAGCATGAGCTCAATGACCCTGCCCTCCACCCTGGTGTTAGCAGCCCTCCAGGTTTGCCACTATGATGTTCCACCTCCGAGGATCCAGGAAGGGGCTGCACAAGAAGGTGAGTGAGCCTGTCTGGGGAACACTCTGTGGTCAGAGCAGAGGGTGTTCTGTGCTCTGCCCTGGAGGCCTCCAAGTCAAGAGAGGGAGGCTTTGTTCCTTCAGCCCCATCTCCTGTGCCCTCAGAACCAAAAACCTTCCCTTAGATGTGACCAAGAGGAGGGCCTAGGGGAGCTGAGTGTAGGATGGACATGGGCGTGGTTCTGGCCCAGGAAAACAGACCCTGTAATTTGCCCAAAGGACATCCTGGGAGGTGATCAAGAGGCATTCCTGGAGAGTGAGGGAGGAGGCAATTGAGTGGAGGACCTAAGGCACCTGAGCTGCTCCATATGAGAACCCTGGGGTGGTCAGTTGGCTGAGAGTGGGAGGCTTTCAGGAGAGGGTCTGTGGGGCACCTGAGAACAGGGGCTGATCCCACCCTCACCCTTTGTGCCCAGTGTGTTCCCTTCCTGGGAGAATACCTGAGTCTTCTGAATATGATGGACATGAGGATGAAGGATGCTCTGGAGGTGGGTTAACTGGAGCCTGACCTGGGGTGTCCAGGATTGACCTTGGGGGACAGAGAGCCCCATACTGAGCCCTGAGTTCTCAGCACAGCCTCCCCTTGGAGCTAGAGCGACAGGTCCATCGTAGCCATCTGTTATACCCTCCTTTGGAGCCCAGAAGCAGGCCTTGATCCAAGTTCTGTTTTTTAGTGTTTCCCATCCCCTCCTAGGTCCTGTTGGAAGTGTAACATGAAAAAGGTGGGCACAAGGGGCTAGTCCTAGCCAGGTGTTTCTTTCTGATGGACCTTAGATGTCTGCCTTATAGGGGGAATCAGATCAACATAGAAAAAAGAAAACCTGAGCCTCTGGGAACCTCCTGAGAAGCAGGGGAGGGGAGTGAGAATCAGAGACACCCTGGCCAGCACACGTAGTGGCTTCACCCCCTGCATCTTCCATTTATTGGGAGATTTTGATAATGGAAGTAGGAGACCCCTCCATTTGATGGCTGAGGACACCGGAGTGGCATCCAGGATAACCGTCTAGAGGAAGGGCTGTTGATGCCCATCTCTGAGCACAGGAAGGGCCTGGGTGGAATTAGGTGGAAGGAGGGTTCCCCTGTGTTCAAAGATCGAGAGCTGTGCCCCGGCTCCACTCTGCACTCCCACTGAGGCAGCATCTGCATCCTCTCCCTCCCTCTGGCCCCAGGTGGACAAAATTCTGCAGGAGATAGTGGTGCTGCAGGAGGCTGCAAAACAATACCAAATCCAACCAGAGGAGCAATTCCGGGCCTGGTTCTGGGCCCTGGAGCGGCTCAGTGAAAATGAGAGGTGAGGCTGGGCAGGTGTTGGGCAAGGGGAGGAGTGGACGCTTTTTGCTGGTCAGTCCAGAGAACCTTTGTCCATGGCTCCCTGATCCCCGCACAGAACTTGCTGTGTAGCAATTCCTGGGGCTCCTGACACTGGGAGGGACACAAGAGGCCTGGGAACTCACAGGTTTCACTCTGTCCTGCAGTTACATCCGGTCCTGCCAGCTGGAGCCATAGTCCTAGGTGGCCAGGGGAAAACTGGTCGAAGGAATTCATTGGTTTCCTGCAGATGTGAAAAGTATTCTGAACGTTATAGCAGTTTCATACACTAAATGGGAACTATATTTTTATATTTACCCTTTCATATATAGTCATAATACATGTAAATATACCCTTAACCATAGTTATAGATAAGTTTTGTTATGTTTATGTTTAGTAAAGTATTTAGAAATATTAAAATTATTTCTGAAACATGGTATCTTCTAGTATCTTTTTTCATGCTTCATCATAAATTATGTAATTTGGCCTTAGTTAATGGGCTTTAATTATTTTCTTTTCTACTTTATGAATAACTCTTTGATGATCATTGTTGTATAGGTACCTGTGAACATTTATTCAATTCATTTTGAATCATTTCCTGCAAATAAAATTTGTTTCAAAAAAGCACATTTTATATTTTAGTAAGTATGCATTTAGAACCATTTCATCAAATTCCCTTGGAAAATTGATTGGGGACTTTTCAGATCAGTAGATTGGGTTAAGAGGAATTCATTCACTGGCCCCTTTATCGGGTATGTGTTGAGCACCTCCTATGGGCCAGGCACTAGAAGCACAGTGCTCAAGCAAAGAGCATGTCCTGATGGCATGTTTGTATGACAGAGTCAAACCAGCCAGCACATGCATACCGTGAAGTCAGGATGTGCTGCGTGCTCTGCTCAAAAGGTAAAGCAGAGATAGAGACAAATGGTGAAGAGGTAATGTTGTGTGTAGGATGATGTGAAGGTTTGTGGGATCGGGGTGATAGTTGAGGCTGCTTTGGGCATATGCATAGATGACCAGCAAAGTGGAAACATCCCAGCTGAGCCCCCGGTTTGGGCTCTGGTTGCAAAGTGCTCTAGGTAACTCCTGATCTGATCTGATGGAGAATGTGTATCCAGCCTCATTCTTCACAGAAGGGAGGACAAAGCACCCAGCCCCTAGCCTGTCCGGACCCGTTTACCATGAATTAACCTTTCATTGTGGTGCCTATTCTTACTTTACTGCTGTTGCTCCAGTGTGTCATCTTCCTGTAACAAAGCATAAGCAGCAGGTATTCCTGTGTGCCTGGCCCTTAACTATATAAGGGCAGTGCACACTGTGTTTAATTCCCAATTCTAAATGGGCCACGTGACTTGCAATGGAGCCATCCTCCTGTCTGCCCAGTTCGTGGAACCACACACTGAATGGGTCTCTCCCAAGCATCATTGTGTTGCTCAGGAACCTCCAATTGCTTCTTGCGCTTCCCTTGAGATTACGGGCATTTGAGTTGACTCTCCCATAAGCACCACCCCAGCCCCCAGTACACTTCAAGAACTTGGCTCTTTTATTTCCATCATGCTGCTCCCACACTGAATGGCACACAAGATGTCTAAGGGCTTAGAATGTGTTGTGTTGGAAGGTCATTATATGGTAGTGAACTAAGAGTTATGACGAAGTAAGAGTGAAGGAGGTACCAGTGATGCATTTACTAAAATCATCAGAGATGAGAGAGGGAATTGGGGCTCTGTGGATGATCACAATCAGCAGTACCGGAACAGTCTAAGAACATAACTGTCCCTCTGTTGGCCTCCATCTCCTGGCGAGTGACATGGAGGCGTGACCATTTCATGAGGTGTGGACTCTCCCTGTTGGTCAGTCTAGAGAACCTGTGTCCCTGGCTCCCTGGTCTTCCCCCGGCTTTGCTGTGTAGCAATTCCTAGGGCTCCTGACACTGGGTGGGACACCTGAGGTGTGGCTTTTGGGAGCTCACAAGTGCCCCTGAGTCCGGTAATTACACCCCATCCTGCCTACTGGGTCCCCCGTCCTAGGTAGACAAAAGAACACTAAAGGTCAAGAAGATTGGTGACAGTGAGTGTCCAGGTGGGCAGGACAACCTATTCATCACAAGCAGGGCCACTGCTGGGTCCTCAGGAGACAGGGCTGCTTCCTCTGCTCTAGAAGGAGGAGCAGTTGGGACTCTTCCTGGTGAGCCCTGAAAACCAGGAGGGAAGAGAAAACACCCCACCTTTCTCACAATTCTCCCCAAGGCCTCTTTGTGCATGGGATGGGCAGCAGGATTTGGTCTCCTCCTTTGCAAAAGTCTCAGGGCTGGACTTCTGTCTATTTGCACCACCTCCCTTCCGGCTGGGGGAGTGCAGCTTCCTCTTTGACAGAAGTCTGCTTCTTGGACTGGTCAGTCCAGAGAACCTTTGTCCATGGCTCCCTGATCCCCGCACAGAACTTGCTGTGTAGCAATTCCTGGGGCTCCTGACACTGGGAGGGACATGAGCTCAATGAGCTTCAGTCTTGGACATGGGGTAAAATAGCAGCTTCTGAAACACAGATGATGTCTAAGAAGAGCGGGCAGAGCAGTACAGTGCAGGGCACAGGGAAGCAGACCAAAGCAGAGCTGACTAGCCAGAGAGGGGCCTGAAGGTATTCTTGTTATGGGCTGACACGTGTGAAACATGTAAGGCAGGCCAGCAGACTAACAGCTGTAGAGAGCGCCTGGGAAGGCACATGAGCATTTCTTTAATTATTCTCATCTGAATCCAGTGGCATTGCCAAAGCCATGTCCTGGAAACATGCTTTGCCAGAGGCTGGAGTGTTTTCAGCTTGCCCTTCAGACCAGGTGCCAGGGGGTTGGTTTTGTTACTTACATCCAGCCAAGCACCAGGAATGAATACCACTCAGGCCCTCCCAAGAATGCACATGGTCTCTTTTGTCTAGACTTTTTGTGAAAGTTCCTGTTTTTTCTTTTTTTCTGTAGAAAACAAACATGCTGTATTGGCTCTGTGCGTGTCCCTGTTAGAGGACAGTGCTCCCATCAGGCCCCAGCTTTTTTCTTCTATCTCTGTGTCTTTCTCTTTCATTTTCTCAATATCCAGCAGCCGACTACTCAGGAACCGCATGGCTCTCTAGCCATGCTGGATGCAGAAAAGGGAGAAATATTTACAAACAACTCAGCAAAATGGCCTAGTGTCATATAAAGCAGAATTTCTTCTTCACCAAGGAACCTTAATTTTTACTTAATTTTTTAAATATATATTTTGATTGATTTTAGAGAGGAAAGAAGAGGGAGAGAGATAGAAACATCAATGATGAGAGAGAATCATTGATTGGCTGCCTCCTGCACATGTGCCACTGGGGATTGAGCCTGCAACCCAGGCATGTGCCCTTGGCTGGAATAGAACCTGGGACCCTTCTGTCTGCAGGCCAAAGCTCAATGCACTGAGCCAAACTGGCTAGGGCTTCATTTTTACTCTTAAGCGTTTCAGCTGAGGAACAGACCCCCTCCCAATTCCAAGGGTACTGACCTCCAAAGTTAGCTGGCTGCGCATGTGTTTGGTCAAATAACTGGGTACCATAGCCCAGCCAATTTGACACACAGCTCTCACCATCACAACTTGCAGGCATTCCTCATCTCTAGGAAGTATTAGACCCTTCCCTGATATAGGCTTTGCTAATATCTCCTCCCATTCGGGGAGTTGTCTGTTTTCTCCTGCTGGTTCCTTTGATGCACAAAAGTCAGGCGCATGTATGAGATCTATTTTACTTGTGATTTGGAGTTTCTATGGAATATTTTGCCAATCTAAGACAATGCACGATATGTACCCTTTTATTTTCTTTTTAAGGATTTTATAGTTTGGGCTCTTCAATTTAGGTTTGCTTTCCCAAAGGTGGTGCTAAAGCTCACATGGGTGGATGCTCCTTGGCCTGAATACTAGGGACAGCTTTCCTCCTGAGTGCCTAGCCCTCTGCCTGAGCTCAGGCTTGCTGCAGGCCCGCAGGATGTCACAGAAGGCGCTGGCCACAGGTGGATGTTTGGGCGAGTCTTGCCCTGCACTGGGGGTGCCGTGGGCCATCAGGGGTCCATGGCAACGTGTCCAGTGATGCAGCGAGTAGGAACGGCATCCTTTTTAGACCCTTCCATGGGTCTCCCAGCTGCTCTCCCAGCCTCTTCTTCACCCAGTCATGCTGCTCACAGTCAGACCTCAGGGTGGAGTCCTGCACAGCTGGGAAAGCCAAACTCTTCTTCTTGTTATTATTGTTGTTGTTATTGCTAGAACGGTGTGCTGCCACTCTCCGCCTAGAAACCTGGACGCCCAGGAAGCCTCTCTAGGTGATGGGTGCTTGTCTAAGACTGTGTCCAGGGGCTCCAGGCCAGGGCTGAGTGGGGCTGGAACTGGATCAGAGGCATTGCAAGGTCCACGGAGAGGCTTGGGCCCAGTTCTGCCTGCCTGTTACCCTGGGAATAAGCTGGATCCTACAGCTCCCATGACCTGCTTGGTGTCCCTGCATGGATGCCAAATTGTTCTTCTTCTCAGTGAATGGTTTTTGGGGATTAAAGGGACAAAACTAAGGTATGTCTTGTGCCACCATGATGCTGCAATCCTCTGAAGTTTTACCTTTGATACACTCCATTTCTAAGTATAAACCAGTGTTTATGAACCCCCTAATATATGTCACTGATTTGTTTTCCCTCTTGAACAACCATCATTCTTTTACTATGTTCACATTGCAATGAGAGCTAAGAACAGAGTAAAGATCATTGCATAAAACAGGAGACAGTGCATAGGTAAGGAACATAGGCTCACTGCATGTGCCTGTCAAAGGCTTGTATGCATCTCATGTACTGAATTCCGACAAACAACACACATAAGAAATGGCCAGTAGACTTGGACATTTTGTGAAGGTGGTATGCAAATGGAAAACAAGCCCAGTAATTGTGAGTTACATCGGCTTACCCACTAGAGTGCCTAAGAGTCAAAGAACTCATTTTAAGGAGTTGAACTTGAATCTGACAGCAAAGGAAGTCATTGAAGGATTGCCAGCAGCAGTGGGAATGATTCTGAAAATGATCTCATTTACTGCCCCTTGCATTCTCATGGACTTTGTCCTCATGGAAAGCAGGTTTGGATCCAAAATCTGTCTTAAGGGAACTTTTAGCTCTTAGTTCAAATTTTCTTAAACTAAGGCAATACTAACTATTGTTTTTAAGAACAGCACCTTTAGTACCATACATTTTGCTGGGCATGTATACATTTCCACCTCCGCAATGCTTGTTTGGATGATAAGAACCTGGGACATAGTAATGATGGAACTGAACCAGAGGCAAGTCCTCTGAGATACACTCCATAGGAAGGAAGAATATTTCAAACAGGAGGAAGGCTGAAAAGCACTTGATAGAGGCTGTAGCTGTAAAGTTTGAGATGCCCACAGTAGGTTTCTAAAATTACCAGCCCACCTCTGGCTGTTGTGTCCTCAGCAGGCTGGGCATCATGCCATGCACTGAGAGGTGGCTGGTTCAATTCCCAGTCAGGGCACATGCCTGGATTGTGGCTCAATCCCCAGTCACTCATCTCCCTTCCTCTCTCTCTAAAACATCAATAAACTATTAAAATACATTAAAATACCAGCACAGCAATGAGAGTCAATGGGGCACCAGTGGCAGAATATCTATTTGTAGTGATTTTCACATAGTTTGTTCAGGTTGCTTAACTCATTCTTCTTGCTGTTCTCAGCCTATCAAAACCAAATATTGTAGCTGGACCTTCCTTGTGTTTCTTACTATGATTGTAAGGTGATATTTTGAGCAATGGCCCTTAGGAACATTGGGTGTGGGGAAGACTTATTATAATTACAGGCCTGGGGGATTACACAGCACACCTAGGGCCACATAGCAAGGTATTTAGGGAGGTAAGAGGAGAGAAAGGAGAAAGCGAAGTACTAGAGAAAAAGTTGAAATAAGGTAAGAAATGGAATGTGGAAGACTAAAAGCAGGAAAATAAAAATTTAAAGATAAGACAAAGGGAACTTGTAAAACATTTGCTACTAACAATGAAAATGTTTAACAGCTGAAACAAAGTAGGAAGCTGTGACTTTTCATGGCACATTAAAATAGTTGTTTTTTTCTTAAACTATGTCAGAATGCGATGTTAAAGAGAAGAAAAATGCAAACATGAGTGCAGTGAGTAGTAAGAAGACGCCCCCACCCTTCTCAAATAGAAAAATGGACAGATGAGGTTGAATACAGTGGGAATGGGAATAAATATAAAATAGTAGAGGGCAAGGCATTTCACAGTTCTATAACTGTGTTGAGAAACAAATAAAGCAAAAGAGACCAATATAGAAAGAAGAAAATGTATGTGGGGATGAAACAGGACACAATACAGATATTTGTGCTATATTAATCTTCTGATACATATGTCCAATTAATCGAGTGTATCTGCCTCTGAATCGCTTGTCTTGCCTCAATGCAAATTGATGGCCATGCATGGGATCTTTTTCTACGAGTACTACTTGGTTCAGAAACTATTACACAACTGTTAGGTCAAACCTAAACTGCTCGTCTTTCTGGAAAGATTATTCTGGGTAAACTTCTTTATCCCCATCTTCAATGCATAGTACACAAACAATTGATAACTTTAAACCGATATGTTCATCGTTACAATAAAAAAATGGACTAGATATTATTTTTATTCCAAAAAATAGTTGTTTTCATTATAAAAATAATACATGATTATAGGTAGGAAAGAGAAAGGATTAAAGTAAGTGAAAATCACCCACGTACTAAATTGAAAATAATTATTCCTACTTTTATATATCTTTTCAGATATTCTAAACATATGTAAATATACACTCCACAATTTAAAAGCATGTTATGTCTCTGTTTGCTAATATGTCTACATCTAATGTGAAAAATATTTCTTCCTGGCCGCTCTGGCGAGGTAGTTATGTTCTCAGGAAAAGCCCTGTTGGGCTCAGGTTGCCTGACGATGTGTCCAAAAATGAAGGAAGGCTTGAATGATGTTAGGCATCTACTGGGAAGGCTAGCCACCCAGAAGACAGGGCTCTTACAAGCATCCAATCCTGTCTCCCCAGCACAGCACAGGGGATAGGATTATACAGAAAAATGGGGTAGGGTGAGGCAGACCTGGTGGTGTGTGGATTTCAGGTATCGTACTTTAGTCATCAAGTGATGTGATGATGTTGATGAGATAATGTCTTGAAACCAAGTGTGTCGGTCTGACCCTCCTTATGGGTTCTGCTTGCTGGATTCACAGCTGAATCACCTCCTCAATAGCTTTGCAAAGGCCTTCAAAAAGAAACTTTAAGAAAAAAACTTAACCTCCTGTTCATATATGAGAAACTTAATCCCCTATTCACATAAGTATTTGTGTTCTAAGATTTACAATAATGATTACTTTTCAGATTAACTCAGGTGCTCAATCTATCAGATTATAGGTCCCCCCATCATTCCTCCCCCTCTGAGTAGGTAAATTGGTTGATATCTTTGAACCATATACTATACTTAAATTTATTTTTAAATTCATTCTATTGCTATAGTGCCACTAATTTCACCTCTGCTATGTGGAGATTACCCCTTTTAATCTGATGACTGGAAAGAACCAAACAAATTCTGTGTGAGTTTACTTTAGATTCATTTATCTGATTAGATTTGTAATTGAGTATACCTACAATTTCCTTTTGAGATATCTCTTCAACTTTCACAAACCTTTCTTTACAAACCTTACAACTTTCAGAAACAACCAGCTTTAGAACCCACTTTCTCTTTCCTTCAAAATGCATCTCCATGCCCTATGCCTTGTATTACACAAAAACTATGCATTCTTTCCAAATAGAATTCAAGTTCAGTCCTACATAGGTTCCTCCATTGGCAGCTTCAGAGCAGTTAGAGTGGTGAGAAGTACGTCTCAGGGCCCCATAGATTTCTCCTCCACTGGGCCCATGGTCTTAGCTCTGTTTGTGCCTGTCTTACTGCCTACCACATCCCCCCCTCAAGGATCTTAGCTCTGAATTCTTTCAGGGAAAGGGGACTTCACGATTCTTCTGAAATCAACACATGCTGAAGAGGCTCAAAGTTTTACCACAGAGCCAAGAGATCCTTGCTCTCTGTCAGAGGAATGATGAGGTCTAGGCATAGAAGGAGGCGGCTGTTCTGGGTTGCAAATATTGCACAGATCCTCTGTTGCCTGGAGGCAGGATGCCTTAGGACAGAGGGAGGTAGAGTAGGTCACCAAACAATGGGTCAGTTAGAGTTGGGAGGGAGGTTGTGGGTCATGCTCTGGTCCAGCTTGCCCAGGCATTCCACCTGTGCCCTGAGTTCCTTAGAAATGGTTGACATAGCTTTTGTAACCTTTGGGTTGTCATTGTAACTGTCCTAACTCCCTCTTGTGGTTTCCGGGTATAAATTTGCTATAACACCTGTGCTCTACACTGCAGTTTGGCCTTTAATGAGGTAGAGTGCAGCAACTGCAGTCACTGGTCAGTTTATTAAAGGCTCATACATTTTGATCTCTGTCTCTGGTGGTCATCTCTTGTGGGTCGCCCCGTAACAGTGGCAATGGTGCCTAGGGGTGGTATTCCCTAGGTGCCTGTAGGGCTTGTAACATGGTGGAGACAAACAGTGTTATAAAATTTAGTCGTATTGTGCAAAATTTAGAACAACAAGAATGATCACAAAAGGTCTATGGAAGAAAAACCATATCCGTTCTAATAATTTCCTGTTGAAACACAGTTTTTCTTTGTAAAATCACTCTCATTTTTATTTTAGAGCCAAATTGAGACCAATTTATTTACTGTATTAAATCTAATTATAATTGGGCCTGATTGTTTGCATAAAGACAACAAGAGTAACAGTTGATAACGTAGGCTTTTTTATTTTTTATTTTGAATGCTTTGCTGGAATCTCATGAGAATGTTTATATCCAGGGCAAAGAAGCCATGCAACACAGTGGTCATGAGGCTTTGCCTCCAATACCTATAAGTTTGGGCATATTCCTCATGTTTTTGAGGTCCCCACATGTGTCTTGGGGACCCTTTCATGCCATCTCTCAGGAAAGTAACCTTCGTTCCTTACCTGGAAAGACCACCATAAACCACATGACCAAGCAAGGTACCAGGCTCATAATCCAGGGGACTTCTCAGCTTCAAAGTCAATGTTCCTTCTTTAGAGGTTTCTGGTGACATCCAGAGTCCTGGCATTTCTCGCTCAGACATGACCTTCCAGTAAAGTTTTGGGTAATAAAACCCCAATAAGAAACTGACTTATGTCCTGTTATGAAGAAATCAGACTCTTACTGGATTGATGCAAACAACCACATTACCATGAGAACAATAATAACCAAAACCATAATTATTTTTAGTTAATTCATTCTTATAACTGAATTCATTGTCTCCTGACGTTTCTTGCCAGTATTTCCATAAATCCAGAGAACGCTTGTTTTGTAGGCAGATAGAGGAAAAACTTTCTTTTCCCCTTCCTTTGAGAAGCAGGCTTATTTTTCCAGTGGAAACTATACTCACTTTCTTAAGAAGCGTAACAGAGATAACATAACTTTGACAGCTCTCAGGAGGCTGTAGACAAGGTGGCTGTGTATGTGGGGAGTTAGCAGGCACCGGAGTTTTTTCCCAGGACTGTAGTACCTGCTGGAACTCCAATGGCCTTAGTGTAAATGTACCAATGTTTGTCCTTTTAAAGAGAGTAACCCCCACCTGGACTGTGCTGCTGCTGCTTCTGCAGCCTACTGAAGGGTACTTCTGAGGCTCAGGCCTGTAGTACAGATACTTGGGGAATTTGAAGGATTATTTCCCATACGTTTCTTTATCAATATAAACCAAAGAGCCAACGAAATTCTCACAGGCCAGGGGAACGAAAAGGCTGCTTGGCCTCAGGACTCACTTGCTGGACCAGAGAGAGAAGGGTATGCATCCTGACTTGGCTCTGTGCCCCTAGAGCACTCGCTGCCATTTTGTCCCCTCATGAGTGACATGGCGAAAAAACTATCTTATATTGCAGGTCACACAGGATGGTCACAAGTTTAGGGCAGGAAAGGACTGTGCAGAGCTCCCTGCCCTGTCCCACCTGGACGGCTGAGGGTGAGAACAATGACGACAGGAATGGCACTGAGTCCTCAGGAGAACCTGTGAACTAGGTGGAGGTCTCCTACTTTCCATAAAGGGGAACAGGTCAGGGATGCCAGGTAAAGGCCTAAGGTCACACACAGCCAGTGAGCATTGTAGTTGGGAGCCTTCCAGAATGAGAGAATGCTGGAGTTGAGGTGACACTGGCACCGGATGTCTTGGGTCAGATATCCAGGGTGTGAGGTCAAGGGTGGTGAGGGAAATGGGGTGAGGTGAGCATGACCTCAATGACCCTGTCTCCACCCTTTGGAAGCAACCCTCCAGGTGTGCCACTCTGATGTGGAACCTCTGGGTATCCAAGAAGAGGCTGCAGAAGAAACTGAGTGAGCCTGTCTGGAGGGCGCTCCAGGGTCAGAGGAAAGGGGACTCTGACTTCCCAGCTGGAGCCCTCCAAGCCACGACAGGGAGGCCCTCCTCCTCCAGTTCCACCTCCTGTTCCCACAGAACATGATACCCTCCCTTACAAGTTTCCAAGAAGGGGTAGAGGGGAGCTGAGTGCAGGATGGTTATGAGGATGGGCCTGGCCCGGGATCACTGATGCTGTGGTTTGCCAAAAGGAGCTCCTGGGAGTGGAGCTACTGGAGGGTCAAGGAAGGGTCAATAGAGTTGAGTACCTAAGGGTCCTAGGCTGCTCCACATGGGAAGCTCAGGAGTCTGAAGGTGGGAGGCTTTCAGAGAAGGGCATGGGGGCACCTGAGAGGAGAAGTTCATCCCACCCTCACCTGTTTGTCCAGTGTGTCCCAACCTTGGAAAATATCTAAAAGACCTGAAGATGCTGTACACTAGGACGGAGGATTTTCTGGAGGGGGGTGACCTGGGGCCTGAGTTAGGGGACTAGGATTGGCCTTTGGGGACAGAGAACCCCGTATATACTGAGTCCTGAGGACTCAGCACATCCTCTCCTGGGACCTGGGGCATCTTACCCATCATAGTGATCCATATCCTCCTCTTCTTTGAGCCCAGAGCCTGGCCTGGGTTCTAGTCCTGTCTTTCCCTGTTTCCCACCCTCTCCTGGGACCTGGCTGTTGTCCACCATGAGAAGGTGGGTATAGGGGCCTAGTCCTGGCCATGAGGCTCTTTCTGATGGACTGGGTGTCTGCCCTCCAGTGGAATCAGATCAACCTAGATAAAAAGGAGAAGGTGAGTAGCTGTGGCCCTTCCCGGGGCAGGACAGAGGAATGACTATGTGAGACGTCCAGGCAAGCACAATCCTGGGCTCCATCCCTTGCATCTTCCATTTGTTGGAATAGTTTGATAACAGAATTTGAAAAACCCTTCAGTTGGTGGATGGGGGTAGGGGGTGGCAAGAAGGATAACCGCCTGGAGGAAGGACTATTGATGCCCATGTCTGAGCACAGGAAGGCCCTCAGTGCAATTAGGGGAAGGAGGGTGCCCCTGTGCGCAAAGATCCAGGACCGCGCCCCTCCCGCACTCTTCACTCCCACTTGGGCCTTATCTGCATCCAGTCCTTCCCTGTGGGCCCAGGAGAAGAAAGTAATGGAGGAGATAGTGCTGCTGCTGGACGCAGCAGAGAAATATCAAATAGAGCTCAAGGAGCAATTCGGGGCCTGGAGCGGCTCAGAGACAATGAGAGGTGAGGCCAGGCAGGAGTTGGGCAAGGGCTGGTGTGGGCTCTCCTTGCAGGTCAGTCCAGAGAACCTGTGTTCATGACTTGCTGGTCCTCCCCTGATGATACTTTGTAGCAACTGCTGGGGCACCTGACACTGGGAGGGACACCTGAGGTGTGGCTCCTGGGAGCTCACAGGAGCCACTCTGTCCTGCAGTTACATCCGGTCCTGCCTGCTGGAGCCTGAGTCTCAGTTGGCCACTGGAACAGTTAGACTTTTATTCTGAGCAAAAGGAAGTGATTGAATGATTGACAGCAGAAGTGAAAATGATTCTTAACATGACCTCATTTTTATGGACTTTGTATTCATGGAAAATATGCTTGGATACAAAATCTCTCTTTTGGAGACACTCTTAGGTCTTAGGTAAAAGTTCAGTAAAGTAGTAAATATAAACTATTCTTTTTAAAGGTAACACAAAAATTCCCTACATTTTTCTGGATATGCGTACATTTCCAGCAATGAAAACAAGAAAAACAAACAAGAAAATAATGTAAGAATTGAAACAATTTAGAAAGTTGTAACTTTTAATATAACATTAATCTATTGTTTTCCCTTCAACTATGTTTAGAACTTCATTTAAAAGAGGAGAAAAACAAAGAAAACAAAATAGCAAGAGCTTTCATAAATGGGCAAGATGATGTGGAATAGAGTGGAAATAGAAATAAATATAAGCAAGGCAAGTGAGCGTCCTGAGACTGTGCCGAGAAATGAATAACGCAGAATAGTCTCATGTAGAAACAAGAATACATGTGTGGGCAAGAAAGAGGGGAAATATCTGGGATATTTGTATGTCAGAGTTAATGTTCTGTGACACAATTAGTCGAGTGTATCTACTTCTGAATCCAGTTTTGCCACAATGCAACTTGATTATAGACTTGGGATTTATTTATACAAGTACAATTTGGTTCTGAAAAAAATTAAAACAACTGCCCACTTTTAGGCAAAACCACCCCCGCTCCTCTTTCCAGGGGGATTATACTGGACACATTTCAGTATCCCCACATTTTCTCTTTTTCCAAAAGAATGTAGGTGTTTTTCTTTTTTTTTTTTAACATAAGTAATTCTCATTTATAGATAGAAAAGAGAAAGATTTAAAATCAGTGATCATCCCCTTACTAAAGTGGAAATAATTATACGTACTTTAATATGTATCTTTTGAGATAGGATGCAGTTTATGTAAATATACACTTATCCATATTTATAAATCATTTAATGTTATATTGATGTTTGATAATATATTCTAGTAATATTAAAATGATTTCTTAAAAATAATTCATAGTACCTTTTATCCTGCTCTGTGCTAAATTATATGGTAATTTGGCTGTAGTTAATGGACTTAAAATCATTTTGGTTTCTACATTTAGAATAATTCTAAATTATATATGGCATGTTTGCATGAAAGAGTCATACCAGCCAGCACATGCATAAGGTGAAGTCAGGATGTGCTGCATGCTGTGAACAAAGGTAAAGCAGAGAAAGAGACAAAGGTTGTGGGGATCTAGGCGATAGTTGAGGCTGCCTTGGGAATATGCATAGATGCTATTTTGGGCTGTGGTTCCAAAGTGCCCTAGGTAACTATGTATAATTTTTTTAAAAATTATTTTACTTATTTTTATTCTCCCATCACCCCGACTGTGTATCATTTTTGAAAAAGCTTTTATTTACAGGTAAAATAATTGATATTTTTAGTGAAATGGCATTTTCATTCTTGAGGAGTGAGAATGATAGTGGTTTCCATTTTACATATAGTGTGGCTTATTCAGTAGCATTTAAAATTAAATTTAGAAGATACTCAATGTCACTAATCAAGGGGGAAATGCAAATCAGAACCACACAATATCACCTCCCACTGCCAGAATGGCTGTTATCAAAAAGATAAGAAGGGCAAGTATTGTAAGGAAGCGGAGAAAAGGAAACCCTTGTGCACTGTTGATAGAATTGTAAATTGATGCAGCCACTATGGAAAACAGTATGGAAGTTCCTCAAAAATTAAACTTAGAACTTGCATATGACCCAGCAATTTCACTCCTGGTTATTTGTAGAAATCCAAAACACTAATCAAAAGGATACATGTACCCCTGTGTTTATTGCAACATCTGTTACAATACCACACATGTGGAAGCAACCTAAGTGCCCACCGATAAACAGTTGGATAAAGAAGATGTGGTGCATGTATATAGTAGAGTATTATTCAGTTCTAAAAAAGAATGAAGTCTTGATATTTGCAACAACATAGATGGTCTTCCAAGGCATGATGCTCAGTGAGCTAAGTTGGACAGAGAAAGACAAATACCATATGATCTGGCTTATATGTGGAATTAAAAAAACACCCTCATAGATACTAAGGACAGATCAGTGGCTGCCGGGGCTGGGGGTGATAAAAATGGATAACGGGGTTAAAATTCAAAAAGGGAAAACAAAATGTTGCATTACTGAGCAGCACAAAAACACCTTACTATTGGCTATTCTTAGGTGAAAATAAGCAAACAATACAACAACAAAAACACCATTTTTAAAGAAGAAACACAAGCTCAAATTGGGTGTCAGCTACATGTATTCTGAAACTAAACAAAGCCAGAACTCAGGTTGTAAAAGTTATGTGCCACGTAATATACAATTTATACCCAGGGGTTTCCCTCTGTCCTAGAGGCAGAGGGCACTTAATCTTGTGAGTGTGGGTTCTACTTAAGGAACCTGGCCAAGCGGAGATTTTATAAAGGGAACACCAGAAACTGGGATTAGCTTAACAACATGTGAAGTATTGAGCCAGTGAGTGTGGGTCTGTAATAGTAGTTTAACCTCTCCATAGTCTAATTGCTTGTGAGGTGCTGTATAGTTTGTGGGCCTCATGGCAGCCCAGAGAGCCCACAGTTCTTACATCGATGAGTCATATGCCGTCCTTTCATTTCTCTAAGAGAAATTCATCCAAAAGGCAAATGTATCCATTAGTGTAGTGTAGGCAGGACAGGAGAGGAGCAGGTCCCCCAAGTGGGCTCCAGTGGCATCTGACAGTTGACAGTTGGACAAGGTTCTGAGCAGGCAAGACCCTTGAACTGTTGAACTTCCTTTTTGGGATTCTGACCTGAGGGGAATCAGATGCTGGAAGATGCCCTCTTGGGGTGAGCAGGCTTGAGACACTTCCTGGAGCTTGGAGTTAGTGAGGATGGGCTGGAGGCAGATGCTCCTGTCCCTTCCCCACCAGTCTTGGGCCCAGGGTCATCCAGTGCTGGGTGCCCTCAGTGAACAGAGAATGAATCCCATGGACTCCAAGGCTCAGGCACATCCTCTGCTTCCTGGGCTTCAGTCTTGACTAGTATCTCCTTCAGGGACTGGGGACTCTGAACGGGGATGTGGCAGGGCTGGGTGACAATCTGCTTTCTTCCCAGGAGCTGCTCAAGGAGGTGCTGCCTAACTAGTGCCTGGGTTCCATCTGATCCCAGAGGGCTAAGCCTGGCAAGGAGCATGTGGCCTCCCCTTTCCGTGCCACCGTCACACAGTTCAATCATGTGGCCATCTGTGTGATCACCACCTGTGTGATCACCACCTGCCTTGCGGACTCAAGCATGATGGCCCAGAACAGGGCCAACACGGTGGAGCAGTGGATCACAGTAGCCAAGGTCTGTTAGGGGAAGCCCAGCAGCATCTCTATGCAGAGCCTTGAAAAATGCCTCTGCTGCTGGGTCAGCTCTCAGGAGTGAGGCCTGAGGTAGGAGCCCCAGCTCAGCCTCCAGTTCCTCTCTACCAGGGGTGTGCAGACATTGATGTATGTGAGAGGCTCACTTCCTACCTGGCCTCTTGCTTGGGTTGAGCTGGGATCCTCCTCGCTGTGAGACTTGCTCTTTGGCTGCTAATCGTGCACACCCTGAGCATCTATCCCACCTGGAGGGGGTGTCAATCCTGAAGAACTGAAGGTACAGTTGCAGCTCCCACTTCACAGCCCACGTCTCCCCTTTCCAGGAGTGTAGAACCCTAAGGAGTTTCTACTCCCTGCAAGCCATCCTGGACGCCCTGCAGAGCATGTCCATCCATCATCTGAAGAAGACATGGGGCAGTTTCCAGGTGCGTAGGCCTCTCCCATCAGAGGAGGGATGTGAAGGTGTCTCCCATTTATATCTCAATGTCCCCTCAACTCCTGGGAGGTAGCCGACTCTGGGAACAGGGACTGGGCTGGTGGGTGGGGTCTCTAAGCCATCCTGGCACCTCAGGCCACTAGCTCTGCTCCAGAAGTCAGTTTCCTTCAATGTCAGAGACTGCATTGAGACAAATGGGAGATACTCGCGTGTTACCAGCACCAGAACCCTATGCCCAGTTGAAACACAAACTGGTCAAAACAGAGCTGTTTCTTCGATAAGGTAAGGGGGCCCAGTGGCGAACAAGAAAGCCCTGCCTTAGTCCCACAAAGACCTTCCTGCTCAGAGGAACCCAGTGATACCCTCACCAAGGCAGTTTGAAACATGAGATTGTCAAAAGGAATTTTCCCTTAACCTCTTGTCAGAGCAACAAGAGCACAGCGGCTCTGAGTATGTTTAAATTCGCTGTGGTGGGGCAGAAGGAGAAGCCATGACAAGCTCTGAGTGCATAAGAATGAGTATTTATTGCAGAAGCCAGTGGCCATAAGTCATCAGACAAGACAGTCCTTCATAACAGTGTCCGAATCAGGCAGCCGTACACCGGCTGGTAAATACATTTCTTTCCCAAACAGCAGCATCAGTCTCTGTGCCCACAGTCATGATCTGAACAACTTCATGCTACCTCTGAAATCGCCACCTTACATCAAATTGATATCTGAGCTCTCTGGCTCAGCAGCTTCTCCTGTTTCCATGTCCAGCAAACTTTACCTCCTTAGCATGGTAGCTCTACTTGAGTGCTCTATGAGCTCTGAGCCTTATGTCTTCTTCATTGGGTTCCTCTTAGCTCTGTCTGAGCTCTCTAGCCTTTTCTCTTCCTAGATGCTCTCTCCAGCACACTTGTTGGTCAATAACCTGTCTATCACTTCATTGACAAAGAAGGCTTGATGACAATCATTACTTACATCAGTCATTTTGGCTCCAGAAGGGCACACATGTGCGTATATGTTAGGACTGTACTTCCTCATGGCATCTCAGCCTGATTAAGATTCCCATGTTCAGGTGGCCTTGGATATTGAGTGTATTAACAACAAGGTGTCTCTGTGCTTCACTATCAGGCGTCCAGGCGTCTCGGACATGGTCCCCACATCCGTTTCCCCATCTTTCCTAAACACGACTTTTCTCTTTCCCGCCCCTCAGGAGGAGCACATTTACACTGAAAAAACTGTGTAAGGAAGACAACTCACTGAGCAGGGAACAGCTCATCAAGGTAGAATGAGACTGGATGTCTGCAGAGAGGAGGGCATGAGGGATGGAATGACTGCACACGTTATGGCTTTGGTAGTTTGTCACTTAAAGATTCTCTGAAAATATTCACCATCTCGGTCCTGATTACCAGGAAGAGGGATCTGTTTGGTCCATGGGCAGGTGGGTGGACATTTGAGGGACAGGAGGCCCTGATCATGGCACACAGGGTGGTGGCCAGGCTGTTCCAGAAAGAGGTGCAGAGCTGGCTCATTGCGCAGGTCTCTGGTTTCCATGTTCCTCCCTGTGCTGGCTCTTACATTCTTCCAGGCTGTCAGGTAAAAGAGTGGTTTCTTTCCCAAAGCAGCTCAGCCTGTCCTCAGGATGCTAGGGCACTGCTGCCACTTCTGTCTTCACAATACCTCCAAGGGGAGCCCACCCTGCCTGCCCCAGGAATGGTCCCTGCGGGGGATTACCTCGGGACAGGGGAACAAAAAGGCTCTTGTCCTCAGGTCCAACTGGATGGATCAGAGACACAGGGGTTTGCCTTATGAGACTTCCCACTGAACCCCTAGAGCACTCGCTGCCAGACTCTTCATGATTGACATGGAGGGGTGACCAACCCTTGCTGCAGGCCTCACAGGTTGGTCATCTGTTCAAGGCAGGAAAGCAAGAGAGGGCTGAGGTTGAGAACAATGATGACAGTAATGAAACTGAGTCCTCAGAAGAACCTGTGAGCTAGGTGGAGGTTTCCTAATTTCCAGAGGAGCGAACGGGTCAGGGAGGCCAGGCCCAAGCCCAAGGTCACACACACCGAGTGAGCATTGTAGCTGGGGGCCATCCAGAATCAGAACATGATGGAGTCGGGTGGCACTGGTACCAGCTGACTTGGGTCAAATATTCAGGATTTGAGGTCAGAGGTGGTGGGAGAAATCAGGTGAGGTGCACATGACCTCAATGACCCTGCCCTCCACCCTGGTGAAAGCAGCTCTCCAGGTGTGCCATGCTGGGGATCCAAAAAGAGGCTGCACAAGAACGTGAGTGAGCATGTTGCGTGGAGCTCCAGTGTCAGAGGAGAGGGGGTTCTTTGATCCCACCTGGAGGCCTCCAAGTCAAGAGAGGGAAGTGTACCTCCTCCAGCCCTAACGCCTGTGCCCACAGAACCTGAAACCCTCCCTTAGAAGTGACCAGAAGTAAGATCTGGAGGATCTGGGTGCAGGATGGATATGGGGGTGGGGCTGGCACAAGATCAATGATCCTGTGATTTTCTAAAAGGAGTTCCTGGGAGATGATTAGGAGGATTCTTGGAGAGTGAGGGAAGAGGCAATTGAGTGGAGACCTTAAGAGTCCTGGGCCACTCCATGTGGCAAACCTGGGGTGGCCAGGAGGGTGAGGTTGGGAGACTTTTAGGGGAGGGTCTGTGGGGAACCTGAGAACAGGGGCTCATCCCACCCTCACCCTGGTGCCCAGTGTGTTCCCTTCGTGGAAAATTTCTGACTGATCTGAAGATGCTGGACACTAGGATGGAGGATTATTTGATGGTGGGTGACCTGGGGCCTGAGTTGGGGTGACCAGGATTGGCCTTTTGGTTCAGAGAGCCCCCAAACTGTGCCCTAAATTCTCAGCATAACTGCCTCTGAGAGCTGGGGAGACATGGCCATCATAATGATCCATGTCCCTGCTCCTCTGGAGTCCAAAGCCTTGCCTGGGTCCTAGTCCAGTCTCTCCCTCTTTCTTGCCCCCTCCTGAGACCTGGTGGCACTGCAACATGAGAAGGTTGGCATAGGGAGCTGGTCCTGGTCAGGAAGCTCTTTCTTTTAATTTTTTTTTATTTTTTTTAATGTTACAGAAAATAAGCATTAAAATCTGAAGAATAACAATTTACATATAATAATATATGCAATAAACATTACCATTTCAAGAAAAAACATTTTAAATATAATAATACTAGAGACCTGGTGCATGAAATTCGTGCACTCGGAAGGGGGGTGGTCACTCAGCCTGGATTTCGAGCGGGTGCTGGCCAAGCCACGGAACCCCAGTGGTGCATGATAGGGGCCGGGGAGGGATGTGAGAGCTTGGCTAGCCAGGGAGGGAATGTGGGAGGCCTCCAGGGCGTGTCTGGCCTGTCCTGCTCAGTTCAGATCTGCCAGACCCCGGCAGCAAGCTAACCTACTGGTCAGAGCGTCTGCCTCCGGTGGTCACGCAAGTCATAGTGAGTGGTCAACTGTCTGCCCCCTGATGGTCAGTGCACAACATAGCAGCGGTTGAGTGGCCTTAGCATATTATTAGTATATTATGCTTTGATTGGTTGACTGGAGGACCAGACACTTAGCATATTAGGCTTTTATTATATAGGATTACCAAACCTGTTCTAACATAGTATAATGTCACAAAAGTTGTAGGAAATATTGAAAACCTGCAAATGACAGGATTACTTCTATTATATTCTAAAAGACTTTTTTTCTCTGCCTCTATGTTTGTTCATCAGTTTATCTTGTTCATTATATTCCACAAATGAGTGAGAACATGTGATATTTATCTTTCTCCCACTGGCTTATTTCCCTTAGCATGATGCTCTCCAGGTCCATCCATGCTGTTGCAAATGGTAAGAGTTCCTTCTTTTTAATAGTGGCATAGTATTCCATTGTGTAGATGTACCACAGTATTTTTAATCCACTCATGTGCTGATGGGCACTTAGGCTGTTTCCAAATATTAGCTATTGTAAATTGTGCTGCTATATACATAGGGGTGCATATATCCCTTCGGAATGGTGTTTCTGATGTCTTGGGATATATTCCTTGAAGTGAAATTACTGGGTCAAGTGGCAGATCCATTTTTAATTTTTTGAAGAAACTCCATACTGTTCTTCACAGTGGTTACACCTATCTGCATTCCCACCAGCAGTGCAAGTGGGGTCCTTTTTCTCCACATCTTCGCCAGCATTTGTTGTTTGTTGATTTGTTGGTGATAGCCATTCTGACAGGTGTGGAATGGTACTTTATTGTCATTTTGATTTGCATTTCTTGGATGATTAAGTGACTTGGAGGATTTTTCATATGTATCTCGGGCTTCTGTATATTCTCTTTCGAAAAGTATCTATTTAGGTCCTTTGCCCGTTTTTTGATTGGATTGTTTATATTCATTTTCTTCAGTGGTATAAGTTCACTGTAAAAATTAGGAGATTAAACCCTTATTGGAGCCCCTTTCCCCAGCTGCCGGAAAGGTGCTGGGTTCTTTCCAGGAAGCTAAGGCCGCGTTTGGGTGCGGCCCTCACTTTATCCAGTGACTAACACCACTCCAGGCAGTGCTGCGCAAGCACTCACCCTCACAGTGGCCACAGTCTCAGAGCTCGCCTGCATCTGCTCAGCCCTTATCCTGCACAAGGATGCAGCTATGGTGACTGAGGATAAGATCAACGCCCTCTTTACAGCAGTTTGTGTAGTGGTCAAGCTTTCTGACCGAACTTGTTTGCAAAGCTAAGGAGAAGATAGTGGAGGCAAAGAAGGAAGAATTTGAGGAGTCTGATGATGACATGGGCTTTGGTCTTTTTGAGGAAACTAGTTCTTTTGTTGTTGTGTCGTAAATCATCGAATGAGTTACAAGACACCCTAATGAGCCAATTAATTAGGAGTCCTTGATTGTGGGCGGCACAGAGGAAGGTGTCTCTTCCAAATCTCTGAGCAACCCATACAGAAAGTTTCCTGTATTTATACTTTTCAAGCCTCTTTGTTTGCAGGTATTACAAAGGGCTCTGTGCGAGTTACTGTTACAGACAGTTGTAACCTTGAATACATTATGAGTTTGTACTTTGCATAAGTATTATCAGTATTAGTCTAATTTAGTCTATTACATTGGATGGCTAGCTTGCAAGGTCAGACAGTTAAGTTTATCTTTTTCTTTTATTTGAACAAAAAAACAAAGTCATTTTACAGAATAACAGATGGTCTTAAAGTGACAGAGTTTATTTATTTAATATTTATCTTTTTAAATTTTAATAAATCTTTATTGTTCAGATTATTAGAATTGTTTCCCTCCCCCCCCCCATAGCTCCCCTCCACCCGGTTCCCACCCCACCCTCTTCCCTTACCCGCCCCCCACTGTCCTCATCCATAGGTGTACGATTTTTGTCCAGTCTCTTCCCACACCCCCCACACCCCTTTCCCCCAGAGCATTGTCAGTCCACTCTCTTTCTATGCCCCTGATTCCATTTTATTCACCAGTTGATTCTGTTCATCAGATTTTTTATTCACTTGACTTTAGATTCACTTGTTGATAGATATGTATTTGTTGTTCATAATTTCTATCTTTACTTTTCTGTTCTTCTTCCTCTTCTTAAAGAATGCCTTTCAGCATTTTATATAATACTGGTTTGGTGGTGATGAACTCCTTTAGCTTTTTCTTATCTGTGAAGCTCTTTATTTGCCGTTCTATTCTAAATGATAGCTTTGCTGGGTAGAGTAATCTTGGTTGTAGTTTCTTTCTGTTCATCACTTTGAATATTTCTTCCCACTCCTGGCTGGCCTGCATAGTTTCTGTTGAGAAATCAGCTGACAATCGTATAGGTGCTCCCTTGTAGGTAACTAACTGTTTTTCTCTTGCTGATTTTAATATTCTCCCTTAGTCTTTTGCTCTTGGCATTTTAATTATGATGTGTCTTGGTGTGGTCCTTTTTGGATTCCTTTTGTTTGGGTTATGCTGTGCTTCCTGGACTTGTAAGTCTATTTCTTTCACAAAGTGGGTGAAGTTTTTCGTCATTATTTCTTAAAATGGGTTTTCAGTATCTTGCTGTATGTCTTCTTCTGGTGCCCCCATTATTCTAATGTTGGTACCCTTGAAGTTGTCCCAGAGGCTCCTTGCACTATCTCCTTTTTTTTTTAATACTTTTTTCTTTTGCAGTTGGGTGTTTTTGCTTCTTTGTATTTCAGATATTTGACTTGATTCTTGTGATCCTCTAGTCTGCTGTTAGATCAGTGTATAATATATATATTTTTTCTTTCAGTCAAGGTATATTTAATTTCTTGTTGGCCCTTTTTCATGTCCTCAAGGGTCTCACTAAATTTATCAGCATTTTCTAGAAAATTCTTGAAAAACCTTATAACTGTGGTTTGGAACTCTATATCCAGTCGTTTGCTTTCCTCCATTTCCTTCATTTGTGATCTTTTTCTTTGTCTCCGCATTTTGGCTGCCTCCCTGAGTTGATAGAGTGGCTTTGTGTGCTAGGTGTCTTATAGGGACCAGTAGCTCAGCCTCCCAAGTTACCTGAGGTGGACACTCTTGTTGCACCCCTTTGTGGGCTATGTGCACAGTCTTGTTGTAGATAAGCCTTGATTGTTGTTGGTATCACTGGGAGGAATTGACCTCCAGATAAATTGGATGTGAGTCTCAACTTTTGTCTACGTGGGAGAATTTCTGAGACAAGACTTGCAAGAGCCTCTGTGCTCAGCTTGGATGGGTTGGAGTCTCAGGGCGGAGCAGACGGCATTGGCTTTCCCTTAGTCCTGCCCTAATAGAACCCTGGTTGTCAGTGTCCCGCAGTAATCGCTGCACGCACCTCTGAGAGAAAGCCGCCCTCGAGTTTCCCCCACCTGCCAGACATTCCTGTTTCTCCCCGGATGAGTCTGGGTCCCCAGAGTCTTGCCTGGAACTGGAGTTCAGTGCAGTCGGGAGCTTTTGTCTCCCTCCCACTTGATAAAGCAAGCCGCGCACTCAGTTGCCTGCCCTCTCCGTGTGCGCGCCTCCGGACCTCTGCCTTCCACAGTTCCTCTGAGTCTCAGTGTGCTTTTCTCTTTCCTGACATTCCAGTTCCACCCGGTATGAGTCCGGTTCTCAAGAATCTTGATCGGGACTGGAGTTAAGCACAGTCAGGACCTTTTGTCTCCCTCCAGCTTGAGAAAGCCAGCTGGCTACTCAGTTACCAGTACTCTCTGCGCCCGTACCTCCGTACCTCTTCCTTCTGCAGCTCCTCTGAGTGTCAGTGTGCTTTTCTCTTTCCTTCTAGTTGTAGAATGTCCACTTAGCCATCCTTCCTGTGGCTCTGGATGGTTTCCGTTTTGTCTTTTAGTTGTAGTTTTTAAATTGTTGGCGAGGCAGCATTTAGGTGTGTACCTATGCCTCCATCTTGGTTTCCAAAGTGACAGAGTTTATAATGACAGAGTTTACAGGACTAGGGACTATCTAACAATAGCAGAGAGTTTCAAACAGCAGTTTTTATCCAAGATGGAGGTTACTATGCTTCATTCCTCACTGGTTTTCTGTAAATGAGTCAAGTCATCGGCTCTTGGGGGTTGCTAGCATTGTTAATCTACTCAGCTTTGAGGTTTCCTTTACTAACTGCTACAAAGAGAATTAAAAATATGGTGCATGTGAAAGTTTTATCTTTAGAGAATTCTGCTGCCTGTGCTGTCTTAAGCCACGTTGGGATCCTGTCGAACTTTACCGCTGTGGGGGTTGTCAGGATGATGGTACATGGTCCCCTCTATGTAGCAGTCAGTCCGTGGATGGTAAATTTCTTTACCCAAACAGAGTCACCAGGGAGAAAGGGATGGACCAGATCAGAAGTTAGTACAGGCAGAGTGTCTCAGACATGCTTCTGATTGCTTTCTGAGTAGACTGTAAATGCTGAAAGAACTTGAGTAAAGATTGGTTATGGAAAGACTTAGTTAGAAAGACTTGGTAGTGCTAGTTGGCCCATCATCCTTGCTCTGCTCATCTCTTTCTTACTGCCTAATATATTACCTCAAGGATCCTGGCTCTGAATTCTTTCAGGGAAAATGGATGTCATTGGGGTCCTCTGACTACTTCTGTGCTGAAGGGGGATGGAGTTTTCTTTCAGAGCCAAGATATCCTTGCTGTCTGTCAGAGAGACAATGAGGCCTTGGCACAGAAGGAGATGGGCTTGTGATCTGGTGGAGACAAACTGTAACAAATGGTCCAGTGGAAGGGAAAGAAAACATTTCAGAATCAATGACCTCTATTGAAATAGAAATTCTCTCCTCAAAATTACCTCTATGTTTATGAAAAGAGCCAAATCAAGACCAATTTATCTATTGCATTCAATTTGGCCTGATTGTTTGCATAAACACAACACGAATAGTAACTGACTACCTTTGCTGGAATTTCATGATTGAATCTTAGTGTGTCCTGTATGGCCAGAAAGCCAAGCCATCCAGCTGCCATCATGCCTGCCTGCTGTATCTGCTGAGTTTGGTGAGTTCTTCACCTGCAGTGGCTCTACGCAGGCCTATTTCCTAGGCTTTAAGGCCCATCTCAGTAGCCCTCCTACTCTTCTTGGCCTAGAGTGCATGGGGTTCCATAGGGATGCAGAGGCACCTTTATTGCTCCACTTCTACTCTGACCAACCGCCACTGATGATAGGGCGTGGGCCTGATGCTCCAGCACCAGCTATGTTCAGGGCTACCAAGCAGGCTACCAGGCTTTCTCCATGGCACTCTTATTGGTTTCAAGTCTTCAGAGTTCAGACAGGGCTTTTTAAAACGTGACACTCCAGTCAAAGTTTTTGGTCAATAAAACCACTCTTGGAAACAGGTCTTACTGAATTAATGCAAAGAAATGTATTGCCATGATTTATTAAGCATTGCCAAATTTCTGAGGGATTATATAAGGAGAAAAATATACTGACCTGCTTTAAGATCTTCTGATTTTCCTTGTCAGTCCTTTTCATGGACTCTTCAAAGTAATATAATAGTCTTTAAATGGCAAGAGGAAATTTAAAATGTGTCTATATTCATATAGACAGTTATAGCTGTCCCTGTAGTAGAGTTCCCCTACTTGACTTGTCCTTAAACTACATATGGTTTCTGGCAGGGGTGACAAGCCCTCTCAGAATGGACTAAGGGAGCTGTTTGAAGCACCCATTGCCTTCACTAGCAGAGAGGTGTGGATAAGGCACCCAGAAGGCTGGTCAACCTTGAAGCTCTGAAAGGTCAGAGCGAACCACCCACTGTCTGGCTGAGACAATGGTAGCTAAAGCAACCTCGACCTTTTAGTCTTATGTAAATCCTTGCTTATTGGCTATTACTGGCTATTGGTGGATCCCAAACCTTCATAAAAGGATCTCAAGGCCAGAGCAAGGTGAAATCCTTCCCTATGTGTTGGGAAGGATTGGTGGCAGAAGCCTGGCCACCATTTCCCAAATTTATACTTTCTTATCTAGACTCTCTCATTTGTGTGTAGCCTCTTCTAAAACCCAAACCCTGAATCTGAACCCTGAAACACGAGGGTCGAGGGGAGGGGGGCACTTTCAGGGATGTTTATTACTTCACAGTGTCTCACGTGTTATAGGACCTCACGGAGTCTGTAATTCCTGTACCAGAGGGCTTGTGCTCACAACTTCACTACTTCCCTCTGTTCCAAACAGGCCTCCCCAGTTTCCTAAAATTGTGGTTTGTCCCACCCCTGACATGGGCATGGTCACACAGGCCTGCAAGGCAGTACACAGGCTGCCAACTGTCTCTCAATAGAGACTAAAACATGATGGGTAATTTACTTTGCCTATATGGGCACCTGCCCTTTTGGTAACTGCATTCAAAATTAAAGGTTAATGTATGTACTTACTGAAGTATAACATTGGCACTGTGGCTGCTTCTGACAGCTAAATCTTCTGCTACTAAACTTGAAATGTGGTAGAACTATACACACATCTTAGGGAGGTAACTTAAGTCCATTTTTACTTTTCTACATGAAGAAAAATTGTCCTGGTGTCCCTGGAGTTATGTCCATGAAGACATAGGCATTATCTAAGTGTATTATACAATTTTCTGCAGGCCACTGTCAGGGCTGTGTATGGTGGCCAGTGTTTCCTTCTAGACACAAACACAGTCTGTCCAATTTCCCTAAAATGTATTCTGGCATGGCAAAAGTTGTTTTGCTGTACATAGGCAGCTTAACTTCTATACAACTGGGCCTGGACCTCTGCCTAGTAAACTGCAATCTATAAGTTCAATATGCAGCATCTTGTCCTCCTAACCCAAAAGGATGACACCTGCAGTTGGACATCCCTCTCACTCTCCGGGACCACTGGCTCCTAACTGCTCACCTGCCTGCCTGATTGCCCCCTAACGGCTCCCTTGCCAGTCTGATTGACACCTAACTGCTCCTCTGCTGGTCTGATTGCCCCCAACTACCCTCCCCTGCTGGCCTGATCACCCGGCTTGACGATTGAATCATTAGGACCAGACACCAAGATTTCACATCTTTGAATAGTGAAGGGAATAATTATCTTGTCTTTAAGTTGCCCGGAAATTAAAATGAGATAATGACTTAGAAAAGCATAAAAGCAACATATAAAGACAACTGTCTTTTTCATGTACTAAAAAGATAATGAAGTAGTAAAATGAAAAACACTATTTTTATTCTCCCCTTCCTTCCTTTACAGCTTTTACTTAAACTTGGAAACTTATAAAAATTTTGCTCCAATTTTCATTTCTTTGCATTCACTATTATTTTGTATTGGTTTTAGGTTTCATATTAGTTACAGAATAGTGGTTAGACAATCTTATACTTTACAAAGTGTTCCCCAATATTTCCAGTACCCACCTGGCATCAAACCATCATTACAACACATTGACTATATTCCCTATTTAAGTGACAATGGGTTTACAGGTTCCTTCCCGTCTTTCTTTCGTGTTGCATGTCCTTCCTTTTCTTTCTCACTTCTTCCCTCATTTTCTTTATATAGTATCTCAATTGGCCATCAAAGATCAATGAAGGCACTGGGACATGCTTCATCCATTTTACACACCAGGAAACTGAGGCCAGTTCCAGTTGGCTGTGGAACTTGACTCAGAACACAGGAAGCCCTCAGAGCCATGCTCTTTGCCCTTCCTAAGGGGCAGCCACCCGGCAAACAGAACAAACCTTCCAGTCAGGCTTCCGAGCCTCTTTCTCAAGCACCTCTTCATTGTGGATGCTTCACATCCTTTCCTCTCCCTGATCCGGTCCCCTGACCCATTCTTTACTGTCCCCGATTCTCCAGAGCAGGTGAAAAGCATCACACTCACTGCCTAGGCATGCTCTGCCATGGGGCAGGGCACCGCGGGCTTGCTTTTGGGTTAAGGCAGGAGCAGGAGTCACTGCCTCTGATGTGTGAAGGCCACCTGAGTGAGGCCCGTTAGCACTGGGAGCTCCTCTGAATCACATCAGTCAGTCCAGTACCCTGCAGTGCAGCACCCCTCCACTGAGGTGGCCCCACACTTCAACCCCCCCGCCTCAGGGGTGAGGGTCCTTGCCCCTCTGCCCGGCGTCCTTCCATGCCCCGTGATCCCTGGCTGGGCACACCCATGTCTTGGGGCCACTGAAGAACCTCTGTCTCTCTGCAGGTGAGGCAGATTCCTGCCTCAGTCTCCCAGAAGCTGTGAATCTGTGGCCAGAGGCCCTGTCTAGGTCTCAACAACTTTATGTCTGAAATGTTCCCAGGGCCACACGGGAGTGGCTAGGAGGGCCCGGCTTTGCCTCCTTGGGTTGCCAATGTGGCCAGGGGCCCACAGGAGTGGCTAGGCCTGCCTGGCCATGCCTTCCTGGGGCGCTGATGTTGCCAGGGCCCCCTGGAAGTGGCTAGGCAGGCCACTGCCCCTCCTGGGGCCTGCAATGAACCCAGACCCCTCCAGAGGCATCTGGTGCTGCTCAGCCCGCCTCCCAGGCGGATGGACTGTTACCTTGTGGGTGGTTTCTGGCTCTGTCCGCAGGGCCTCCTGCTGCAGGGCCTCCTGCTGCCCACCCTGTCTGCTTATGCAAATTGACTGCCTTCTTTGGTGGGTTAATTTGTATACTCAATGTGCTTGGCTGTGGGCATAGCGAAGGTACAGGCAATTTACATATTTGTCTATTATTAGGTAAGACTAGTTGGATTTCCTTCTCTTTGATGTCCCACAATGTATTTTGCTTGGCTTGGAGCCAGAAACCTCCTATTTCAGTCTTAGTTCCTGGTTCATAGCTTACGTGGGACTATGATGTCACAGGCAGGGGCAGGGCCCTGTAAATCTCTCGGCCCTGTGGGAGTTTTTCACAAGCCCTGTCCCTGGAAGTCTCCATTCACCAAAAGAGATAAGAAAAGCCATAAATCACAAGTTTTTGGTCTTTGAAATGTACTACTTTGTTGCAAATAATTAACTTGAAAAGACTTTTCTCTTGCTTTTCTTACAATCAATCTCAGAACCAAGCCATCATGGAACTTAGGCGGGCTTATTTTCTATGGGCTAAACTCTTTAAAAAATGTATACCTTTATATCTACCCCAGAACTTCAAAATTTCAATTTAATACAGCAAATTCACAACTCAGGGAGGAGCAACCAATAGACAGAAATTTTTATTAGCTAAATGGGCTGATTCCCTCCATGACAAAGAGCAAATGTCCCTGAGGAAAATAACTTTCAGCAGCACTGCTTTACACTTTTGCAGCTTACCATGGGTTCAGCCTTTAATAAATCAAACGTTTTAGCCAGATTAATCAACAGAAGTGCAGAATTAAAGTAGCTTTTGCTTTTACACAGACCAGTTAATGAGCAGATAATTATGCCAACACAGAAAAAAATCCACAAAATCCCTACTCACACTCTCTCAGTAGACTAGCCCGAACAGAGCTGAGCAGGTTACTGAAACAATGTCCAACTCCTCAAATGGACCACGGGGCACTCCAGGAACCCAGGTCCCCAAATTCTTCTCCATAACAAAGTGGCTAGTCCCAAACAGCAAAGTGAACTCAAAATTCCTTAATCAAGTTTATATTCACTCATCTCTGGGTTTTTTTTCTGATGACTCCAGAAGAACACAAAGGCATGTCATGTGCTTCTTGTCTAGCTATCACGACCACAGAGAAGCCTCTCTGGGCGCTGAAATGTCATCAGGTGGCACCTCCCCTAGAGTTCTTCAGGGCCGGGCAATCAGGCAGGAAAGGCCATCCAGCCCAGGCGTCTGAGACTAGGAACTGGTAGGCACCTGTCTCTTATCTCGCTGGAGTCTCCAAATGTTGTATTATAAATCATCGAATGAGATTCAAGACATCTTAATGAGCCAAATAATTAGGAGTCATTTATTGCTTTTGGCCCAGAGGGAGGTGTCTCTTCCAAATCTCTGAGCAACCCACACAGGAAGTTTTTCTGCATTTACACTTATTGAGCCTCTTTGTTTGCAGATATTACAAAGGGCTCTGTGTGAGTTATTGTTACAGACAGTTGTAACCTTGAAAACATTATGAGTTTGTACTTAGGATAATTATTATCAGTATTAGTCTATTTTAGTCTATTACATTGGATGCCTAGCTTGCATGGTCAGACAATTAAGTTTATCTTTTTCTATTAGTTGAGCTAAAAACAAAGTCATTTTACAGAATAACAGATGGTCTTAAAGTGACAGAGTTTATAGTGACAGAGTTTACAGGACTAGGGACTATCTACCAATAGCAGAGAGTTTCAAAGAGCAGCTTTTTGATACAAGATGGAGGTTACTATGCTTCATTGTAATACATTCAATAAAAGCTGACCTCTGTTGCAAAAACAAAAGTAAACAAACCTTATTGAAGATTACTTTGGCAAATATATCTGCTCATGCAGTGGGCTTTCTTCTCATTTTATTGATGGTTTCTTTTGCTGTGCAGAAGCTTCTTATTTTGATGTAGTCCTATCTCTTTATTTTCTCCTTAGTTTGCCTTTCCCTAGGAGCTGTATCAGTAAAGGCATTGTTTGACCATATGTCTGATATTTTGCTCCCTATGGATTCCTCTTAGATTTTTATGTTTTTCCGTCTTGCATTTAAGTCTTTTATCCATTTTGAATTTATTTTTGTGTATGGTGTAAGTTGGTGGTCTAGTTTCATTTTGGGGCATATATCTGTCCAGTTTTCCCAACACCATTTATGGGAGAGACTATCTTGACTCCTTGTATGCTCACACCTTCTTTATCAAATATTAATAAAAAGTAATGGCTTGGGTCGATTTCTGGGTTCTCTGTTCAGTTCCATTGGTCCATATGTTTTTTCTTGTGCCAGTACCAGGCAGTTTTGAGCCCAGTAGCTTTGTAATATAGCTTGAGATCTGGTATTGTGATCCCTCCAACTTTGGTCTTCTTTCTCAGGATTGCTGTGGCTCTTTGGGGTCTTATTTCATTCCATATGAAATTTTGAGAGTTTGTTCTAGGTCTGTAAAATATGCCACTGGTATCTTAATGGGCATTGAATTGAATCTATAGCATGCTTTGTATGGATATTTTAATGTTGATTCTACCAATCCATGAACACTGTATGTTCGTCCATTTGTTTATGTCTTCCTCTATATCTTTTTTCAATGTGCTGTAGTATTCTGAGTACAGTTCTTTTACCTTCTTAGTTAAATGTATTCCTAAGTATCTTAATTTTTTTGTTGCAATCATAAATGGGATTGATTTTTTTAGTTTCTCGTTCTGTGAGTGCATTATTGATGTATATAAAAGCCATCGATTTCTGGGTGTTAATTTTCTATCCTGCTACATTGCCAAATTCATTTATTAAGTCCAGTAGATTTTAATGGAGTCTATGGTGTTTTCTATGTACAATATCATATCATCTGTGAATAATGATAGCGTTACTTCTTCTTTTTCAATATGGATGCCTTTTATTTATTCTTCTTATTTGATTGCTATATCTACCACTTCTAGTACTATGTCAAACAGAAGTGGTGAAAGTGGGCATCCCTGTCTTGTTCCTGTTCTTAGGGGAAATGGTTTTAGTTTTGGCCCATTGAGTTTGATGTTGGCTATAGGTTTGCCATATATAGCCTTTATCATGTTGAGATATGCTTGATCTATTCCTACTTTATTGAGAGTTTTTATCAAAAATGTGGGATTTTGTCCAAAGCTTTTTATGCATCTATTGATGTGATCATGTGATTTTTGTCTATCAATTAGTTTATGTGATGTATCATGTTTATTGATTTGTGGATATTGTACCAGTCTTGCATCTATGCAATAAATCCCACTTGATTATGATGTATGATCTTTGTAATATATTGCTGGATGCATGATTTGCTAATATTTTGTTGAGGATTTTTGCGTCTATGTTCATCAGGGATATTGGCCTGTAATTCTCTTTCTTTGTAGTGTCTTTATCTGGTGTTAAAATTAGGATAATGCTGGCCTCATAAAAAGAGTTTAGAATTGATCCTTCATGTTGGATTTTCTGAAATAGTTTGAGGGGCATAGATGTCAGTTCTTCTTTGAATGTATGGTAAAACACCCCTGTGTAGCCATCTGGACATGGGCTTTTGTTTGGTGGCAGTTTTTTGATTACTGCTTCTATTTCATCAGTTGTTATTGGCCTCATCAGGGTTTTGATTCTTCCTAATACAGTTTTGAGAGATGCAGTTTTCTAGGAATTTGTCTCTTTCACCCACATTGCCCAGCTGTTGGCATATAGTTAGTTGTTCATAGTATTTTCTTGAAATCCTTTGTATTTTAATGGTGTCAGTGGTTACTTCTCCACTTCTGTTTCTGATTTTATTTACTTGAGTCTTCTCTCTTTGTTTCTTGATGAGTCTGGCTAATGGTTTTTCAATTTTGTTTATACTTGCAAAGATCCAGCTCTTCATTTAATTGATATATATTAAATATCAATATATTTGTTAATGCTCTAATCTTTATTATTTCCGTCCTTCTACTTACTTTTAAGAGCTTTTCTGGTTGTTTCCTTTCCAGTTGTTTAAGTTGTAGGGTTAAATAGTTTGTAGCTGGTATTATTATTATTATTATTATTATTATTATTATTATTATTTTAATGTATTCCTGTAGTGCTTTGAACTTCCCTCTCAGGACTGCTTTGGCTATGTCCCAGAGATTTTGGATTGTTGTGTGTTTGTTTTCATTTGTTCCCAGGAAGTTTTTGATTCCTTTCTTTATTTTGTAGGTAACATATTCATTGTTTAATAACATGCTATTTAACCTTCATGTGTTAGACTGTTTTGGTGTGTTTCTCCTGTAGTTGATTTCTAATTTCATTCCACTGTGATCTGAGAAGATGCTTGATATGATTTTGATCTCCTTGAATTTGTACAGACTTGTTTTGTGTCCTGACATTTGCTCTATCTTTGTGAATGATCCCTGTGCACCTGAGAAGAATGGATAGTCTGCTGCGTTGAGATGAAATGTTCTAAAAATGTCAATTAAAACCATTGGCTCCAGTGTGTCCTTTAGTCTCTGTTTCCTTGTTAAGTTTTTGTCTGGAAGATCTGTCCAGTGAAGTGAGAGGGGTGTTAAAGTCCCCTTCTATGACTCTATTGTTGTTGACCTCTCCGTTAATGTCCTCTAGAAGCATTTGTTATATATTTAGGTACTCCTATATTGGGTGCCTATATGTTTACCAGGGTTATATCCTCTTCTTGGATAGATCCCTTTAGTATTATGTAGTGATCTTTGTTGTCTCTTGTGATGGCTTTCATTGTGAAGTCTATTTTGTTGGGTATGGTATTGCTGCTCCAGCTGATTTTTTCCCCCCATTTGCATGAGAAAATTACTTCTATCGATTTACTCTCATTCACTGAGTGTCTTTTGTTTTGAGGGGGTCTCTTGTAGACAGCATATAGTTGGGCCATTTTTTTTCTTTTTTCTTTTTTTTAATTACCTATTCATCTTGGATATATAAAGTATTTAAAATATAAACTATATTGTCAAATGGAAATAAAAGGACTTAATATTGACATTGTTGTGAGCCATTGCTTTAGGCTGGTGATTTGGGAGCTGGAGGTCAGAAGAATAGGCACTACCATTACTCATATACAGCATCCACATTATACCTGTGTTATTTTAATTTTATCTATATTATATGCCCAGGATTCTACAGTAGTTAATTAAAAGACAATTCTATTGACTTTCACAAAGCAAGGATTTTTTTTCTTCTTTTTTAAAAAAATATATTTTATTGATTTTTTACAGAGAGGAAGAGAGAGGGATAGAGAGCTAGAAAAATCGATGAGAGAGAAACATCGATCAGCCGCCTCCTGCACACCCCCACTGGGGATGTGCCTGCAACCAAGGTACATGCCCTTGACCGGAATCCAACCTGGAACCCTTGAGTCTGCAGGCCAGGGCTCTATCCACTGAGCCAAACCGGTTTCGGCACAAATCAGGAATTTAATTACCACTTTGCCAGACAAATTTGTGTCAAATTTATCTGGGTTATGTTTTTGTATCCATTCAGCTACCCTGTACCTTGTGATGGGACCATTTAATCCATTTACATTTGGGCTTCTTATTGATAGGTACTTATCTATTGCCATTTTAATTCTGTATGGCTAGGTTTCTCTCCCTATTTCTTCTTCTCATAAAAATATAGAACGTTTCAGGAATTTGTGTATTATCCTTGTGCCGGTGCAATGCTAATCTTCTCTGTATCATTTTAATTTTAGTTTATGTGCTTCTGAAGTGAGCACCTGGAGCCATTTTCTGATAGACTTTGGCTGTCTGCCTTCCAGGGAAATCAGATCTGCTTCAAAAAAGAAGGTGATCAGTCGTGGCATCTCCTGTGGGGCAGCGGAGGAGAGTGACAATCATAGATGCCCTGGCCAGCACACTCCTGGGCTCCATCCCTGCATCTTCCATTGATTGGGAGCGTTTGATAAGAGAAGTGGGAGAGCCTTCTGGTTGCTGGCTTGGGATAGGGTGTGGCATAAGAATACCTTTCTGCAGGAGGGCTCATGCCCATCTGTGAGCACAGTAAGGGCCTGAATGGAATTAGGGAAAAAGACAGAGCCCATAGGTACAGACTCAGGACAGGTCCCCTGCCCCGGTCCTCACCAACACTCATTCAGTCTCTGCATCCTCTCTTTCCCTATGGCCCCAGGAGCAGAAAGTACTGGAGGATACAGTGCTGCTGCAGGAGGCTACCCAGAAGTATCAAATAGAGCTCAAGGAGCAATTCAGGGCCTAGATCTTGGCCTTGGAGCAGCTCAGTGAGAATGGGAGGTGAGGCCAGAGAGGAGCTGGGCAAGGGCAGGGGTGGACACTCCATGCTGATCAGTCCACAGTACCTGTGTCCATGGCTCCCAGGTCCTCCCCAGACCTTACTGTGTAACAATTCCTGAGGATCCTGACACTGGGAGGGACACCTGAGTTGTGGCTCTTGGGAACTCACAAGTGACACTCTGTCCGGCAGTTACATCCAGTCCTACTAGTGGAACACTCAGACCTTTATTGTGAGACAAAGGGAAGTCATTGAATGTTGTAGAGGAGAAGTGGAAATGATTTTTAACATGAGCTCATTTTTATGGACTTTTACCTCATGGAAAACATGTTTGGGTACAAAATCTCTCATTTTGGAAACTCGGGTTTTAGCTAAAAGTTTAATGATGTCAGAAAATACAAAATATTTTCTTTAAGGGTAACACAACAAATGCCATATATTTTGCTGGATATGTGTAATGTCCAGCAATGAATTTCTACATGAAAACAAGAAAAAACTATAAGAACCAAAACAATTTAGGAAGTTGTACTTTTTTCATGACATTAATGTAAATCTTTTTCTTCAGCTATGTTAGTATGTGATTTAAAAGAGAAGAGAAACATAAAGAAAACAGCTTAGAAAATGGAAAAGATGACGTGGAATAGAGTGGAAATAGAAATAAATATAAAATCGTCAACAGAGAGCCAGGCCTTTGAGTGTCCTAAGACTATGCTGAGAAAAGAATAAAGCAGAATACACCTGTATAGAAACAAGAAAACGTGTGTGCGGTTGAAGAAGGGAACAAATCTGAGATATTTGTGTGTCTGGATTTTAGTGCATTAATGGGCTGTGATACAATTAGTTGAGTGCATCTACTTCTGAATCCAGTGTCTTGCCACAACGCAATTTGATTGTAGGCATGGAATTTATTTTTACAAATACAATTTGGTTCAGAAAAGAATTAAAACAACTGCCCAGTTTTAGTCAAAAGCAAACCTGCTCCTCTTTCCCTGGCATTATACTGGACACACTTCTTTATCCCCACCTTCGATACTCAAAAACACCCATAACTTATATCTTGAGACCAATTTCTTCACCTTCACAATAAAACAATTGAACTAGATACAATTTTTTCTTTTCCCAAATAAAAGTATATTTTTTATTGCACAAAACTTTCATAGTTATAGGTTGAAAAGAGAAAAGTTTAAAATAAGTGATCATACACAAACTAACTTGTAAATCATGCATATCTTTATATGTATTCTTTCAGATATGTTCTCTGTATATATAAATATACACTTAACTATAATTGTAAACCATTTTATGATATATCACTGTTTGATAATGTATTCTATTAATATAAAAATATATCTGGTAAATTGTAAAGTCTAGTATCTTTTGTCCTGCTGCATCATAAATCATATAATTTGGCTGTAGTTAATGGATGTAAAATTATTTTGTTTTCTGCTTTATAAACAATTCTCTGATGATCATCATTGTATAGGTATCTCTGATCATCTATTCAATTAGTTTTGAATCATTTCCTGCAAATAAAATTAGTTTCAAAAGGTACACATATTTTAAATTTTAGTATGGATGAATTTTGAATCATTTGACGAAATTTCCTTGGAATTTTTATTGGGATTTCATCATATTTGTAGACTGTGTTAAGTGGAATTCATTCCCTGGCTCCTTTATCAGGTATACATTAAGCGCCTCCTATAGGCCAGGCACTAGAAGTGCAGTGGTCAACCCAAAGAGCTTGTCATGATGGCATGTTTGCATGAAAGTGTCAAACCAGCCAGCACATGCATAACGTGAAGTCAGGATGTGCTGTGTGCTCTGAACTAAAGGTAAAGGAGAGAAAGAGACAAATGGTGCTGAGGTAATGTTGTGTGGAGGATGATGTGAAGGATTTGGGGATCGAGGTGATAGTTGAGGCTGCTTTGGCATAGGCATAGAACAAGCAAAATGGAAACATCCTAGCTGAGCCCTCATTTTGGGCTCTGGTTCCAAAGTGTTCTCAGCGACTTTGGATCTTTTTTCTTTTGAAAGCTTGTATTCATAAGGAAAATCATTGACATTTTTGTGTAATATAATTTTAATTCTTGAGCAATAAAAATGGTAGTGGTTTTCACTTTACATATGGTGCTAATTATTCAGTAGCATTCAAAATGAAATTTTGGATGATGCTCAAACTCACTAATCAAGGGGGAAATAGTGTAATTCAGAACCACCATATATCACTTCCAACTGCCCGCGATTTCCCGCGCTTCTGCCACATGCAACTGGAATGGCTTAGTGAGGTTTGTCAGCGCCAATGCTGGGGCACTGCCTAAGGCTTGTTTAAGGTCCTGAAAAGCCTTAGTTTCATTCTCAGTCCATTTTAGTTCTCCAGTCTTTCCCCCAGTGCAGGTGTAAAGGGGTTTTGCCATCTCTGCAAAACCTAATATCCAAAGGCGGCAATATCCTACTGCCCCTAGGAATTCCCGCACCTGCTTCTTTGTTTGGGAACCGGGTTTTTCAAAATAGCCTGCATTTGGCTAGCAGATAAAGTTCTCTTTCCTTTGCTGAGTTCATACCCCAGGTAAGGGGCTTTCGGGGTGCAAAGTTGGGCTTTCTAGGCGGACAGCCGGTACCCCAATTTGTCTAGAGTCCTCAACAGGGTCTCAGTGGCTTCCCAGCACTTACTCTGAGTCACCGCGGCAAGGAGGAGGTTGTCCACATATTGCAGTAGGGTGACCTCTGGATGTTCTTTCAGGAACATGCCTAAGTCCTGGCTGAGAGCCTCATCAAACAGAGTAAGAGAGTTGTTAAATCCCTGGGGCAACTGGGTCCAGGTCAGCTGTCCCGATTCCCCTTCTTCAGGGTCCATCCACTCAAATGCAAAAATGGGCTGGCTGGACGGGGCCAGTGGCAAGGAGAAAAAAGCATCCTTTAAGTCCAGGACTGTATATATATTTGATGACTTGGCGGTTACAGGCTCAGGAGGGTATAAGGTTTGGGTACTGTTTGGTGTATAGTCTCTACCCTCTTGTTTGACTTCTCTTAAAACCTGAACTGGACTGAAATCCTCCGTCCCAGGTTTTTGTACAGGGAGCAAAGGTGTATTCCACAGGGAGTGACAGGGCACCAAGATCCCGGCCTCCTTTAATTTTTTACATGTACTCTGATGCCTTTTCTGTCCTTCTGACTTATTGGATATTGCTTAACCCGCATTGGAACAGCAGTACTAGTGAGCTGTACTACAATCGGGGGCCTGTGAGTCGCCAACCCAGGGGGACTGCTTTCAGCCCAGACCCCTGGTATCTTTTGCTGTAGTTCTTGGAGCAGTGAGGTGTTTGGGGCTGACATAGTTTCCCTGGGATCCTCGCTTAACAGACACGTCAGTAGCATAGTGTCAGGTCTGGCATTAAGGGCTACTTTTGCTCCCTCCCCCTGGAATGAGATGGTGGCTTGTAATTTGCTGAGGAGGTCCATTCCTAGTAAGGGGTAAGAACATTCTGGCATCACTAGGAATGAGTGGGTCACTGTCCAAGCCCCTAAATTGGTTATTCGGGCCTGAGTCCACGGATATGATTTTGTCTTCCCAGTAGCTCCTTGAATAGGGGTTCGCTCCTTAGACACTGGACCTTCCATCTGTTGTAGGACTGAGAATGTGGCTCCAGTATCAATAAGGAAATCTACTGGTGTGCCCCCAACTTGCAAAGTGACCCTGGCTCCTGGGGGCTAGTAAAGACGGAATCCCGGCCCCTTCAGTCCACTTCTTCGACTAACACCGGGGCCGGCTGCCCCTGAGGGCGCTGGGACCTTTCATTTTTCCAGTGGCCTTCTCCTTTACACTAGGCACACTGGTTCCTCTGCAGCCCAGATCGCCAAGGGCGCTTATTCCCGGACCTTGCTTCTCTTCCTTTCTGGTTTCCTTTCCTCCCTTCTCCTTTTTCCCTGTTCATGGTTAATAAAACCTGTGTCATCTTTTTTGTTAGCTCACCTGGGTCTTCACTATTATTTTACGTCTTCTGTGCTACCTCTACCAATTCCAATAGCATCTTTCCCTCAAATCCTTCTAACTTTTGTAACCTTTTTCTCATGTCTGGGGCCAACTGGGACACAAAAGCAATGTTAACTGCCCGCCTGTTTTCTTGCGCTTCTGGATCTATGGGGATGTAGAGCCTGTAGGCTTCACACAAGCGCTCTAGAAAAGTAGTTGGGGATTCATTTGGTCCCTGCACAGTTTCAGTTACCTTAGACAGATTGGTGGGCTTCCGCACAGCTGCTCAGACTCTCCTCAGCAGAGTCTGGCGATACCGATCCACAGCCTCCTTACCTTGATCTGAGTTGGGGTCCCATGGGGATTGGGAGAGTGGAAAAACGGCCTCCAGCCGTGCCAGGTCCAACACTGACTGACCCTCTGGTCCGAGTACCAGTTTCCCCTGCTCCGCTTTCACTCTTTCTCTCTCTTCTGAAGTGAACAGAGTCTGGAGGAGTTGCTGACAGTTGTCCCAAGTGGGCTGATGGGTAAAAAATACAGACTCCAAAAGAGAGATGAGTCCCTGGGGATTCTGAGAGAACGAAGGGTTCTGATTCTTCCAGTTATGAAGGTCACTAGTGGTGAAAGGGACATAAAACATAAACGGCCTGCCTTCTTCTGCTACCGAAGTTACCCGAGGAAGGGGCAGCATCAGGACCCCTGAGGAATCAGGGGAAGGGTCCGAATGATGGAGTCTATACTCAGTCCCGCTACAGGTGTGGGGAGGACTCATTGGGACTTCAGGGGGACCCAAAGTTAGGGCAGACAATTATGGGGTAGGTTCCGTCAAGAGAGTGTCCTCGATGATGGAAGGAGAGGAGGCTGTTTCTCAGTCTCAGGGCAGGGCGGCAGCTTGGATTTCCAGGTCAGCTCTCTGGGGCTTCCCTTCCTTAGCACTTCCCTTCTGGTGCCTCAGCCCCCTCACTCTCTCTTTCCAGCCCTCCCTGCAGCACTGGCGCAGCCTGCTTCCCCTGGCTCTCTCTGGGAGGAGGTTTAGTGAGGAGGATGGATATTCCTTTTCCGTCTCTGTCCCAAATTTTCCTTATTGCAGTTCCGAAGCCACTTGGGATTATCAATCAAAATGTCTATCCAAATTTGGATATAAGGAATTTGGTCCGGGTGGCCGGGATTGTCAAAAACAGCATGGTGGATGTTATATGCCAGCCCTAGATCAGTGGACCCCTCCGGGGACCCCTCACTGGGATATGGGGAAGTCGGCCAATCCTGCTCACAAAATTTCTGTAAATCAAAGGCATTAACGGAAGCTCACTGCTTGAATTCCTGAAAATTTTCAAAAAACATTGCAAGGGAGTACAGACAGAGGCACATGAAGTAGACTGACCCATTCTAATGATAGAGACAGTTAGATCACAATAACACAGAACAAAAGACAAAGACAACCAACTGAGGATCGCCAGGCACCATCATGCCCCGGGATCTGGTCTCAGAAGTAGTGCTGCGTCCAGCCTTCCAGAGACCCCAGATGGGCGCCCTCAGAACAGAACCAGAAATAAGTTTCTTACCGGTAAGAACCAGATCCAGGTGGCTCCGATCAGAGTCAATCAGGAAGTTTAGCAGGTGGGGTCTCTGATCTCTACCAGTCCCGGGGCTGAGGAACATCTCTCAGAGATCTCCCCCTGGGTCTGAGAGTCCGGGGATCCCGGTGGGCTCTGGTCACAGGACCAAGCAAAGGCTGGTTAACTCACTGGGGCCTCCAAATGTTGTAGAGGGAACGCGAGTAAAGACCCCTGGAGTCCAGAACAAATTAAAAATTAGGGAGTCTTTATTAGCCGGCCGGCAGCTGTTCTCTCTCCACACTAAGAGGTCAGAGAGCAGCCCCGAACCTTTGTGCAAGACCACCTTTTAAGCACATTAACCACATCCTGCTTTTGCAGAGTAAGCAACCGAAGACAAAACAGTTTTTCCCAAATAATGTCAGGGCCATGCTATTGATGACCATGTTATTTGCAGGGTTATCCTGTTCTTTAGAAAGCTGACAGTGTTCTATCTTGCAAGGCCATTTTGTGAGGTGCAAGGGGAAGAGGCCATGAGACCATATCTCAAGGCCTGGCCTGGTGTCAGCACTGACAACCCTATCTGGGGCATAGTCCACGGCCTCTCCAGAGTGCTCAAAAATTCCTACTCTCTAACACTATGGATATGGTGTCTAGCATCATCCTCATTGAGCAGGTTGGGAGCCTGTGGGAGGCCTTGAGAGGCACAGAGTCTTCCCCAGGACACAGCACAAGTAGGAAAAAGGAGGTGTGATCACAGCTATCTCCCCCAAGCAGGGGCCTCGTACCTTCCCAGAGAGCTGGGGGAAGGAATATTGGATATTAGTGTACAGGTATGGAGATAACATGGGTGAAGAGGGTGAGAGGTCACCAGCTCAGAGAGGGCTAAGGGTGACTCTGATTGGAGGAAGGACCCAGGTCAGGGAACCTTGAAGTGGTGACCTCACTTCCTTGGTAACCAATTCCCAACAGAAATTAGAACCGTGGTAACCAAGTCCCCACATTCTAGAGACAACTGCCTTTCTAGCTCACTTGAGTGGAGAGGATCAGGAGACTACAATGTCTCTTTGTTGCCTCCCGTACTTCCGAGGTTCTAGGAAGAAGAAAGCACAGCGTGAAATATGTGTTTGTGGCCGCAAAAATCCAAACAAGCCCCACCGCCGACTACCCTCGGCCTGTGGCAGGAGGACCCGTCGGGTGACTGTGGGCATCCCAGGGAAGGAATATCCTAGCCAGGCCATAACATGGGTCAAAGCTGGGAAGGCCCACACTTCTCACTCCTCATCCCGGGTATGTGTTTGTTGGGGTGGTGAGGGTCAGCGTGGGATGCGGGAAAGACATCCTGCGCAGGAGCAGGTTGGTAGGTATTAGAAGCCTGGAGGCTCTGTCATGTTCATGGCCAGGTCATGGCTCACAGGAAGGGAAGTTGAGTGTTGGGGATGGACTCTACTACCCACTTCTTAATTGGGGGTCCTCATGGGATCATCTCATTCTCTCCCTGCCTAGAGGTCACTGCAGATGCCCCTGTTGGCCTGATTTGGGGGGCAGAATGGGTGGTGGGCATCTCCCCTACTGGTAATGCCAGGCCTTGATGCCTCCTGGCCGGGGACCGGGCTCTGTATTTGCAGAGCTCCAGCCATGAAGTCGTGGAGGAGCAGGTTGACAGGTTCATTGATGCCGGCAACGGGTACAGAGGACAAGTGTGTCAGGCCAAGAAATCCGTCCAATGCCAAACTGAGGTGAGAGGTGGCCCACAACCCTGACCCTGAGGTGACTTGGGTGGGACCAGACCTCATACTCAAATCTGGGGCATCAAATTTCTCACAGATCCACTCCCAAAGGAATCTGTTCTTCCAACCCTCCCGACCAGGTCCCTAGTAGGAAAGAAAAACAGTCTTCGTGTGTTTCTTGGGGTCATGGAGAAAACATTTTTGTTGTATTTGCATTTTTCTCATTTCAAATGTTGAACTTACTGCCCCAAGTATCCTGTGGACCAATCCCAGCTCAGATGTTCTTGTAGACTTTCTCCAAACCTTACACATCATCCCACTAGATAGTGCGGTGTATTTGAAAAAAAAAAAATGGGAAGGGATTAAAGTATTGGATTCTTTCTCTGTAATCTACCATTCCACAAAACACGGCAAACTATTGAAGTGTGCCCGGTCAGGAGCTGTGGCCTTACCCATGTCCATATCATCCCATTGAGGATGTCGTTTTCCTCAGCGATTCAGGCTTTCACTGTTGTTCGACCTTGACATGAAACAGTTCTTGCTGGTTCAGCAGGGCTGCTGGGAACATCCCCACTGGGTCCTAATAGACTGTATGAGTGTGCCAGGTCTGCCATTACAGAGGACCACAGATGTGGTGGAAGGTTCCTGAAGCCTCATTGTTCAGTACCCGCTCTGTCTTCACAGACCTCTAAGGAGGACTTCATGGAGGTAGTGGCCCATGGGCCCGTCTACACCGCCTACCGGGTCAGGGTGCTGGTGATCCAGGCCGATGACACCGTCCAATATCTGTCTGAGGTGAGAGCTGGCACAGGGTGGTCTCTACCTCCAGGACCTCAAGATGACCAGGGAGGGCTGAGAATCCAGACTTCAATCTGCAAACTCCCCCAGGGCCCTCCCAGGGCTTCCACACTAGGGTGTCCACAGTCCCATGACAAAGCAATCTGGACCTCCAATCCCCTCACCAACTACAGCAGAGAATGGAAAGACACTCCTCACATATTTGTGGGAATTTTAAAGGGAAAAGTATGTTGTTTACCTCACTGTAGGCCAGGAGCACATGTGTATTTGCTATTCTGTGCTTGTAACTACCCGCCCCAGGTAACCTGGGGAGCAGTCAGCTCCACTGTCCTTGCAGTCCTTCTCTAAGCCTCACTCACCATCACACTTGACTGGATGGTCTCTCAAAAAGATGGGAGGAAGCAAAGTATTGGATGCTTTTCTCTGCAACTTGTCATCTCACCGAGCAGGGCACACCACCCTAGGCCCCATGGTCAGGAGCTGTGGCCTACTCACCTCCAAATCATCCCATAAAGGACGCAGTCTTCCTCAGGGACGCAGCCTTTCAGGGTTGTTGACCGTGACATGATGCACCTCTGCTGCCAGTACAGCAGGTCTGCCGGCACATCCTCACTGTGTCCTAATAGACTGTCTCAGTTTGCCAGGGCTGTCGTGGTGTAGAGCCACTGATTGTGGTGGAAGGTTCCTGAAGCCTATGGGCCCAATACTGGGCTCTGTCTTTGTAGAGCACCAACAAGGACATCAATGAAGGACTGGTCAAAGGGTTCAACTACTCGACCTCCTTCGAACTGGGGAAGTTGCATCAGTCCACAGACAACATCCAGGGCTGGACGCAGGTGAGAACTGGCCTTGAGGGTCATTACACCCACAAACCTGAGACAACCTGGCAGTGCCCAGAACCCAGACTCAGAGCTGGCTACCCTGGAGGCCTTCCCATGGCTCTCCCTGGCATGTGCCTCAGCCCCATGACAGAGGAATCCAGGCCTCCACCTTCCTTCCGTTACATGGGAGAGTAGAAAGATGCTCCTCACATACTTGTGGAAATATGAGAGTGAAATTATATTGTTTCACTTTAGAGGAGACCAGGAGCACATTTGCATATCCGTTTTTGTTGTTTAAACTACCCTTGCCATGATCCTGTGGAGCAGTCAGCTCCACTGTCCTTGCAGACCTGGACCAATAATGGAGGTCCTGTGCCCAGCAATGCAGGCTTTCAGTGCTGTTGGACATGGGCCCTGATTCAGTTCAGCTGCCATGTCAGCAGTGCTGCCAGGAGCGACTGAAGTGTGTCGGAATGGACTGCGTTAGGCTGCTTGGGCTGCCATAACATAGGGCCACGCTGGATGGTGTCACCAGCAGACATTCATTTTCTCACAATTCCGGAGGCTAGGAGTGAGAGAGGAGGCTGTCAGCATGGCTGGTGTCTCTTAAGGGGTCTCTCAGCTTGTAGATGGCCGTCTTCTCTCTGTGTGTCACATGGACTCCCTTCTGCACTGCCATGTTTCCTCCCCTGCTCTTCTAAGGACACTGGTCAGATTAGATTAAGACCCACACCACTGAATTCACTTCACCTTATCACTTGCTTAAAGACCAAATCTCAAATGAGGACCCATTCTGAATTTTTAGGGGTCCCAAACTCATGGAATTGGGGGCACACATTCTGATCTCAATATGGACCACCCCCTTCTGGAGATGGATACCCACTGCTTGTGGAAGGACGTGCACATGTAAAATGTAATGGCTGCAGGCAGATTCCAAAAGCAAAGGGCTGTATCAGTAATGGGGCCAACAGCAGTTTCTGATGATGGCTGCTGCCTTGCTCTTAGCCTGGCCCTGGGATTTCTCACTCATTGAAATTTTCACCTGTCCACTGTCAGGTTGTACAAGGCAATCACAGTGTTCCTTCATTGGCAATTGCCTCACAGGGACACTGAGTCACCTGTCACTTTACAATCACCACTTGGATTTGCTCGCTCTCAAGTCCACTGCTCAGATTCATGATTGCGGATCACCCTCCTCCAGTCGGGAGTCTACAAGCATTTGCTGCTTTGCAGAATCTGGGATCTCCAAAATGAGGGTCTTAAAATGCCCTTTAATATAAAAGGATGAAACAAAAGTGTCTTTTGAAGTCAATGTTTTCATAGGCCATGTCTATGATGGACACTGTCCTCACACAGGGGATGTGCAAGGTTGCCACCACTTTGCATCCATGTTGGGAGCACATAAGTCTCAGGTAGCTGAGAGAGAATGTCACACAGAACAGTTCACAGTTCTGGCCTCATGACCTTGAGGAGACATGTGACATCCTAAGCCTCTGTGTTCTCATCTCTATAACGGGGATGTTTCCTTTGGCCTCATGGGGACAGTGCTCCTCATACAAACTATTCATACAAGGAGGTTTGTTGTTCCTAAGCTAAACCAAGCAAGGAAACAAACCTGCCCAGAAAGTAACAATTGTACAAACATCCCCCACTCGCGAACTTGAGTGGAACATTGAAAACCTAGAACCTCATTCAGCCTGGACACTCCTGTGCCTTCTCTTGCACACATTCCTGAGGGTCTGGGACTCCTGTGTGAGCTCCAGACCTCCATCCTCCTGGGATTCTTGGTGATGCCACTGACTGGATGTCCCTCCTTGTCCCACACAGTGTGCCGCTGAGATCAATCTGAGACTCAGTGAGTCTTGCAGAATGCGGGCCCTCCAGAAAGGCACCTTGGAGAAGGTGGTGGGATCCCTGGTCCCAGCATTCCCGGCTGGAAAGATCCCTCACATCTGCACCCTGATGCCCATCCACCCGGCCTTGTCCAGAGCCCAGTGGTTCCTGGAAGAGCTGTTAAGTAGGTGAGCGCAGGTCCCCTTTTCGGTGCAGTGGGGACTCTGCCCACTGCTATCTGTGTGTCTTGACAATGTCATCACATCAGTCTGAGCCTCAGAATGCTCCTCTGGAAAGTGGGGTGGTACAGGATCAACATCATAGGGCTCTTGTAGGCACTGCTGTGGGGACAAGCCATGGCAGGGCTTACCTGCTGTCTGGCTTGGCAGAAAGGGCTGCTGGACCAGCTGTGGTTGTTCATGCCACTTATGTCTCTCTGTCCCATGGAAAGTGCCCTGAACCCCCATCAGCGGCCTGTGGCATCTGAGTTTGGAAAAGCAGTAGGAAAAGACCTGTCAAGCAGTTTGCGATTTCACCAGCTGACCTTGTCCTGGTCCTTGGTGTAGCCACATGGGAGATAGCAGGGGATAGAAGGGTCCCAGGCCCACTCAGATGGCTCAGATGGTTCTGGTTGGAGCTCATTTAATTGACAATTGCGCTAAGCTCCTACTACAGGGCAACCACTTTTGGAGACATTTAGCCTGACTCAAGGAATGAAGCAGACACAATCTCTGGCCTCTGTTCTAGTCACCAAGTCAGACAGTCACACTGTCCATCATTCACAGGTCCTGTCCACCATCCATCAGATCGGATTCTATCAAGGTTTTTTCCACCTCTGGAGGGATACCTCTGCACAATGATCAGGGTGACACACCGCAGGAGCAATTAGCAAAGTGAGTGGTCTATGGGTGAAGAAGGAGGCTCTCCTATGTTATCAGAGTGGGTGCTTAGGTAGGTCAGGGCCTAGCAGAACCCTGATCGTACACATTTTTTGATTCCCAAGGGAGGGCTGAGCTCTGGTGGCTCCTCCGCAAGAAGACATGAGTCAAAGAGGACAGTGGATGGGGTCCTTGTTAACCCAGAGGGAAGGCTGGGCATAGTTGACCCTCAAAGTCCCATTCTCAACACAGAGCCATCTCACTCTGCCTGCCCCTCTCCACACCCATCTCCTTGGACCCCCATGGGCGGACTCAGAACAGGATGATGGTGAGCAGGCTGCTTACAAGTCTGTTTCAGTCCTCAGCCCAGATGCCCAGGGGTATGGAGGATTGGGGTGGACAGCGTACAGGACCTTCAGAAGAGCTGCCAGTGGGAAGAAGAGTCTCACACAGACTCCGTGTTAAACCTGCTAGATGCCACGAATGCTCCAACCATGACAGCCACAAAGGGTTGGCATGGGACTCTCCTCTGGATGGGGAGTGGCCTGCACAGAGGCTCAGTCCTAAATAAGGGTGTCATGGGAGGGCAGAGTGGAAGGAAAGACCAGGACCCTGACTCTATTCCCCACCTGCCTCTCCCCAGGGCCACCGCTTCTGTGATGGGAACCTGGCCGGACCTGATACAACATTTTGGCCAGCCCCTCATGTTCCCCTGGTTCATTCTAAAGCAGGCCTTGGTGCTGCACAGCCTCCCTGTCAAACACCCAGTGGGCCTCGTAAGAAGTCTTTGGGTGGAGCTGGAGCAACTGGAGCCTACAGAGGCACAGTGGGAAGGTAAAGGGACTGTAGTCTGGGAAGAGAATTGGGTGAGTGGGGCAGGGGTTGGGGTGTTTCATGGGCCAGTCTTCCCTTAAAGGCAGTCACATCTTTCCTGTGTGTGGAAATGCACGGGAAAGTGAGGCACGTGCAAGTACCTGTCTCTTTAACCTGCTCTAGAACCACTTAAAGAGCTCAAGCACACCCCAGAGCCTGAGGAAGGGCCTGCTCCTGGGCTAGAGCCTGGTCCAGGTGTGATAGTGCTGGAGCCATCTGGAGCACCAGCTCTGATCCGAATGCCAACAACAGAGCCAGCTCCATCCCCAACAACTGACTACCCCAGGGCTGTGACCCCTAAGGAGGAGAAGCTTCCCATCCTCACCTTCCCTCCAAGACTGGTGGCCGAGCAACTAACATCAATGGATGCAGTGAGTCTTGGTCTCTCAGGGTGGGAGTGACAGGACTTCCATCTGCCCTTGGCCGCACCAACCTGCCTTTCCCTGATCCCAACTCCTATGATCTTGATGCAAATCGCAGCTCAACCTCTTTACCACCCATGGGTCCTGGACAACTTTCTCAACCCCCTGTGGGCTGTGGAGGTGGGCACCCCAGGCCCTGCTGCACAGAGTGGCTGTGCAGATTAAAGGAGGGAGAGGAGACAGAAAGCTGGGTGGGGCCTGGCCCTGTTAGTGGGACAGGGAGCTAACTGTTTGCAGCCAGATCCATGGGCCGCCCATTCATGAGTCCATAGGCTCAGCAGCCTCAGCACTTATTAGGCCCCTGATGTGTGTTTAACACTAAGCGAGACAAACAGCTGTGGTTGTAGCTGTCACAGGGGAATGTCCACTGAATGTGGATTTGGTCCAGAGGGGTGTCAGATGCTGGAAGATGCCCTCTTGGGGTGAGCAGACGTAAGCCACTTCCTGGATCTTGGAGTCACTGAGGATGGGCTGGAGGCAGATGCTCCTGTCCCTTCCCCACCAGTCTTGGCCCCTGGGTCATCCAGTGCTGGGTGCCCTGGGTGGACAGAGAATGACTCCCATGGAATCCAAGGCTCAGTCAAATCCTGAGCTTCCTGAGCTTCAGTCTTGTCCAGTGTCTCCTTCAGGGACTGGGGACCCTGAACTGGTGTGTGGCAGGGCTGGGTGACACTCCCCTTTCTTCCCAGGAGTTGTTTAAGAAGGTGCTGCCCCACCAGTGCCTGGGCTCTGTCTGGTCTCAGAGGATCGAGCCTAGCAAGGGGCACCTGGTATCCACTGTCCGTGCCACTGTCAATCAATTCAACCACGTGGCTACCTGTGTGATCACCACCTGCCTTGGGGACCCAAGCTTGATGGCCCAGGACAGGGCCAAAGTGGTGGAGCACTGGATTAAGGTGGCCAAGGTATGTTAGGGGAAGCCCAGCAGCATCCCTGCGCGGACCCTTGAAAAATGCATCTGCTGCTCAGACAGCTCTCAGGACTGAGGACTGAGATCAGATCCCCAGCACAGCCTCCAGGTCCTCTCTGTCTGGGTCCCTCAGACTTTGACCCACCCGGTCCCCATGGTGAGAGTTTCACTTCCTTCCTGGCTCCTTCCTTGGGTTGCGTTGGGATCCTCCTTTTTCTGGGGGTTGGTCTTTGGGTGCTAAAAGTGCGCACCCTGAGCATCTGTCCTATCAAGAGGAGCTGTCAATCAAGGGTGCCTGAAGCTACAGCTGCAGCTCCCACCTCACAGAACATGTCTCCCCTTCCCCAGGAGTGCAGGAGCCTAAGGAATTTTTCCTCCCTGCACGCCATCCTGGCCGCTCTGCAGAGCATTTCCATCGATCGTCTGCAGGAGACGTGGGGGAAAGTTTGCAGGTGCGTAGGCCTCTCCCATCACAGCAAGCCTGCTAAGGTGTCTCCCATATGCCTCCCAATGTCCCCTCACCTCCTGGGAGGCAGCCAACCCTGAGGACAAAAACTGGTCTTGTGGGCCGGGTCTCTAAGGCTCTCTGACCCCTCAGGCCACTAACTCTGCTTCAGGAGTCAGTTTCCTTCAATGTCAGAGACTGCATTGAGCCAAATGGGAGATTTTCATGTTACCAGCACCAGAACCCTATGCCCAGTTGAAACCCAAAGTGGTAAAAACAGAACTTCTCCTTCGATATGGGAAGGGGGCCCAGAGACCAGCATGAGAGCCCTACCCAATCCGACGGAGACCTTCCTGCTCAGAGGAACCCAGTAATACCCTCACCAAGGCAGTAGGAAACATGAGATTGTCAAAAGGAATATGCTGTTAACCCTTCTCGCCCATTTTTCCTAAACATGTCTTTCCTCTTTCCATCTCTTCAGGAGGCGCGCAGTTACAGTTAAAAAACTCTTCAAGGAAGACAACTCATTGAGCAGGAAACAGTTCATCAAGGTAGAGCGAGCCTGGAGGTCTGCAGAGAGGAGGGCAAGAGGAATGGGGGCACTGCACAGGCTATGGTAGTTTGTCACTTAAAGATTCTCTGGAAATGTTCACCCTCTCGGTCCCGAATACCAGGAAGAGGGATCTGTTTGGTCCATGAGCAGGTGGAACAAAAGAGCTGCTTGGCCTCAGGTCCCCCTGGATAGACCAGAGACAGAGGGGTTTTCTCTCTTTGACTTCCTACTGTGCCCCTAGAGCACTCGATGCCAGTCATTCTCCTTGTGATTGACACGCAGGGGCGACCATTCACTGCTGCAGGCCTCACAGGGTGGTCATGAATTCAGGGCATGAGAGATCTGTGTAGAGCTCCCTGCCCTGTCCTACCTCGAGGGCTGAGGGCGAGAACAATGATGGCAGGAATGACACTGAGTCCTCGGGAGAATCTGTGAGCTAGGTGGAGGTCACCCACTTTCAGAGGAGGGAATGGGTCAGGGAGGTCAGGCCCAGACCCAAGGTCAAACACACTGAGTGAGCATTGTAGCTGGGAGGCATCCAGAATCAGAGCATGCTGGAGTTGGAGTGGCACTGGTATCAGCTGACTTGGGTCAGATGTCCAGGGTGTGAGGTCAGGGGTGGTGGGGAAGTGGGGTGAGGTGAGTATGAGCTCAATGACCCTGCCCTCCACCCTGGCGGCAGCAGCCCTCCAGGTTTGCCACTATGATGTTCCACCTCCGAGGATCCAGGAAGGGGCTGCACAAGAAGGTGAGTGAGCCTGTCTGGGGAACACTCCGCGGTCAGAGCAGAGGGTGTTCTGTGCTCCCCACTGGAGGCCTCCAAGTCAAGAGAGGGAGGCTTTCTTCCTCCAGCCCCATATCCTGTTTCCACAGATCCTGAAACCGTCCCTTAGATGTGGCCAAGAGGAGGGCCTAGGGGAGCTGAGTGTAGGATGGACATGGGCGTGGGTCTGGCCCGGGAAAACAGACCCTGTGATTTGTCCAAAGGAGATGCTGGGAGGTGATCAAGAGGGGTTCCTGGAGAGTGAGGGAGGAGGCAATTGAGTGGAGGCCCTAAGGCACCTGGACTGCTCCACATGAGAACCCTGGGGTGGTCAGGTGGCTGAGAGTGGGAGGCTTTCAGAAGAGGGTCTGTGGGGCACCTGAGAACAGGGGCTGATCCCACCCTCACCCTGTTTGCCCAGTGTGTTCCCTTCCTGGGAGAATACCTGAGTCTTCTGCATATGATGGACACGAGGATGAAGGATGATTTGGAGGTGAGTTAACTGGGGCCTGACCTGCGGTGACCAGGATTGACCTTGGGGGACATAGAGCCCCATATTGAGCCCTGAGTTCTCAGCACAGCCTCCCCTTGGAGCTGGAGAGACAGGCCCATCATAGCCATCTGTTACACCCTCCTTTGGAGCCCAGAACCTGGCCTTGATCCAAGTTCTGTTTTTTAGTGTTTCCCACCCCCTCCTAGGTCCTGATGGTAGTGTAACATGAAAAAGGTGGGCACAAGGGGCTAGTCCGAGCCAGGTGTTTCTTTCTGATGGACCTTAGATGTCTGCCTTTTAGGGAGAACAGATCAACATAGAAAAAAGAAAACACACACACACACACACACAAAAAAAAACAAAAACAAAAACAAAAACAAACAAACAAAAAAAACCAAACCAAAACAAAAAAAAACCTGAGCCTCTGACAACCTCCAAAGAAGCAGGGGAGGGGAGTGAGAATCAGACACACCCTGGCCAGCACACATAGGGGCTTCACCCCCTGCATCTTCCATTTATTGGGAGATTTTGATAACGGAAGTGGGAGAACCCTCCGTTTGATGGCTGAGGGCACGGGAGTGGCATCAAGAATAACCGTCTAGAGGAAGGGCTGTTGATGCCCATCTCTGAGCACAGGAAGGGCCTGGGTGGAATTAGGTGGAAGGAGGGTTCCCCTGTGTTCAAAGACCTAGAGCTGTGCCCCGGCTCCACTCTGCACTCCCACTGAGGCAGCATCTGCATCCTCTCCCTCCCTCTGGCCCCAGGTGGACAAAATTCTGCAGGAGATAGTGGTGCTGCAGGAGGCTGCAAAACAATACGAAATCCAACCTCAGCAGCAATTCCGGGCCTGGTTCTGGGCCCTGGAGCGGCTCAATGAAAATGAGAGGTGAGGCCTGGCAGGAGTTGGGCAAGGGTAGGAGTGGACGCTTTCTGCTGGTCAGTCCAGAGAACCTTTGTCCATGGCTCCCTGATCCCCGCACAGACCTTGCTGTGTAGCAATTCCTGGGGCTCCTGACACTGGGAGAGGGACACCGGAGGCCTGGGAACTCACAGGTGCCACTCTGTCCTGCAGTTACATCCGGTCCTGCCAGCTGGAGCCATAGTCCTAGGTGGCCAGGGGAAAAACAGATCGAAGAAATTCATTGGTTTCCTGCAGATGTGGAAATTATTCTGAACGTTATAGCAGTTTCATACACTAAATGGGAACTATATTTTTAAATTTACCCTTTCATATATAGTCACAATACCTGTAAATATACCCTTAACCATAGTTATAAATAATTTTTGTTATGTTTATGTTTAGTAAAGTATTTAGCAATATTAAAATTCTGTCTGAAAAATGATATCTTCTGGTATCTTTTCTCCTGCTTCATCATAAATTATACAATTTGGTCGTAGTTAATGGACTTAAAATTATTTTCTTCTCTACTTTATGAATAACTCTCTGTTGATCTTTGTTGTATAGGTACCTCTGAACATTTATTCAATTCATTTTGAATCATTTCATGCAAATAAAATTTGTTTCAAAAAAGCACATTTTATATTTTAGTAAGTATGCATTTAGAACCATTTCATCAAATTCCCTTGGAAAATTGATTGGGGACTTTTCAGATCAGTAGATTGGGTTAAGAGGAATTCATTCACTGGCCCCTTTATCGGGTATGTGTTGAGCACCTCCTATGGGCCAGGCACTAGAAGCACAGTGCTCAAGCAAAGAGCATGTCCTGATGGCATGTTTGTATGACAGAGTCAAACCAGCCAGCACATGCATACCGTGAAGTCAGGATGTGCTGCGTGCTCTGCTCAAAAGGTAAAGCAGAGATAGAGACAAATGGTGAAGAGGTAATGTTGTGTGTAGGATGATGTGAAGGTTTGTGGGATCGGGGTGATAGTTGAGGCTGCTTTGGGCATATGCATAGATGACCAGCAAAGTGGAAACATCCCAGCTGAGCCCCCGGTTTGGGCTCTGGTTGCAAAGTGCTCTAGGTAACTCCTGATCTGATCTGATGGAGAATGTGTATCCAGCCTCATTCTTCACAGAAGGGAGGACAAAGCACCCAGCCCCTAGCCTGTCCGGACCCGTTTACCATGAATTAACCTTTCATTGTGGTGCCTATTCTTACTTTACTGCTGTTGCTCCAGTGTGTCATCTTCCTGTAACAAAGCATAAGCAGCAGGTATTCCTGTGTGCCTGGCCCTTAACTATATAAGGGCAGTGCACACTGTGTTTAATTCCCAATTCTAAATGGGCCACGTGACTTGCAATGGAGCCATCCTCCTGTCTGCCCAGTTCGTGGAACCACACACTGAATGGGTCTCTCCCAAGCATCATTGTGTTGCTCAGGAACCTCCAATTGCTTCTTGCGCTTCCCTTGAGATTACGGGCATTTGAGTTGACTCTCCCATAAGCACCACCCCAGCCCCCAGTACACTTCAAGAACTTGGCTCTTTTATTTCCATCATGCTGCTCCCACACTGAATGGCACACAAGATGTCTAAGGGCTTAGAATGTGTTGTGTTGGAAGGTCATTATATGGTAGTGAACTAAGAGTTATGACGAAGTAAGAGTGAAGGAGGTACCAGTGATGCATTTACTAAAATCATCAGAGATGAGAGAGGGAATTGGGGCTCTGTGGATGATCACAGTCAGCAGTACCGGAACAGTCTAAGAACATAACTGTCCCTCTGTTGGCCTCCATCTCCTGGCGAGTGACATGGAGGCGTGACCATTCCATGCTACAGGCCTCACAGTGTGGTCACGAGTTCAGGGCAGGAAAGGACTGTGCAGAGCTCCCTGCCCTGTCCCACCTAAATGGCTGAGGGTGAGAACAATGATGACAGAATGACACTGAGTCCTTAGGAGAACATGGGAGCTAGGCAGAGGTCACCCTCTTTCCAAGGTGAGAATGGATCAGGGAGGCCAGGCCCAGGCCCAAGGTCACACACACCGAGTGAGCCTTACAGATGGGAGCCGTCCACAACCAGAGCATGCTGAAGTCCAGGTGGCACTGGTACCAGCTGACTTGGGTCAGATGTCCAGTGTATGAGGTCAAGTGTGTTGGGGGTAATGGGGTGATGTGAGCATGAGCTCAATGACCCCGCCCCCCTCCCTGGCTGAAGCCAACCTCCACGTGTGTCACTCTGATGCTGAATACGCGAGGGTCCTAATAGAGGCTACAGAAGAAGGGCAATGAGCCTGTCTGGGGAACACTCCAGGGTCAGAGGAGAAGGGTGTCTGAGTTGCCAGCTGGAGGCCTCCAAGTCAAGAGAAGGAGGCCTTCGTGCTCCAGCCACGCCTCCTGTTTCCATGGAACTTGAAACCCTCCCTTAGAAGTGACCAAAGGGTGAGCTTGGAAGAGGTGGGTGCAGGATGGATATGGGGTTAGGGCTGGCCCTGGACCACTGACCTTGTGAGTTGCCCAAGGAGGTCCTGCGGGTGATTATGAGGAGTCTTGGAGTGAGGGAATGCACAATTGAGGGGACTCCGTAAGGGTTCTGGGCCATTCCACATGGCAACCCCGGATGGGGTGGGGGGAGGGGGGCAAAAAGCTGAGGGTGGAAGGTTTCCCGGGGAGGGTTTGTGTGTCACCTGAGAGCTGGGGCTCATCTCACCCTCACCCTCTTTACCCACTGTGTTCCCTTCCTTGGCAAATTTCTCATTGACCTTGTAGATGTTGGACACTAGGATGGAGGATTATCTGGAAGTGGGTGACAAGGGCCTGACCTGGGGTGACCAAGATTTCCCTTTGGAGTCACAGAGTCCTCATATGGAACCCTCAGTTCTCAGCACAGCTGCCCCTGAGACCTGGTGCAACATGCCCATCAAACTGATCTGTCCCCTTCCTCTGCAGCCCAGAACCTGGTCTAGATCCAAATCCTGTCATTCCCTGTTTTCTGCAGCATTCTGGACCTGGTGATAATGGAACATGACAAGGGTTGGCATAGGGGCAAGTCCTGGCCAGGGGGCACTTTACCATGTACTTGGGGAAGGGGGGTGACAACCAGAGAAGCCCTTGCTGTCACATTCCATCCCCTGTGTCTTCCATTTACTGGGAGAGCTTGAGAACAGAAGTGGGAGAACCCTCCAATTGGTGTCTGCTAGTAGAAATGGCATCAAGGATAATTTCCTAGGAGAAGGGCTGTGGATGCCCAACTCTGAGCACGTGTAATGCCTGCATGGAATTAGAGGGATGGAGGGTGCCCATGTGTGCAAAACCCAGGACCGGGCCCCTGCCCCATCCCTCACCCCACCTCAGGCAGTGTCTGCATCCTCTCCTTCCCTCTGGGCCCTGAAGCAGAATGTAAAGGAGGAGATAGTGCTGCAGGAGTCTGCCCAGAAATATCAAATTGTTCCCCAGGAGCCATTCAGGGCCTGGTTCTGGGCCCTGGAGCAGCTCAGCTAGGAAAGGTGAGTCTGGGCAGGAAGTTGGGTGAGGGTAGGTGTAGACTGTCCCTGTTGGTCAGTCTAGAGAACCTGTGTCCTTGGCTCCCTGGTCTTCCGCAGACCTTGCTGTGTAGCAATTCCTAGGGTTCCTGACACTGGGCGGGACACCTGAGGTGTGGCTTTTGGGAGCTCACAAGTGCCCCTCAGTCCTGCAATTACACCCCATCCTGCATACTGGGTCCCCCGTCCTAGGTAGACAAAAGAACACTAAAGGTCAAGAAGATCCGTGTCAGTGAGTGTCCCCGTGGGCAAGGCAACCTGTTCATCACCAGCAGGTCGACTGCTGGGTCCTCAGGAGACAGGGCTGCTCCCCCTTCTCTAGAGCGAGGAGCAGTTGGGACTCTTCCTGGTGAGCCCTGAAAACCAGGAGGGAAGGGAAAACACCCCCACCTGTCTCACAATTCTCCCCAAGGCTTCTTTGTCCATGGGAGGGGCAGCAGGATTTGGTCCCCTCCTTTGCAAAAGTCTCAGGGCTGGACTTCTGTCTATTTGCACCACCTCCCCTCTGGCTGGGGGAGTGCAGCTTCCCCTTTGACAGAAGTCTGCTTCTTGGACTGGAGCTGAAACACAGATGATGTCTAAGAAGAGCGGACAGAGCAGACCAGTGCAGCTCAGAGGGAAGCAGACCAAAGCAGAGCTGTCTAGCCACAGAGGGGCCTGAAAGTATTCTTGTTGTTATGGGCTGACACGTGTGAAACATGTAAGGCAGGCCAGCAGACTAACAGCTGTAGAGAGCGCCTGGGAAGGCACATGAGCATTTCTTTAATTATCCTCATCTGAATCCAGTGGCATTGCCAAAGCCATGTCCGGGAAACATGCTTTGCCAGAGGCAGGAGTGTTTTCAGCTTGACCTTCAGACCAGGTGCCAGGGGGTGGATTTTGTTAACTTACATCCAGCCAAGCACCAGGAATGAATACCACTCAGGCCCTCCCAAGAATGCACATAATCTCTTTTGTCTTGACTTTTAGTAAAAATTCCTGGTTTTGGCTGTATAAAATCAACACGCTGTTTTGGCTCTGGGTTTCGGTGCCTGTCCCTGTTCGAGGACAGTGCTCCCATCAAGCTCCAGCTTTTTTCTTCTGTCTCTGTGTCTGTCTCTTTCTTTCATTTTCTCAATGTCCAGCAGCCCCCTACTCAGGAACTACATGGCTCTCTAGCCATGCTGGATGCAGAAAAGAGAGAAATATTTACAAACAACTCAGCAAAATTTCATACTGTCATATGAGGCAGAATTTCTTCTTCACCAAGGAACCTTAATTTTTGCTCTTTTTTTAAATATATATTTTGACTGATTTTAGAGAGGAAGGGAGAGGGAAAGAGATAGAAACATCAAAGATGAGAGAGAATCTTTGATTGGCTGCCTCCTGCATTCGCCCCACTGGGGATTGAGCCTGCAACCCAGGCATGTGACCTTGGCTGGAATAGAACCTGGGACCCTTCAGTCTGCAGGACAAAGCTCTATGCACTGAGCCAAACTGGCGAGCACTTAATGTTTACTCTTAAGCTTTTCAGCTGAGGAACAGACCCACTCCCATTTCCAAGGGTACTGACCTCCAAAGTTAGCTGATTGTGGATGTGTTTGGTCAACTTACTGGGTACCATAGCCCAGCCAATTTGACACACAGCTCTCAGCATCACAGGTTGCAGGAATTCCTCATCTCTAGGAAGTATTAGACCCTTCCCTGATATAGGTTTTGCTAATATCTCCTCCCATTCAGTGAGTTGTCTGTTTTCTCCTTCCGGTTCCTTTGATGCACAAAAGTCAGGCGCATGTATGAGATCTATTTTATTTGTGATTTGGAGTTTCTATTGAAGATTTTCCAATCTAAGACAATGCACGATATGTTACCTGTATTTTCTTTTTAAGGATTTTATAGTTTGGGCTCTTCAATTTAGGGTTGCTTTCCCAAAGGTGGTGCTAAAGCTCACATTGGTGGATGCTCCTTGGCCTGAATACTAGGGACAGCTTTCCTCCTGAGCGCCTAGCCCTCTGCCAGAGCTCAGGCTTGCTGCAGGCCCGCAGGAGGACACAGAAGGCGCTGGCCACATGTGGATGTTTGGGCGAGGCTTGCCCGGCTCTGGGGGTTCTGTGTGCCATCAGGGGTCCATGGCAATGTGTCCAGTGATGCAGCTAGTAGGAACAGCATCCTATTTAGACCCTTTCATGGGTCTCCCAGCTGCTCTCCCAGCCTCTTCTTCACCCAGTAATGCTGCTCACAGTCAGACCTCAGGGTGGAGTCCTGCACAGCTGGGAAAGCCAAACTCTTCTTCTTGTTGTTGTTGTTGTTGTTGTTATTGCTAAAACGGTGTGCTGACACTCTCCCCCTAGAAACCTGGACGCCCAGGAAGCCTCTCTAGGTGATGGGTGCTTGTCTAAGACTGTGTGCAGGGGCTCCAGGCCAGGGCTGAGCGGGGCTGGAGCTGGATCGGAGGCATTGCTAGGTCCACGGAGAGGCCTGGGCCCAGGTCTGCCTGCCTGTTACCCTGGGAGTAAGCTGGATCCTACAGCTCCCATGAGCTGCTTGGTGTCCCTGCATGGATGCCGAAATGTTCTTCTTCTCAGTGAATGGTTGTTGGGGATTAAAGGGACAAAAGTAAGGTATGTCTTATACCACCATGATGCTGCCATCCTCTGAAGTTTTACCTTTGATACACTCCATTTCTAAGTATAAACAACTGTTTATGAACCCCCTAATATATGCCACTGATTTGTTTTCCCTCTTGAACAATCATCATTCTTTTACTATGTTCACATTGCAATGAGAGCTAAGAGCAGAGTAAAGATCATTGCATAAAACAGGAGACAGTACATAGGTAAGGAACATAGGCTCACTGCATGTGCCTTTCAAAGGCTTGTATGCATCCCATGTACTGAATTCCGACAAACAACACACATAAGAAATGGCCAGTAGACTTGGACATTTTGTGAAGGTGGTATGCAAATGGAAAATAAGCACAGTAATTGTGAGATACATTGTCTTGTCCACTAGAGGGCGGAAGAGTCAAAGAACTAATTTTCAGGATTTGAACTTGAATCTGACAGCAAAGGAAGTCATTGAAGGATTGCCAGCAGCAGTGGAAATGATTCTGAAAATGATCTCATTTGCTGCCCCTTGCATTTTCATGGACTTTGTCCTCATGGAAAGCAGGTTTGGATCCAAAATCTGTCTTATGGGAACTTTTACCGCTTAGTTCAATTTTTCTTAAAATAAGGCAATACTAACTATTGTTTTTAAGAACAGCACCTTAAGTATCATACATTTTGCTGGGCATGTATACATTTCCACATCTGCAATGCTTGTTTGGATGATAAGGAACTGGGACATAGTAATGATGGAACTGAACCAGAGGCAAGTCCTCTGAGATACACTCCATAGGAAGGAAGAATATTTCAAACAGGAGGAAGGGTGAAAAGCACTTGATAGAGGCTGGTAGCTGTAAAATTTGAGATGCCCACAGTAGGTTTCTAAATATACCAGCACAGCTCTGGCTGCTGTGCCCTCAGCTGGCTTGGCATCGTAACATGCACTGAGAGGTGGCTGGTTCAATTCCCAGTCAGGGCACATGCCCGGATTGTGGCTCAATCCCCAATCGCTCATCTCCCTTTCTCTCTCTCTCAAAAACATCAATAAACTATTAAAATACCAGCACAGCAATAGGAGTCAATGGGGCACCAGTGGCAGAATATTTATGTGTAGGGATTTTCACATAGTTTGATCAGGTTGCTTACCTCATTCTTCTTGCTGTTCTCAGCCTATGAAAACCAAATGTTGTGGCTGGACCTTCCTTGTGTTTCCTACTATGATTGTAAGGTGATATTTTGAGCAATGACCCTTGGGAACATTGTGTGTGGGGAACAGTTATTAATTACAGGCCTGGGGATTACACAGCACACCTAGAGCCACATAGCAAGGTATTTAGGGAGGTAAGAGGAGAGAAAGGAGAAAGCAAACAAGTAGAGAAAAAGTTGAAATAAGGTAAGAAATGGAATGTGGAAGACTAAAAGCAGGAAAACAAAAATTTAAAGATAAGGCAAAGAGAACTTGTAAAACATTTAGTACTAACAATGAAAATGTTTAACAGCTGAAACAAATTAGGAAGTTGTGACTTTTCATAGCACATTAAAATAGTTGTTTTTCTTAAACTATGTAAGAATGAGTTGTTAAAGAGTAGAAAAATGCAAACATGAGGACAGTGAGTAGCAAGAAGACCCCCCCCCAACTACCCAAATAGAAACATGGACAGATGAGGCTGAATACAGTGGAAATAGGAATAAAAATAAAATAGTACAGAACAAGGCAATTCAGTTTTATAACCTTGCTGAGAAACGAATAAAGCAAAACAGACCAATATAGAAAAAAGAAAAAAATATGTGGAAATGAAACAGGACACAAAAGAGATATTTGTGCTATATTAATCTTCTGATACGTATGTCCAATTAATCGAGTGTATCTGCCTCTGAATCGCTTGTCTTGCCTCAATGCAATTTGATGGCCATGCATGGGATTTTTTTCTACGAGTACTACTTGGTTCAGAAACTATTACACAACTGTTAGGTCAAACCTAAACTGCTTGTCTTTCTGGGAAGATTATTCTGGGCAAACTTCTTTATCCCCATCTTCAATGCTTAATACCCAAGCAATTGATAACTTTAGACCAGTATTTTCTTCTTTACAATAAAAAAAAAAATGGACTGGATACTATTTTTATTCCAAAATAGGTTTTTTAATTATAAAAATAATTCATGATTATAGGTAGGAAAGAGAAAGGATTAAAGTAAGTGAAAATCACCCACATACTAAATTGAAAATAATTATTCATACTTTTATAGACCTTTTCAGATATTCTAAACACATGTAAATATACACTCCACAATTTAAAAGCATGTTATGTCTCTGTTTGCTAATATGTCTACATCTAATGTGAAAAATATTTCTTCCTGGCTGGTATGGCGAGGTTAGTTATGTTCCCGGGAAAAGCCCTGTTGGGCTCAGGCTGCCTGACACTGTGTCCTATAATGAAGGAAGGGTTGAACCATATTAGGCGTCTACTGGGAAGGCTAGCCACCCAGAAGACAGGGCTCTTACAAGCATCCAATCCTGTCTCCCCAGCAAGACACAGGGGATAGGATTATACAGAGAAAGGGGGTAGGGTGAGGCAGACCTGGTGGTCTGTGGATTTCAGCTATTGTCCTTTAGTCATCAAGTGATGAGATGATATTGATGAGATAATGTCTTGAATCCTGGTGGGTCGGTCTGACTCTGCTTATGGGTTCTGCTTGATGGATTCACATCTGAGTCACCTCCTCAATTGCTTTGCAAATGCCTTGAAAAGGAAACTGTAAGAAAAACTTAAGCCCCTGATCATATATGAGAAACTTAACCCCCTATTCACATAAGCATTTGTGTTCTAAGATTTAAAATAATGATTGCTTTTCAGATTAATTCAGGTGCTCAATCTATCAGATTATAGGTCCCCCCCATCATTCCTCCCGCTCTGATTAGGTAAGTTGGTTGATATCTATCAACCTTATACTATACTTAATTTTATTTTTAAATTAATTCTATTGCTATAGGGCCACTAATTTCACCTCTGCTATGTGGAGATTCCCTCTTTTAAGTCTGAAGACTGGAAAGAACCAAACAAATTCTGTGTGAGTTTACTTTAGATTCATTTTTTCTGATTAGATTTATAATTGAGTATACCTACAATTTCCTTTTGAGATATCTCTTCAACTTTCACAAACCTTTCTTTACAAACCTTACAACTTTCAGAAACAACCAGCTTTAGAACCCACTTTCTCTTTCCTTCAAAATGCATCTCCATGCCCTATGCCTTCTATTACACAAAGACTATGCATTCTTTCCAAATAGAATTCAAGTTCAGTCCTACATAGGTTCCTCCATTGCCAGCTTCAGAGCAGTTAGAGTGGTGAGAAGTACGTCTCAGGGACCCATAGATTTCTCATCAAGTGGGCCCATGGTCCTAGCTCTGCATGTGTCTGTCTAACTGCCTGCCACATCCCCCCCTCAAGGATCTTAGCTCTGAATTCTTTCAGGGAAAGGGGACTTCACAACTCTTCTGAAACCAATTCCTGCTGAATAGGCTCGAAGTTTCCTCTCAGAGCCAAGAGATCTTTGCTCTCCATCAGAGGAATGATGAGGCCTGGGCATTGAAGGAGGTGGCAATGTTGCCTAGGGTGGTATTCCCTAGGTGCCTGTAGGGCTTGTAACCTGGTGGAGAAAAACAGTGTTATACAATGTAGTATTATTGTGCAAAAGTTAGAACAACAAGAATGATGACAAAAGGTCTATGGAAGAAAAAAAACACATCCGTTCTAATAATTTCCAGTTGAAATACAATTTTTCTTTCTAAAATCACTCTCATTTTCATTTTAGAGCCAAATTAAGACCAATTTATTTACTGTATTAAATCCTACCTAATAAAAGAGTAATATGCAAATTGACCCTAACTCTGCTACACCTACAAGCCACACCCACAAGCCACACCCACAAGCTAAGCCCACCAGCCAATCATGAGCAAATATGCAAATAATTCCAACCAAAATGGCTACAGCCACAGAGAGGAGGAGGGAGGCTTGGGTTTCCCCGGTAACAAAGGAAGCCAAGCTTTCCACCTGCTGTTCTGGCCTAAGCCTCCACTCAAGGCTACAAAGTTTCAATTATAGAAGGTAAACAAATTCAAACAGAAATGGCGTCAGCTACTGAGCCAGAAAGAGCAGGAGGCAAGGGTTGATCCCGGCAATGGAGGAAGCAAAGCTTCTGCAGCCCTGGCTGGCCTAGGCCTCTGCTCCAGGCTACAAAGTTTTAATTATACAAGATACACAAACCCCAAAAGAAATGGCTGCTGGCCACGGAGCGAGCAGGAGGCTTGGCTCCGCTCCAGGCTACAAAGTTTCCATTGAGAAAGAAACATAAATCCCAGACACAAGGGCCTCTGCTTGGGTCGCCAGGGGCCGTGGCCAGCCTGCAAACCACCACAGACCCTTCTCCCAGGTTGCCCCACACCCCAAGAGAACCCCTACCCTGATCTGGGATACCCTTCAGGGGAAACCAGCTGGCCCCCAACCATGCATCAGGCCTCTATACTATCTAATAAAAGAGTAATATGCAGGTTGACAATCACTCCAACACACAAGATGGCTGCCACCATGTGGTCAAAGATCCTGCCCCCATGTGGACACAAGATGGCCGGCACAAGATGGCTGGCAGGGGTGGGCAGTTGGGAGGGACCAGCTCTACAAGGGAGGGCAGTTGTGGGCAATCAAGCCTGCAGGGGAGGGCAGTTAGGGGTGACCAGGCCGGCATAGGAGGGAAGTTAGGGGTGACCGGGCCTGCAGGGAAGGGCAGTTTGGTGGGACCCAGGCCTGCAGGGGAGGGCAGTTGGGAGGACCAGGTCTGTAGGGGAGGGCAGTTAGGGTTGACCAGGCCTAAAGGGGAGGGAATTTAGGGGCAAACACATTGGTAGGGGAGCAGTTAGGCATCAATCAGGCTGGCAGGGGAGTGGTTAAGGGGTGATCAGGCTAGCAGGCAGAAGTGGTTAGGGGCAATCAGGAAGGCAGGCTGGCGAGCAGTTGGGAGCCAGCAGTCCTGGATTTTGAGAGGGGTGTGCGACTGCCTGTTTAAGCCTGGTCCTACCAGGATCGGGCCTAAACGGGCAGTTGGACAGCCCTCGAGAGGTCCAAGATTGGAGAGGGTGGAGGCTGGCCTGAGGGACACCCCCCACACCCCAGCTCCCCCCCACCCACGTGTACAAATTTCATGCACCGGGCCTCTCGTCTAATTATAATTTGGCCTGGTTGTTTGCATAAAGACAACAAGAATAACCCTTGATAACATAGGCTATTTTTTTTTTTAATTCTTTGCTGGAATCTCATGAAAATGTTTATATCCAGGGCAAAGAAGCCATGCAACACAGTTGCCATGAGGCTTTGCCTCCATAACTATAAGTTTTGGCATATTCCTCACCTTCTTGAGGTCCCCACATGTGTCTTGGGGTTCCTTTCATGCCATCTCTCAGGAAAGTAACCTTCCTTCCTTATCTGGAAAGATGATCATGAACCACATGACCAAGCAGGGTACCAGGCTAATTATCCAAGGGACTTCTCAGCTTCAAAGTCAATGTTCGTTCTTTAGAGGTTGCTGGTGACATCCAGAGTCCTGGCAATGTCTCGCTCAGACATGACCTTCCAGTAAAGTTTTGGGTTAATAAAGCTCCAATTAGAAACTGACTTATGTCCTGTTATGAAGAAATCAGACTCTTACTGGATTTATGCAAACACACACATTGCCATGAGAATAATAATAACAAAAACTATAATTATTTTTAGTTCATTCATTCCTATAACTAAGTACTTTTTCTCCTGACTTTTCTTGCCAATATTTCTATAAATCCAGAAAACCTTTGATTTGTAGTCAGATAGATGTAAAACTTTCTTTTCCACTTCTTTTGAGAAATAGGCTTATATACTCACTTTCTTAAGAAGCATAACAGAGATAACATAAGTTTGAAAGCTCTCAGGAGGCTGCAGACAATGTGGCTGTGTATGTGGGGAAATTTGCAGGCACCAGGGTTATTTCCCAGGACTGTAGTAACTGTTGGACCGCCAATGGCTTTAGTGTAAATGTACCAGTGTTTGTCCTTTAAAAACAGAGTAACCCCCACCTGGACTGTGTTGCTGCTGCTTCTGCAGCCTACTGAAGGGTACTTCTGAGGCTCAGGCCTGTAGTACCGATACTTGGGGAATTTGAAGGATTATTTCCCATACGTTTCTTTATCAATATAAACCAAAGAGCCAAGGAAATTCTCACAGACCAGGAGAACGAAAAGGCTGCTTGGCCTCAGGTCCCACTTGCGGGACCAGAGACAGAAGGGTATGCATCCTGACTTTGCTCTGTGCCCCTCGAGCACTCACTGCCATTTTGTCCCCTCATGAGTGACATGGAGGGGTAACTATCCTGTATTGCAGGTCTCACAGGATGGTCACAAGTTTAGGCCAGGAAAGGACTGTGCAGAGCTCCCTGTCCTGTCCCACCTGAAAGGCTGAGGGTGAGAATAATGATGACATTAATGACACTGAGTCCTCAGGAGAACCTGTAAGCCAGGTGGAGGTCTCCTACATTCCAGAAAGGGGAACAGGTCAGGGATGCCAGGCCAAGGCCTAAGGTCACACACAGCCAGTGATCATTGTAGTTGGGAGCCTTCCAGAATGAGAGCATGCTGGAGCTGAGGTGACACTGGCACCGGATGACTTGGGTCAGATATCCAGGGTGTGAGGTCAAGGGTGGTGAGGGAAATGGGGTGAGGTGAGCATGACCTCAATGACCCTGCCTCCACCCTTTGGAAGCAACCCTCCAGGTGTGCCACTCTGATGTGGAACCACTGGGGATCCAAGAAGAGGCTGCAGAAGAAACTGAGTGAGCCTGTCTGGAGGGCGCTCCAGGGTCAGAGGAGAGGGGACTCTGACTTCCCAGCTGGAGCCCTCCAAGCCACAACAGGGAGGCCTTCCTCCTCCAGTTCCACCTCCTGTCCCCACAGAACATGATACCCTCCCTGACAAGTTTACAAGGGGGCCTATGGGGGACCTGAGTGCAGGATGGTTATGAGGATGGGCCTGGCCTGGGATCACTAATGCTGTGGTTTGCCAAAAAAGCTCCTGGGAGGGGAGCTACTGGAGAGTGAAGGAAGAGACAATTGAGTTGAGCACGTAAGGGTCCTAGGCTGCTCCACATGGGAAGCTCAGGTGTCTGAAAGTGGGAGGTTTTCAGAGAAGGGCATGGTGGCACCTGAGAGAAGAGGTTCATCCCACCCTCACCTGTTTGTCCAGTGTGTCCCAGCCTTGGAAAATATCTGAAAGACCTGAAGATGCTGTACACCAGGACGGAGGAATATCTGGAGGTGGGTGACCTAGGGCCTGAGTTAGGGTGACTAGGATTGGCCTTTGGGGTCAGAGAACCCTGTACATACTGAGTCTTGAGGTCTCAGCACAGCCTCCGCTGGGACCTGGGGCATCTTACCTATCATAGTTATCCATATACCCCTCTTCTGGAGGCCACAGTCAGGCCTGGGTTCTAGTCCTGTCTTGCCCTGTTTCCCACCCCCTTCTGAGACCTGGCAGTTGTGCGCCATGAGAAATTGGGCATAGGGGCCTAGTCCTGGCCTGGAGGCTCTTTCTGATGTACTGGGCTGTCTGCCCTCCAGTGCAATCAGATCAACCTAGAAAAAAAGGGGAAGGTGAGTAGTTGAAGTCTTCCTGGGGCAGGACAGAGGAATGACTATGTGAGACATCCAGGCCAGCACACTCCTGGGCTCCATCCCATGCATCTTCCACTTGTTGGACTTTGTATTCATGGAAAATATGCTTGATTACAAAATCTCTCTTTTTGAGAAACTCTTAGGTCTTAGGTAAAAGTTTAGTAAAGTAGTAAATATAAAATATTGTTTTTAAGGGTAACACAAGAAATTCCCTACATTTTTCTGGATATGCATACATTTCCAGCAATGAAAACAAGAAAAACAAACAAGAAAATAATATAAGATTGAAACAATTTAGAAAGTTGTAAATTTTTATATGATACTAATATATATATATTTTTTCCTTCAACTATGTTTAGAACTTTATTTAAAAGAGGAGAAGAACAGTCCGGGTGAGGCAGCGCGCCCCTGGGTCCGGGTGAGGCTGGGTCCCGGGTCCGGGTAAGGCCGTGCCCCTGGGTCCGGGTAAGGCCGTGCCCCTGGGTCCGGATGAGGCTGGGTCCCAGGCCCGAGTGAAGCCCCGCGCTCCTGGGTCTGGGAGAGGCCACGCGCCCCTGCGTCTCAGTGAGGCTGGTTTCCGGGACCGGGTGAGGCCGCACGCCCCTGGGTCCAGGTGAGGCTGCGCACCCCTGGGTCCAGGTGAGGCAGCGCACCCCTGGGTCCAGGTGAGGCCACACGCCCCTTGGTCCGGGTGAGGCCACGCGCTCGGGGGCCCGGGTGATGCTGGGTCCCGGGTCCAGGTGAGGCCGCGCCCCTGAGACCGGGTGAGGCCGCGCCCCGGTCCGGGCGAGACCGAAGCAGAGGGAGTCGGAACTGCATTACTACCATTTGTCCACCATCCAGAACTGAAAAGTCAATACTGACATGTACACATAAGGGACGGGTGGACATTGAAATTGGGACTCAAAAGAACTGTTGGTCCAGAAAGAAACTCACTACAGACTGATTCATTTGCCTGTCAGCATAACTATTATTGCTCATCTCACATTCGGTTCTTATAAGTATATTTCTAGTAACACATGATCTCACTCATCTAGGAGAAATGATGAACAACATAGACTGATGAACAAGAACAGACCCAGAATCAAGGAGGCATCGATCGGACTGTCGGGCCTCAGAGGGAGAGTAGGGGAGGGTGGAGGTAGGGGGAGAGATCAACCAAAGGACTTGTGTGCATGCATACGAGCCTAACCAATGGTTAAGGACAACAGGGGGGTGGGGCATCCGTGGGGAGGGGTGTGGGATGGGAACGGGGGGATGAGGACAAATATGTGACACCTTAATCAATAAAGAAATTTAAAAAAAAGAATTATTCAATGTAAGTGAAAGTAATAAAAATGAAGCTTAAATATAATAATTTTTACAATACTATTTACAATGTAAAAAAAATTTAAAAAATTAAAAAAATTAAAAGAGGAGAAAAACAAAGAAAACAAAGTAGCAAGAAGTTTCAAGAATGGGAAAGATGATGTGGGATAGAGTGGAAATAGAAATAAATATCAGCAAGGCAAGTGAGCATCCTGAGACTGTGCTGAGAAATGAATAACCCGGAATAGTCTCATGTAGAAACAAGAAAACATGTGTGGGTGGGAAGGAGGGGAAATATCATGGATATTTGTATGTCAGAGTTAATGTTGTATGATACAATTACTCGAGTGTATCTACTACTAAATCCAGTTTTGCCACAATGAAATTTGATTATAGGCTTGGGATTTATTTTTACAAGTACAATTTGGTTCTGAAAAAAACTCAAAACAACTGCCCTCTTTTAGGCAGAACCATCCCCGCTCCTCTTTCCAGGTGCATTATACTGGACACACTTCCCTGTCTCTACACTTTCTCTTTTTCAAAAAGAATGTAGGGTTTTATTGTTTTTTAACATACACAATACTCATTTATAGATAGAAAAGTGAAAGATTTAAAATAAGTGGTCATCCCCTTGCTAAACTGGAAAAAAATTGTACATATCTTAATATGTATCCTTTGAGATAGTATGGAGTTTATGTAAATATACACTTATGCATATTTATAAATCATTTAATGTTATATTTATGTTTGATAATGTATTCTAGTAATCTTAAAATTATTTTTTAAAAATAATATCTTTTACCCTGCTATGTGTTAAATTATATGGTAATTTGGCTGCAGTTAATGGAAATAAAATTATTTTCTTTTCTACTTTTTGAATAATGCTGTGATGATCATCATTGTATAGGTACCTCTAAACATTTATTCAATTTGTGTTGAGCCTTTTCCTACAATTAAAATTTGTTTAAACCTACACATATTTTAAAATCTAGTATGAATGAACTTTGAATCATTTCATCAAATTCCCTTGGAATTTTGATTGGTATCTCATCAAATTTGTAGGATGGATTAAGAGGAATTCATTCACTGGCTCCTTTATCAGGTATGTATTGAGCGTCTCCTCTGCGCCCGGCACTAGAATCGCAGTGGTCAACCCCAAGAGCTTGTCAGGATGGCATGTTTGCATGAAAGAGTCATACCAGCCAGCACATGCATAACGTGAAGTCAGGATGTGCTGCGTACTCTGAACAAGGGTAGAGCAGAGAAAGAGACAAATGGTGACGAGGTAATGTTGTGTGGAGGATGATGTGAAGGTTAGTGGGATCGAGGCGATAGTTGAGGCTGCCTTGGGAATATGCATAGATGATATTTTGGGCTATGATTCCAAAGTGCTCTAGGTGACTCTGTATCATTTTTGAAAAAACTTATATTTACAAGTAAAATAATTGATATTTTTAGTGCAATGGCATTTTAATTTTTGTGGAATGCGAATGGTAGTGGTTTCCATATAGTGTGGCTTATTCAGTAGCATTTAAAATTAAATGTAGAAGATGCTCAATGTCACTAATCAAGGGGGATTTGCAAATCAGAAACATACAATATCACCTCCCACTGCCATAATGGCTGTTATCAAAAAGATAAGGGCAAGTGTTGTGAGGAAGCGGAGAAAATGAAACCCTTGTGCACTGTTGATAGAATTGTAAATTGGTGCAGCCACTATGGAAAACAGTATGGAAGATCCTCAAAAATTAAAATTAGAACTTGCATATGACCCAGCAATTTCACTCCTGGTTATTTGCAGAAATCCAAAACACTAATCAAAAGGATACATGTACCCCTGTGTTTATTGCAACATCTGTTACAATAGCACACATGTGGAAGCAAACTAAGTGCCCACCTATAAACAATTGGATAAAGAAGACGTGGTGCATATATATAGTAGAGTATTATTCGGTTCTAAAAAAGAATGAAGTCTTGATATCTGCAACAACATAGATGGTATTCCAAGGCATGATGCTCAGTGAGCTAAGTTGGACAGAGAAAGACAAATACCATATCATCTGGCTTATATGTGGAATTTAAAAAAACAACACCCTCATAGATACAGAGGACAGATCAGTGGCTGCCGAGGGTGGAAGTGGTAAAATTGGATAATGGGGTTAAAATTCAAAAAGGGAAAACAAAATGTTGCATTACTGAGCAGCACAAAAACACCTTACTATTGGCTATTATTAAGTGACAACAAGCAAACAAAACAACAACAAAAACACCATTTTTAAAGAAGAAACACAAGCTCAAATCGGGTGTCAGCTACATGTATTCTGAAACTAAACAAAGCCAGAGCTCAGGTTGTAAAGGTTATGTGCCAGGTAATATACAATTTATACCCAGGGGTTTTCCCCTGTCCTAGAGGCAGAGGGCACTTAATCTTGTGAGTGTGGGTTCTACTTAAGGAACCTGGCCAAGCAGAGATTTTTTAAAGGGAACACCAGAAACTGGGATTAGCTTAACCTCATGTGAAGTATTGAGCCAGTGAGTGTGGGTCTGTGATAATAGTTTAATCTCTCCATAGTCTAATTGCTTGTGAGGTGTTGTATGGATTGTGGGCCTCATGGCAGCCCAGAGAGCCCACAGTTCTTACATCGATGGGTCATATGCCGTCCTTTCATTTCTCTAAGAGAAATTCATCCAAAAGGCAAATGTATCCATTAGTGTAGTGTGGGCAGGACAGGAGAGGAGCAGGTCCCCCAAGTGGGCTCCAGTGACATCTGACAGTTGACAGTTGGACAAGGTTCTGAGCAGGCAAGACCCTTGTTGAACTTGCTTTTGGGGATTCGGACCTGAGGGAATCAGATGCTGGAAGATGCCCTCTTGGGGTGAACAGACATGACACACTTCCTGGAGCTTGGAGTTAGTGAGAATGGCCTGGAGGCAGATGCTCCTGTCCCTTCCCCATCAGTCTTGGGCCCTGGGTCACCCATCCAGTGCTGTGTGCCCTCAGTGAACAGAGAATGAAACCCATAGACTCCAAGGGTCAGGCACATCCTCAGCTTTCTGGGCTTCAGTCTTGACCAGTATCTCCTTCAGGGACTGGGGACTCTGAACTGGGGTGTGACAGGGCTGGGTGACAATCTGCTTTCTTCCCAGGAGCTGCTCAAGGAGGTGCTGCCCCACCAGTGCCTGAGCTCCGTCTGGTCCCAGAAGGCCAAGCCTGGCAAGGAGCATGTGGCCTCCACTTTCCGTGCCACCATCACACAGTTCAATCATGTGGCCACCTGTGTGATCACCACCTGTGTGATCACCACATGCCTTGGGGACTCAAGCATGATGGATGGCCCAGTACAGGGCCAACGTGGTGGAGCACTGGATCAAGGTAGCCAAGGTCTGTTAGGGGAATCCCAGCAGCATCCCTATGCAGAGCCTTGAAAAATGCCTCTGCTGCTTGGTCAGCTCTCAGGACTGAGGCCTGAGGTAGGAGCCCCAGCTCAGCCTCCAGGTCCTCTCTACCAGGGGTGCGGGGACCTTGATGTATGTGAGAGGCTCACTTCCTACCTGGAGTCTTGCTTGGGTTGAGCTGGGATCCTCCTCGCTCTGAGACTTGCTCTTTGGGTGCTAATCATGCACAACCTGAGCATCTGTCCCACCTTGAGGGGGTGTCAATACTAAGGGACTGAAGATACAGTTGCAGCTCCCACCTCACAGATCATGTCTCCCCTTTCCAGGAGAGTAGAACCCTAAGGAGCTTTGACTCCGTGCAAACCATCCTGGACGCTCTGCAGAGCATGTCCATCCATCATCTGAAGAAGACATGGGGGAAAGGTTCCAGGTGCGTAGGCCTCTCCCATCAGAAGAGGGATGTGAAGGTGTCTCCCATATATATCTCATGTCCCCTCACCTCCTGGGAGGCAGCCTACTCTGGGAACAGGGACTGGGCTGGTGGGTGGGGTCTCTAAGCCTCCCTGCCACCTCAGGCCACTATCTCTGCTCCAGAATCAGTTTCCTTTAATGTCAGAGACCGCATTGAGCCCGATGGATATATTCAAGTGTTACCAGCACCAGAACCCTATGCCCAGTTGAAACACAAACTGGTCAAAACAGAGCTGCTCCCTCCATAAGGGAAGGGGGTCCAGTGACCAACATGAGAGCCCTGCCTTAGTCCCACAAAGACCTTCCTGCTCAGAAAACCCAGGGATACCCTCACCAAAGTAGTTTGAAACAAGAGATTGTCAATAGGAATTTGCCCTTAAACTCTGGTCAGAGCAACAAGAGCACAGCTGCTCTGAGTACGTTTAAATTCTCTGTGGCGGACAGAAGGGGAAGCCATGACAAGCTCTGAGTGCCTAAAAAGGAGTATTTATTGCAGAAGCCAGTGGCCATAAGTCATCAGACAAGACAGTCCTTCATAACAGTGTCCCAATCAGGCAGCCGTATACTGGCTGGTAAACCATTTCTTTCCAAAAGCAGCATCAGTCTCTGTGCCCACAGTCATTATCTGAACAGCTTCATGCTGCCTCTGAAATTGCCACCTTACATCAAATTGATATCTGAGCTCTCTGGCTCAGCAGCTTCTCCTGTTTCCATGTCCAGCAAACTTTACCTCCTTAGCATGGTAGCTATACTTTGTGCTCTATGAGCTCTGAGCCGTATGTCGTCTTCATTGGGTTCCTCTTAGCTCTGTCTGAGCTCTCTAGCCTTTTCTCTTCCTAGATGCTCTCTCCAGCACACTAGTTGGTCAATAACCTGTCTATTGCTTCATTGACAAAGAAGGCTTGATGACAATCGTTACTTACATCAGTCATTTTGGCCCCAGAAGGGCACTCATGTGCAGTATATGGTAGGACTGTACTTCCTCATGGCATCTCAGCCTGATTAAGATTCCCATGTTCAGGTGGCCTGAGATATTGAGTGTATTAACAACAAGGTGTCTCTGTGTTTCACTATCAGGCATCCAGGCCTCTCTGGCATGGTCCCCACATCCGTTTCCCCATCTTTCCTAATCACGTCTTTCCTCTTTCCTTCCCCTCAGGAGGATCACATTTACACTGAAAATACTGTGTAAGGAAGACAATTCACTGAGCAGGGAACAGCTCATCAAGGTAGAATGAGACTGGATGTCTAAAGAGAGGAGGGCATGAGGGACGGAGTGACTGCACACATTTTGGCTTTGGTAGTTTGTCACTTAAAGATTCTCTGAAAATATTCACCATCTCGGGCCTGATTACCAGGAATAGGGATCTGTTTGGTCCATGGGCAGGTGGGTGGGCAAATGAGGGACAGGAGGCCCTGATCATGTCACACAGGGTGGTGGCCAGGCTGTTCCAGGATAGGGTGCAGAGCTGGCTCATTGCGCAGGTCTCTGGTTTCCATGTTCCTCCCTGTGCTGGCTCTTACATTCTTGCAGGCTGTCAGGTAAAAGAGTGGTTTCATTTCCAAAGCAGCTCAGCCTGTCCTCAGGATGCTGGGGCACTGCTCCTGACACTGGGAGGGACACCTGAGTTGTGGCTCTTGGGAACTCACAAGTGACACTCTGTCCTGCAGTTACATCCGGTCCTGCCAGTGAAACACTCAGACCTTCATTCTGAGACAACCGGAAGCAATTGACTGATTGACAGCAGAAGTGGAAATGCTTGTTAACATGAGCTCATTATTCTGGACTTTTACCTCATGGAAAACATGTTTGGGTACAAAATCTCTCATTTTGGAAACTCAGGTTTTAGCTAAAAGTTTTATGTCAGAAAATACCAAATATTCTCTTTAAGGGGAACACAACAAATGCCAGATGTTTTCCTGGACATGTGTAATGTCCTGCAGTGAAATTCTACATGGAAACAAGAAAAAACTATAAGGACTAAAAAAATTAGAAAGTGGTGACTTTTTCCATCACAGTAAAATAAAACTTTTTTCTTCAAATATATTAGTACGTGATTTAAAAGAGGAAAAAAACATAAAGAAGACAGCATAGCAAGAAGCTTAGAGAACGGACACGATGACTTGGAATAGAGTGGGAATAGAAAGAAATATAAAATCGTCAGCAGAGAGCCAGGCAAGTGAGTGTCCTAAGACTCTGCTGAGGAAGGATTAAAGCAGGATACACCTGTGGAGAAACAAGAAAACATGTGTGAGGATGAAGAAGGGAACAAATCTGACATATATGTGTGTCTGAATTTTATTGCTTTAATGAACTGTGATACAATTAGTTGAGTGTATTTGCTTCTGAATCCAGTGTCTTGCCACAAAGCAATTTGATTGTAGGCCTGGGATGTATTTTTACAAGGACAATTTGGTTCAGAAAAAAATAAAACAACTACCCACTTTTAGGCAAAACCACTCCTGCTCCTCTTTCCAGATGGATTATACAGGACACACTTTTTTCTCCCCACATTCAATACTCAACTACACCCATTATTTATATCTTGAGACCAATTTATTCACCTTTGCAATATGGCAATTGGTCTAGGTACAATTATTTCTTTTTCAAAATAAAAGCAGACTTTTATTGCACAATATTTCACGGTTATAGGTGGAAAAGAGAAAAGATTAAAATAAGTGATCAATCTCAAACTAAGTTGGAAATCATTATACATATCTTTCTATGTAGCCTTTCAGATATGCTCACTGTATATATAAGTATACACTTGTCTATATTTATAAACCTCATCAGTCAGGTGCAGGGATTTTCAGGAGCAATTTAGCTGGATGGGGTTTGTGCATCACAGTGAGCTCTGCAAGTACACAGGGACTCTGCTGTGCCGCCATTTATTTCTTGTGAGGAGTGCTTTAGTCTACAGTGAACACGAACATTGTTCCTTTCAAAGGACCTGGCATGTGCTGAAAGACTGAACTGCTTCAGACTGCTTCATCTAGGTTTTTATAACCTAGGCAGCCGATGGAAGATGTGAATTAAGCTGTGCTTGTTTTCTGAAACCTTTTGAAGGCGGTGGAATTCCTAATCCAGCAAAGTAAGTGGCTCTATATTCCTTCCAAGTGGGTAACTTTGTAGAAATTCAGTTTTTAGAATCTAGAATGCATGTTGTGTTGTCATTTCAATTACTGGTGGGGAGAGGGCTTTAATTGTTGATTATTGTTGATTTTCTGTTCCTTTAGTGAATGTGTGAAAGCAGCATGTACAGTCTCATGCTAGGGAGGCCAGTGACATAAAAACGGATTTTTTTTTCAGAGAGAAGGAGATAGAAAGAGAGAGAGGGGGGGGGGGAGAGAGAGAGAGAGAGAGAGAGAGAGAGAGAGAGAGAGAGAGAGAGAGAAACATCAATGATGAAAGAGGACCATAGATCCATCACCTTCTACACTCCCCATTCTGGGGATCAATCATGTACCCTGACCCAGAATCTAACTAAGACCTCCTGGTTCATTTGTCAAAGATCAACCACATAGCCTCACCACCTGTACTGAAGAGATGTTGGAGAGATGTTGCACCACTGTGTGCTGTGAATGTTCTTCAGGGATTTGCTATGGGATTAGCAATCGTCATGGTGCTGATCCAGCCCAGTCACTTCCAAGGGGAGGAAAAGTTGAGTCCTGGTCCTGGGTCCTCTGTGAGTCCACCTTTCTTCTGTAGGTGGGACAGTAACATATGTTTGGCAGCCTGTGGGAACCACGCTAGAATCACACGATTCTCCAGGGTAATTAGAGTGTGAAAGGCCCTATCTACAGTATGCCGGATGGCCAAGGCCACTCTGAGCAGAGGAATCTTCATCAGGGTGTCCAAGGTCTATGTATGTGTTCAGCAAGGTCAATACATAGAAGGAAGCCTCTTTTGTCTACATAGATCATACATATTAATGAGTAGCTAGAGGCTAGAGAGAGCTCAGGTACTGCTGCTAAGTGATGCAGTAGCTCTAGAGGCAGCGTGGGGCTAGTAGGTGAGGCTGTAGGTACAGATGCTGCTACTGCTTTGTGGGAAAGATGTATTTGTTAACTAGTCGGTATACCTACCTAAATGCAACTGGTGTGAAGACCTGCTTTGCCTGATGGCTCCCATAGTAAAGATTCATTCATCTACACCCATAACTTCTCATGGCTTCCCCATCTACCATCCAGCGACCAAGGAGGTCCAGCCCCTGGCAGAGGGGCTTGGATCTAACAGCGGGCGACATAGGGCAGGAGCTGGACCTGTACTCCTACACTACACCCAGCAGGCAGGATGGAGCAGTGAGTGCTCCCAACACTTAGTACAGCGAGCGGGGTTTGAGAAGGAACCTGCCCTGACACTTGGGGTAGTTGAGCGGGATTTGAAATATGCAGACTCAGAGCAGCTAGACCCTGACACAGCCACTGTTAGTAAATTTAAAACTGAAGACCGACAGGTACACTAGCAGCAAATATTTGCAGTGTGCACATAATAGAAGATTACTATATGTTAGGTCACCAAAGGAGGAATGCAGGAGACCAGAGTTGTGAGGGATTACAAATGTACTCAATCGTCCACACCCCAGGTGGCTGAGCATGGATGGCTCCAGCACCTAGTGACTGGAGTCAATGGCTTTTAAAGGACTTTTGGTGTGCTTTTCCCAGGGCAGAGGCTTCTTTATGCATACCTGGAGGGGAGGTAACGGAATGTAATCACTGCAAGTGAAACGTGGCCTTCAGCAAAGGGAATATCCATTGAAAGTGGACCTGAAAAGCCAGTTCCCAGGGGAAGGGTATTAACTCTATTGCTCCATCAAACCTAAAATTCCAGCCTTTTTGATTTATGGAGTAGGGAAGAAGGTCATATCTTCTGTAATTGCTTCCTGCTGAGGTAGGATGTTGAAGTCACAGGGAATGGGCTTTAATAGTAGTGGGCTGGACGAGGGGTGAAGGAGCATGATTTTCCAAGAGGCTGGTTGGTGAAATCTCAAGAGCAATCCTGTTGAGTGACTTGGGAGTTAAAAGCTGGTCCTGAGGCTGCCACAGCATCACTTGTCTGGTTTTGCTGCTTTTTGGGCCCGGAGCTGAAATACAACTGAGACCTAGATGTTATTTTTAGTGGGGGAAAGAGTAGGGTTCTCAGTGGCCTCACTAGTGATATGAAAGGGGAGAATAGGTTAACCTGGGGGTGAGGTTATTATTTACCCAGTTTTTCCCCTTGCTGGGCACCCACAGGTCTCTTGCATGTCCTGAGATAGTGTTTCAAAATAGGTAGAGCAGTGGTTCAGCTCCTTATGGTAGTTCCAACCCCTGCTGTGATGCCAAGGGTTATGATGAGAGGGATTGTCTGGACTCTGCTTTTGCGTCAGATATGATGGGTTACGAGGACAGGTGAAGACTGATTATTGGGGGCTACATCTACACTGGGTGAGAGATGAGAGTACAGGTTCCTGTCCAGCTGATGGGGAGACAGATGTATATATGTTTTCCACACAGAGGAAGAACAATCCCTGATCTATGAAGACATGCTGAAAAGTGTAAGGAGAGGAGGTGGACTAAAGGGTAAGAGGTTCCTTTTTCTAGTACCCCACTCCAAGCTGAGAGGGTAGTCACCATGGCACTACCAATAAGGGGTGGCAGGTGAGTGGTTGAGATTTTATTGCCGTGAAAGTGGGAGGCAATGTTAGAATGGGCTGTTATCTAAATGAAAAGAGAAAGGGAAGGAAAGGAGCAGTTGAGGCCAGGGGCCAGGATATTTGGATAAGAAGTAAGACACTGCACTCAGAGGAGCCAAATTTCGTAATTTGAATGTCCTAGTCTTACAATCTGCTGCTTGTTGGCTTAAGTTCTTATTTTCACTGAACCTTAATCCTTGTTTTTCTGAATATTCTGGTTTAGCTTAAGAAGTATCCAGCAACCTTGTTCTGCCAGGCTTGCAGACTGAAACCTCATTTTCTTGCTCAGAGTAATATGGCTCTTTTACAATTCTTGTAAATAGTTAACGTTAGAACTGCATTTTTTCTTTCCACATTTCTCTTTTCCTTCTCATCACATACACAACCTTCACACATTTCACACTTTCAAATTAGCCTTCAAACCTTCCTTCTATGTCCTTCACAAATGCATAACCATGCCTCAGACCTTCCGTTAAGTATTTCTACTCTAATATTCTTTCTTTTTTTCTTTAAAATGCATTAGAATTCTTTACTCTTAGAAACCTTAGTTTTTCAATGATATCCAAAATGGTAAACAGCAAACATTTCTTAGATTGACATTTTTCAGAGCATTAAAGGGGGTGAGAATGTTGGCCTTGGGCTCTAAAGGCTCAGTGAGGGCGTCTCTTCGCCATGTCCTGTCATAGAGGAACTTTGCAAGAAGACTAAAGTTGTGAACCTGGAGCGAGAGGAACCAGTGACCCTGACAAAGGAGAAGGTTTCTTGTTCAGAAAAGGGGACAGTCAAAGAGGAGATTAGGTGTTTACAGTGCAAGGAATGGGTCAGCCTTGAGTGAGAGAGTGAAACTGAGGTAGGTGTCTGTGGCTTGGGACAACTGGGCTTTAAGAGGGATACATGGCAGCCCTGGCTGGGCACTGAGGTCGAATGAGAAAAGAGTGAATATGGGGGTTTAGTAAGATGCAGTGTAGAGGTGAGGTGGCTAATGGCTGTGAGACTAATCCATCAAGCCCCATAAATATAGACTGAGGAATGGACAAGTTTCCCAGTGAATTCAGAGAGGGCAGAATAAGTGGCCCCAGTGTCAATTAAAAAGGAGATCAGCTTACCTGCCACCACAGTCATCACCCAAAGCTCTGTTCTGGTGATTTAAGTCTCTGGGGTTCTCACAGGGCCTGGGCAGCTTCTTCGATGGCCAGGCCCAGGAGGTCTGGGAGTTCCAAACCGGATGCAGAGTGGGACCCTGCTAGACTGGCTGAGGTCGGACCTAGAGGGGCCAGACTACAGTCTGATTTCCAGTGGCCTTCCCTTCCACACCTTGGGCAGGGCACAGGCAGGGCTCTTGGGTTTGAGCAGGAATGGGCTGAGTGTCTTTCCTTGTTGCATTTGAAGCATGGGCCCAGAGGATACTTAGCCCCTGACTTACCAGCACTTGGAGGACTAGTACTTCTTTTGGGGTTTCTATTATGAAAATCCTTAAAGGCCAGGTTAATGAGGTCTTTTTGAGGGGTTTGTGGACCTGTGTCTATTTCTCAGTTTATGGTGTGCTTTGGGGGCTGATTGGGATATAAAATGGGTGTTCAGAAGAAGGGCTCCCTCTGGGGAGGTGGGGTCTAAGGTGGTCAATATTTATAGAGGAAGACAGGGGGATGTAGATGTCATGGCAGTCAGGACATAAGACTGAGTCAGGCTCCTTAGTAAAGGTGGTCGGGTCAGTGGAAAAAGACCTGAGATGCCTCTCAATGTGTGTGAGGCTGGACACAGAGAATAGGATGTGGACTCCGACTATGCCCTCAGTTCCTGCTGCCTCCCTCAGGGGTAGAATGGACACAGGAATAGAAGAGGCTGTTGAGGAAGGTGCTCTTCGGGTGGCCTGAGAATGAGTTTTCAATGGGAAAGGCTGTTTTGGAGCTCACGTTCTCAGGATTTGGGCTCTAAGGGACTAGGGGAGAAGGTGGTTTCTGGTTAAGAGGTTCTGGGTTTTGGGAATCTACTGCAGGTGAGGGAGAGGATGTATAAGGGGGTGGGGGTTGCTGGTCTGCAGGGTCAAGAGTAGATTCAGAATCAGCATTTTTAGGGGTAAGATGGGTAGAACAGGATGGAGAGAAAGAGAGGATTGGGCCTGAAGGGTGAAAACGGTCTGGATGTAGGGAATCTCTGACCATTTTCCATCAGAGTGACAGCAGTGACATAAATTGTTCAGTGTGTTAAAATTGAAAGTGTTGTTTTCAGGCCATTGAGAGTTATTATCTAGTTTATGTTGTGGCCAAACAATGTTATCAAATAAAGTGAGGTGGTTGGGCATGATCTCCACCCCCCCCCCCCGCCCCCCGCCCCATGAGTGTGCAGAGGGATTGTGGTGTGGCCCACGAGAGAGAAAGGGTGAGTGACAGGCCACAAATCTAAAGGTGACTGTTTAGGGCAGGTGTCCCTGATGCTAAACAAATCAGCATGAGAAATGAGAGGTGTCCCGCTGGACTGGGCATCCGCAATCCAGAAGGATGCAATGCCAAACAGCTGAGGATCTTCTGGCCAAGCACTAAGACTTTTGAGACCAGAGACGTTCCAGAAGTCAGTGAGAGAGACTGCGCAGAAGACCCGAGATGAGGGGAATTGTGGAACGTCACTCACCTAGAGAAGATTGTCTGGTGTAGGATGGAGGGTTAGTAATGGAGAAGGAGAGATGCCTGGTCTGGTGTCGTCCTTGGCTGGCTTGGGAAGACCTTGTAAGTGAGGAGACACCTGAGTAGGATTCGGAGGTAAGCCCAAAATGAGCTGCCGCCACCTTCTGCTCTCTGAGTAGCAAACTCAAGGTGACTGAGGCTGGAATGATAGCTCCCCACCCTGTGGAACCCTCCCGGGTTTTTGTTGTCCAGGGAGGAACGCACAAGGCCAGAGTGGAGAGGGATCATGAATTTATTCGACCATCCGCACACCAGGTGGTTGAGACTGGATGGCTCCAGCACCCAGTGCGGTCAGTCAGCAGCTTGTAAAGGACTTTGGGTGGGCTATTCCCTGGGCGGAGCCTTCTTTATGCATACTCTCAGGGAGATAACTGAGTGTGGTCACCTCAAGGGAAATGTGGTCTCAACAAAGGGAATGTCCATAGTGAAATCACCTGAAAAGCCAGTTCCAAGGGGAATGGTATCAACTCAATCGCTCCATCAAACCTAACGTTATCTTTGATATCAAAAGTGTACACAAAAATTGCGAAGACTATCTCAATTCTAAAATTAGCGCACACACACAGAAATCTAAGTTCGGGGTATAAATTGGAAATTCACAGAGAAATACAGTTGGGCAGTGAGGAAGAGGATGATGAAGATCCCAGATTTGCAGACAATTCAGGGCACTAAGCCCCCTGTGTCTGTGTAACTCGGTCTCTAAGACCCTGTAACCCCAATTTAGAATGGGGATTATGACAGTTTCTAACCTCTCCCCTACCTCCACCTCTGCTGATACCACAAGGTGGATGGGACCCAATTACATAAAGGATATAGCATAATCATTTCCTACTGTGGAGCAATATCACCATTGGGCTAGTGACACCTCACATTCGTCAAGGTCTGACAGCTTCTGTAGTCAGGAGCAGGGCATGGCGTAAGTGGTCCTTTTGATTCGGGGCTCATGAGACCAGCATTTTGGCTGAGACTGTGGTCTCCCCTGAGTGTCTGGGAGCAAAGGAGATCCTACCAATCTCACCCAGGTTGTGGGTAGAATTTGTTTTCCTGCAGGTGTGGGACTGAGGGGTGGGTTGCTTGTGGCTGTGGCTGCAGGCGTCCTCAGCTCTGAGAGGCCACAGGGAACTTCAGGGGCAAGCCCAGCACAGTCAGTTGCTGCTGCACAGTGCACAGAGCAGAGGGCCAGCAACTCCCGAAGAATGGGCTCTGCAGTCTGTGTGAGAGACCCGTCGATGTGTCGGTGCCACCATGGTGGACATGCACTCTCCTGCTGTCTTCACATGTGTTCCTGGACGGGGCTGGGTGGGATCAGGATAAGCGGGGTGGGTGCCAGGGTATCTTTCCAGGAGTTGACTGACATGTGTGTGTGTGAGGAGGGTGTGGGCACCAGGTGCCCTTGGACTTAGAAACTTGAGAGAAGTGGCCGCTGAAATTGTCATTTCAATGGTTTGACTGGGTGTGTCTCTTTCCCACAGCCTGACCATTCCCTGACGCAAGTCCCTGTAGGTCAGCAAGTGGAGCAGGCTTCCAGGACAGGAAGCACTTACTGGTCTTTTCCCCAAAGGCCTCAGTTAGGATTCCAGGGTCACCATCCATGGAACTACCAGGGAGGAGGCGAGTTCTCCTGAGAGCAGGGGCTGCATCTGTGATTCTTGGGGCAGGAGTCCTGCAGCTGTGGATGTGGGGTTTGCTTTTCCTCCAGCTCCCACTCTAACACCTAAACTAGCCGCCCCTCACCAGGCCATTCTTGGGCACCCACCCTCTGGCCTGTGCACAGGTGCAGACCCAGGTCATGGAGCCCAGTCCAGGGCCCTGAAGCCACCACAGGGATCTTCCCGTGCCCTTGGCTGCCATGGGTGAGAACCTGCTGCCCAGGCTCCAGCCCCCTGGGATGTCCAGGACATGTCCTTCCAGATGGTGTCAGTGTGACTCAGCTTCTGGGCAGCCCCAGGCCATCAGTTGCAATGAAATGAATTGAGGTGAAATGCATGTCACACAAAACTAGCCATCTGAGTCGTTCTTATGTCTAGAATTCACTGGAATGAAATATATTCTCACTGCTGGGCAACCATTCCCATCCCCACTTCCACAGCATTATCATCTTACAAAACGGTACCACTATGCCCCCTACCCTCTCCCTCCCATCCTCTGGCAGCCACCCTTCCACTTCCCTTGTCTGTGAATATGAGGAAACAGGAATGTCATGAAAGTGGGATCTTCCATATTTGGCCTCCTGTGATGGGGTCATTTCCCAAGCACTGTGTCCTACAGATTCCTGTGATTGGTCCCAGTAGATGTCAGAATACCCCCCTTCGGAGGCTAATACTATGGGTGCAGCTTGTGTTTGTTGGGGGAGGGGAGGGGAGGGCTGGCAGCTCCCTGCCCACTGGCCCTGGAGGCTCCTTCCTTGGAGGCTGAGGTTGCACTGCAGAGCTGCAGGTTCCCAGCACCACATACCCATCCAGGTCTGGGAACCAGGAACACACCTCCAGCTGCTCCTGGGAGTGAGATCCTCATCCTGGCCCCACAGACAGCTCTGAAGCTGTCACTCAGCTGGTTTCAATACTGGACACATGTCTAATTTTATACAAAAGTTAAATTTCTAACATCCAAAGGAGCCATTGAAATATCTCAGCCCAGGGCCTTCCATGCGTCATGAGCAGCCGGTGAAATGGAACCCGAGAGTGTCCTTCTAGCCTCTGCCTGTTCCACCTGAGCCTCCTGGGCAGTGTCTGCTCCCCTTTTTGGCTTCCAGGTCCACGGCAGGGGCAGGTTCTGTGCTCAGCGCAGTGCTCCTGCCTTTTCCATGGACAAGGCTTGGCTGAGCCTGACAGCCATCCCACCCCCACTCAGGAGGTTCCATCTTTCTACAGAAGTCCCCAGGACCCTGCGAAGTTCTGGCCTCAAACCATGAACAGACACTGACAGACCTATGGTCTAACCCAGTGGTACACAAACTGCAGCTCGTGAGCCACATGCGGCACTTTGGCCCCATGAGTTTTTAGCAAAGGCCAGCTTAAGAGTACCCTAATTAAGTTAATAACAATATACCTACCTATATACTTTAAGTTTAAAAAATTTGTTTCTCAAAAGAAATTTCAATCGTAGTACTGTTGATATTTGGCTCTGTTGACTAATGAGGTTGCTGACCACTGGCATAACCAAACACTTCACTCGCGTGATGTGAGACCAAGGCAGGAGGGGACATTGTCAAGGCCTTTCATAGTGGCACTCATTCTACTCCTCCTCCTGTTATGGAGTGCTTCCTACTGTTGGCCAGGTGCTAGTTCCCACCCTCAGGTGCTTACAGACAATGGAAGAAGGTGTTCAAATGGATTTAGAACATGGAGACACCCCCCTTGTGATATGCCAAGTGTTCCCTCCATTTTCCAAAAGTTAACTTTTAACACTCTCCATAAACTCAGAGAGCATAGGTTGTTATTATTGCTGAATGTCTAATGGGGAAACTGAGTCAAAAACAACACTGCTCTCAATCTGTGCACCCCTAAAATACAAATATCAATACCACACAAGTTCTGTGGATCAGGCACCTGGACATGGTTTGTCTGGGTGCCTCTGCTGCAAAGTGTCAGTGAAACAGGTGATGTGTTGCAACTGAGGCTCGACTGGGGACAGATTTCCTCCCAAGGTCACTTGTCTGTTGTTCCTTAGGATGCAGTTTGTACTGAGAGCTTGATTTCATGCCAGTTGGCCTGGTTACTCCATCAGTTCTCTCCTATGGGGTCTCTACATAAGGCAGCTCAAAACAAGAACGTTTGTTCTCCTTGTACCAGAGATCTGACAGACACACACTCACAGACAGACAGACACACACACACACACACACACACACACACACACACACAACACAACACACATGCACACACAGAGATACAGTAAAATCGAGAGGAAGGAAGGGCTATGAAGAATGAGACTATGAGATAAGGGTGTCTCCAGCACAGAAGTTCTCCCAGCATAGACACAGCTGATCCTCACAGCCAATTGGCCTGGAGGTCAATTACTCCCAGTGATACCAACAAAAATCAAGACTTAACTACAACAAGACTGTGCACACAGCCCACAAAGGGGTGCAGCAAGAGTGTCCACCTCAGGTATCTGGGTAGGCTGAGCCACTGGGCCCTATGAGACACCTAACACACAAAGCCACTCTATCAACTCAGGGAAGCAGCCAAAATGTGGAGACAAAGAAACAGATTACAAATGAAAAAAATGGAGGAATGCAAATGACTGGATATAGAGTTCACAACCCCGGTTATAAGGTTTTTCAAGAATTTTCTAGAAAAGGCCAATAAATATACCCTCAAGGATATAAAAATGCACCAACTAGAAATTAGCATAAACTGAATGAAATAAAAAATATTATACAGCTATCTAACAGCAGACTAGAGGATCACAAGAATCAAGTCAAAGATTTGAAATACAAAGAAGCAAAAAACACTCAACTGGAAAACCAAAAAGAAAAAATAATCCAAAAAATATGAAGATAGTGTAAGGAGCCTCTGGGACAACTTCAAGCATACCAACATCAGAATTATGGGGGTGCCAGAAGAAGAGAGAGAACAAGATACTGACAACCTATTTGAAGAATTAATGACCCAAAACTTCCCCAACCTGGTGAAAGAAATAGACTTACAAGCCCAGGAAGTGCAGAGAACCCCAAACAAAAGGAATCCAAAGAAGACCACAAGACACATCATCATTAAAATGCCAAGAGCAAAAGACAAAAAAAGAATATTAAAAGCTGCAAGAGAAAAACAGTTAGTTACCTACAAGGGAGCACCCATATGACTGTCAGTTGATTCTCAACAGAAACGATGCAGGCCAGACGGGAGTGGCAAGAAATATTCAAAGTGATGAATAGCAAGAACCTACAACCAAGATTACTCTACCCAGAAAAGCTATCATTCAGAATTGAAGGTCAGATAAAGAGCTTCACAGATAAGTAAAAGCTAAAGGGGTTCATCACCACCAAAACAGTATTATATGAAATGCTGAAAGGTATTCTTTAAGAAGAAGAAGAAGAAGAAGAAGAAGAAGAAGAAGAAGAAGAAGAAGAAGAAGAAGAAGAAGAAGAAAAAAATTATGAACAACAAATACATATCTATAAACAAGTGAATCTAAACGTCAAGTGAATAAAAAAATCTGATGAACAGAATAAACTGGTGAACATAACAGAATCAGGGGCATGGAAAGGGAGTGGACTGAAAATTCTCGGTGGGAAAGCGGTGACGGGGGTGTGGGAAGAGACTCTACAAAAATCTTACTCCCATGATGAGGGCAGTAGGGGGTGGGGTAATGGCAGAGGGTGGGGTGGGAACTGGGTGGAAGGGAGCTATGGGGGGAAAAAGAGGAACAATTGTAATAATCTGAACAATAAAGATCTGTTAAATTTAAAACAATAAAAGATAAAAAAATCAATAACAGATAGAAATTCAAAACAAAACCAACCCCCCCCCCCAAAAAAAAAATAATAAAGAAAAGACAAAGACCAAACAAACAATGAGACTATGAGAGAATGACAGGATCTGACATCCCATCACTTGGGCTCTACTTGACATTGTTCAGAATCCAGTTACTGAGCGCTCAGCAGACGCACAAGGATGTTCCCACCAGGAGGTGGGACTCACTCAAAGCCACTGTGAAAGCTCCCCTCACATGGGCCCACATGAGTCACTGAGACTGAGTCTAAGATTAACAAGAGACCACTGCATGGTTGTAGGCCAGTGAGTGACAATATCTGAATTTCCTGTAATTTCAAATCCTTAAAGGTGCAGACCTGAAAATGAGGCCAAATGAACAGTGACTTCCCTGAGATCACACACTGGACCCCAGGCTTGTTTTGTCTAGTGTTCCATGCTGTGTCCCACTCGTGCTTGTCACTCTTGCACCTCTACGTTTGTTCATCAGAGTCATGGGATACCAGCCCACAAGTATAAGGAGCCTTGTCTCATCTACACCTGATGACTTCCTATGGAAATGGTGTCTAGCATCATCCTCATTGGGCAGCTTGGGAAACTGGGGAGGCCCAGAGAAGCACAGATGTTTCTACAAGACACAGAACTAATAAAAAAAAAGGAGGTGTGAACACAGCTTTCTCACCCAAATAGGGGGCCTCGTACCTTCCCAGGGAGCTGAGGGAAGGAATGTGTTAGATATTGGTGTACAGGTACAGAGATAACAGGGGTGAAGAGGGTGAGAGGTCAACAGCCCAGAGGGGGCTTAGGGTGATTCTGATTGGAGAAATGGCCCAGGCCATGGAACCTTGAAGGGGTGACCTCACTTCCTTGGTGACCGATCCCCAACAGAAATTAGAACCGTGGTAACCAGGTCCCCACATTCTAGAGACAACTGCCTTTCCAGCTCACTTGAGTGGAAAGGGTCAGGAGACTAGGATGGCTCTTTGTTGCTTTCCGTCAATCCGAGGCTCTGGGCAGAAGAAAGCCCAGAGAGAGAGATGTTGCTGTTGCTGTAGAAATTGGTGCAAGTGCCGGCACCAACATCCCTCGGCCCCTGGCAGGAGGACCCATCGGGTAACTGTGGGCATCCCAGGGAAGACTTTCCCAAGTCAGACCAGACCGTGGCCCCCAGTTGTGAAGGCCCAAGCTTCCTGCTCCTCATCCCAGGTATGTGTTTGTTGGGGGTGGTGAGGGACAACGTGAGATGAGGGACACACAACCTGGGCAGGAGCAGGTTGGTAGGTGTCAGAAGCCTGGAGGGTGTGTCATGTTCATTGCCCAGGTCATGGCTCGCAGAGAGGGTAGCTGAGTGTTGGGGATGGACTCTGCTACCCACTTGTTAATTACGGGTCCTCACGGGATCATCTCAAGCCCTCCCTGCCTGAAGGTCATTGCAGATGCCCCTCTCTGTCTGATCTGGGAGCAGAACTGGAGGTGGGCATCTTCCCCATTGGTAATGCCAGGCCCTTGATGCCTCCTGGCCGGGGACCGGGCTGTGTCTTTGCAGAGCTCCAATCATGACGTCCTAGAGGAGCAAGCTGACAGGTTCACTGATGCCAGCAATGGGTATAAAGGACAAGTGGACCAGGCCAGGAAAACCGTCCAGTGCCAGTCTGAGGTGAGAGGTGGCCCACACCATGACCCCGAGATGACTGGGGTGGGACAAAACTCAGACTCAAATCTGGGGCATCAAAGTTCTCACAGGTCCACTCCCAAAGAAAAGTTCCTGAAACCCTCCAGACCAGGTCCCTGATCGGATAGAAAAGACAGTCTTCATGTGGTTGTTGGGGTCATAGAGAAAACATTTTTGTTGTCTCTGTGTTTTTCTAATTTCAAATGTTTAACTCCCTGCCCCAAGTATCCTGTGGACCAATCCCAGCTCCACTGTCCTTGTAGACTTTCTGCAAACCTTACGTATCATCCCACTTGACAGTGCTGTGTATTTAAAAAAAGTGGGAAGGGGTTAAAGTATTGGATATTTTCTCTGTAATCTAACATTACACAAAGCATGGCCAACCATTGAAGAGCGGCCCGGTCAGGAGCTGTGGCCTTACCCATCTCCATATCCTCCCACCGAGGATGTTGTTTTCCTCAGTGATTCAGGCTTTCACTATTGTTAGACCTTGTTGTGAATTAGTTCTTGCTGGTTCAGCAGGGCTGCTGGGAATATCCCCACTGGGTCCTGATAGACTCTATGAGTGTGCCAGGTCTGCCATTAGCCAGGACCACAGATGTGGTAGAAGGTTCCTGATGCCTCCTGGCTCAGTATCTGCTCTGTCTTTGCAGACCTCTAAGAAGGACATCACCAAGGTGGTGGCCCATGAGCCTGACTACACCACCTACCAGGTCAGGGTGCAGGTGAACCAGGCCGATGACACCGTCCAGTGTCCGTCTGAGGTGAGAGCTGGCCCAGGGTGATCTCCACCTCCAGGACCTCAAGATGACCAGGGAGGGTGGGGAATCCAGACTGCAATGTGCAAACTCCCCAGGGCCCTCTCAGGGCTTTCCCACTAGCGTGTCCACAGTCCCATGACAAAGCAATCTGGAACTCCACTCCCCGCCACCAGTTCCATGAGAGAATAGAAAGACACCCCTCACATGTGCATGGGAATTTTACAGAAAAATTTATACTGTTTTACTTCATTGGAGGCTTCAAGCACATTTGCATTTTGCTATTCTGTGGTTGTAATTACCCGTCCCAGGTAACCTGGGGAGCAGTCAGCTCCACTGTCCTTGCAGACCTTCTCTAAGCCTCACTCACCATCACACTTGACTGGATGGTCTGTCAAAAAGATGGGAGGAAGCAAAGTATTGGATGCTTTTCTCTGCAACTTGTCATCTCACCGAGCAGGGCACACCACCCTAGGCCCGCTGGGTCAGGACCTGTGGCCAACTCACCTCCACATCCTCCCATAAAGGAAGCAGTCTTCCTCAGGGATGCAGCCTTTCAGGGTTGCTGAGCATGACATGATGCACTTCCGCTGCCCGTTCAGCAGGGTTGCCAGAGCTTCCTCACTGTGTCCTAATAGACTGTCTCAGTTTGCCAGGGCTGCCATGGGGTAGAACCACAGATTGAGGTGGGAGGTTCCTGAAGCCTACTGGCCCGGTACCGGGCTCTGTCTTTGTAGAGCTCCAACCAGGACATCACTGAAGGGCTGGTCAACGGGTTCAACTACTCGAACTCCCTCAACCTGAGGAAGATGCGTCAGGCCACCGACACCATCCAGGGCTGGACTCAGGTGAGAACTGTCCTGGAGGGTGTCTATACCCAGAAAACCTGGTCACCTGGCAGTGCCCAGAACCCAGAGTCAAATCTGGCGATACCCGGAGGCCCTCACAGGGCTCTGCCTAGACTGTGCCTCAGCCCCATGACTGGGGACTCCAGACCTGCACTCCTCCCTCCTATTCCATGGGAGAGTAGGAAGACTCTCCTCACATATTTGTGGAAATATCAGAGTGAGATAATTTTGTTTGACTTCACAGTAGACCGGAGCTCTTTTGCCCATTGGTTTTGTTGTTTAAACTACCCTTACCAGGATCCTGTGGAGCAGTCAGTTCCACTGTCCTAGGAGACCTGGTCCGATAACGGAGGTCGTTTGCCCAGCACTGCAGCCTTTCAGTGCTGTTGGACATGGGCGTGATTCAGTTCGGCTGCCATGTCAGCAGTGCTGCCCAGAACACTAAAGTGTGTGGGAATGGAGTGTGTTAGGTTGCTCGGGCGACCACACATAGGACCATACTGGGTGGTGTCAGCAGCAGACATTCATTTTCTCACAATTCCGGAGGCTAGGAGTGAGACAGGAGGCTGTCAGCAGGGCTGGTGTCTCCTGAAGGTTCTCTCCTCAGCTTGTAGATGGCCGTCTTCTCTCTGTGTGTCACATGGACTCCCTTCTGCACTGCCATGTGTCCTCCCCTCCTCTTCTGAGGACACTGGTCAGATTAGATTAAGACCCACACCACTGAATGCAATTCACCTTATTACTTGCTAAAAGACTAAAACTCCAATGCGACACATGCTGAAGTTCTGGGGTCCCAAAACCAGGGAATTAGGGGATCACAATTGAGATCACAATATGCACCACCCGCCTCTGGAGATGGATGCCCAGTGCTGGTGGAAGAACATGCACATGTAAAATGTAATGGCTGCAGGCAGATTTCAAACCCAAAGGGCTGTAGCAGTGATGGTGCCAACAGCAGTTTTTGATCATGGCTGATGCATTGCTCCCAGCCTGGCCCGGGGATTTCTCACTCATTGAAATTTTCACCTGTCCAGTGTCAGGTTGCTCAAGGCAATCACAGTGTTCCTTCATTGGCAATTGCCTCACAGGGATTCTGAGTCACCTACCACTTTACACCCACCACATGGATTTGTTCCCTCTGGAGTCCTCTACTCAGATTCATGCCTACTGATCACAATCCTCCAGTCTGGAGACTAAAGGCATTTGCCCTTTTGCAGAATCTGGGTTCTCCACAATGAGGGTCCAAAAATGCCCTTTACTGTAAAAGGATGAAACAAAAGTGTCTTTTTGGAAGTCAAGGTTTTCATAGGCCATGTCTATGATGGACCATTTTCCCACCCAGGGGATGGGCAAGGTTCCTATCACCTTTGCCTCCATGTCGGGGGCAGATAAGTCTCAGGTAGCTGAGAGAAAATGTCATGCAGGACAGTTTACATTCCTGACCTTCATAACCTTGAGAAGACATGTCACATCCCTAAGCTCTGTGTTCTCATCTCTATAATGGGGATGGTTCTTGAGGCATCATGGGGACAATGATCATCATACTAACTATTAATAAAAGTAGGTTTGTTGTTCCTAAGCTAAACCAAGCAAGCAAACAAACCTGCCCAGAAAGTAACAATGGTACAAACATCCCCCACTCGCGAACTTGAGTGGAACATTGAAAACCTAGAACCTCATTCAGCCTGGACACTCCTGTGCCTTCTCTTGCACACATTCCTGAGGGTCTGGGACTCCTGTGTGAGCTCCAGACCTCCATCTTCCTGGGATTCTTGGTGATGCCACTGACTGGATGTCCCTCCTTGTCCCACACAGTGTGCCGCTGAGATAAATCTGAGACTCAGTGAGTCTTGCAGGATGTGGGCCCTCCAGAAAGGCACCTTGGAGAAGGTGGTGGGATCCCTGGTCCCAGCATTCCCGGCTGGAAAGATCCCTCACATCTGCACCCTGATGCCCATCCACCCGGCCTTGTCCAGAGCCCAGTGGTTCTTGGAAGAGCTGTTAAGTAGGTGAGCGAAGGTCCCCTCTGCAGTGCAGTGGGGACTCTGCCTACTGCTATCTGTGTGTCTTGACAATGTCATCACATCAGTCTGAGCCTCATAATTCTCCTCCGGAAAGTGGGGTGGTACAGGATCAACATCACAGGGCTCTTGTAGGCACTGCTGTGGGGACAAGCCATGGCAGGGCTTACCTGCTGCCTGGTTCGGCAGAAAGGGCTGCTGGACCAGCTGTGGTTGTTCGTGCCACTTATGTCTCTCTGTCCCATGGAAAGTGCCCTGAACCCCCATCAGCGGCCTGTGGCATCTGAGTTTGGAAAAACAGTGGGGAAAAAAAAACAACACCTGTCAAGCAGTTTGAAATTTCACCAGCTGACCTGGTCCTGGTCCTTGGTGTAGCCACATGGGAGATAGCAGGGGATAGAAGGGTCCCAGGCCCACTCAGATGGCTCAGATGGTTCTGGTTGGAGCACATTTAATTGACAATTGTGCTAAGCTCCTACTACAGGCAGGCACTTTTGGAGACACTTAGCCTGACTCAAGGAATGAAGCAGACACAATCTCTGGCCTCTGTTCTAGTCACCAAGTCAGACAGTCACACTGTTCATCATTCACAGGTCCTGTCCACCATCCATCACATCGGATTCCATCAGGGTGTTTAGTACCTCTGGAGGGATGCCTCTGCATAATGATCAGGGTGACACACCGCAGGATCAATTAGCAAAGTGAGTGGTCTGTGGGTGCAGAAGGAGGGTCTCCTGTGTTAGCAGATGGGGTGCTTAGGCAGGGCAGGGCCTGGCAGATTCCCAATCTTACACATCTTCTGATTCCCAAGGGAGGCCTGAGCTCTGGGGGCTCCTCCTCAAGGAGACATGAGTAAAGTGGACAGTGGTCAGGATCCCTGGCCTCGTTGACCCAGAGGGGAGGCTGGGCTGAGTTGACCCTCAGAGTCCCATCCCCACCCACCACAGACCCATCCCGCTCTGCCTGCCCCTCTCCACATTCATCTCCCCTGACCCCCCATGGGCGGGCTCTGAACAGGATGGTGGTGATCAGGCTGCTCACAAGTCTGTCTCAGTCCTCAGCCTCGATGCCCAGGGTTATGGAGGGTTGGAGTGGGTAGCGTACAGGACCTTCAGGAGAGCTGCCAGTGGGAAGAAGAGTTTCACACAGACTCCGTGTTCAACCTGCTAGATTCCACGAATGCTTTAAGCATGATAGCCACACAGGTGGCCAGGGTTGGCATGGGACTCTCCTCTGGATGGGGAGGGGCCTGGACAGAGGCTCAGTCCTCAATAAGGGTGTCATGGGAGGGCAGAGTGGAAGGAAAGACCAGGACTCTGACTTTATTCCCCACCTGCCTCTCCCCAGGGCCACCGCTTCTGTGATGGGAACCTGGCCGGACCTGATACAACATTTTGGCCAGCCCCTCATGTTCCCCTGGTTCATTCTAAAGCAGGCCTTGGTGCTGCACAGCCTCCCTGTCAAACACCCAGTGGGCCTCGTAAGAAGTCTTTGGGTGGAGCTGGATCAACTAGAGCCTACAGAGGCACAGTGGGAAGGTGAGGGGACTGTAGTCTGGCAAGAGGATTGGGTGTGTGGGACAGGGGGTGGGGTGTTTCATGGGCCAGTCTTCCCTTAAAGGCAGTCACATCTTTCCTGTGTGTGGAAATGCACGGGAAAGTGAGGCATGTGCAAGTACCTGTCTCTTTACCCTGCTCTAGAATCACTGAAAGAGCTCAAGCACACCCCAGACCTGGTGGAAGGGCCTGCTCCAGGGCGAGAGCCCGGTCCAGGTGTGAGAGTGCTGGAGCCATGTGGACCACCAGCTCTGATCCGAATGCCAACAACAGAGCCAGCTCCATCCCCAACAACTGACTACCCCAGGGCTGTGACCCCTGAGGCCCTTTTAAGGGAGGAGAAGATAAACATCCTGACCTTCCCTCCAAGAATGGTGGCTGAGCAACTGACAGCAATGGATGCAGTGAGTCTTGGTCTCTCAGGGTGGGAGGGACAGGACTTCCCTCTGCCCTTGGCTGCCCCAACCTGCCTTTCCATGATCCCAACTTCTATGACCTTGATGCAAATCACAGAACAACCTCTTTACCACCCTAGGGTCCTGGACAACTCTCTCAAACCCTAACCTTTGCTGTCCACCTGTGGGCGGTGGAGGTGGGCACCTCAGGCCCTGCTGCACAGACTGGCTGTGCAGATTAAATGAGGGAGCGGAGACAGAAAGCTGGGTGGGGCCTGGGCCCGGTTTGTGGGGAGGGGAGCTCACTGTGTGCAGCCAGATCCATGGGCCGCCCATCCATGAGCCCATAAGCTCAGTGGCCCCAGCACTTATTAGTCCCCTGATGTGTGTTTACCACTAAGCGAGACAAACAGCTGTGGTGGTAGCTGTCACAGGGGAATGTGCACTGAATTGGGATCTGGTCCAGACTGGTGTCAGATGCTGGAAGATGCCCTCTTGGGGTGAGCAGACGTAAGCCACTTCCTGGAGCTTGGAGTCACTGAGGATGGGCTGGAGGCAGATGCTCCTGTCCCTTCCCCACCAGTCTTGGGCCCTGGGTCATCCAGTGCTGGGTGCCCTGGGTGGACAGACAATGAATCCCATGGACTCAAAGGCTCAGGCAAATCCTCAGCTTCCTGAGCTTCAGTCTTGACCAGTGTCTCTTTGAGGGACCGGAGACCCTGTTCTGGGGTGTGGCAGGGCTGGGTGACACCCCCCTTTCTTCCCAGGAGTTGTTCAAGAAGGTGCAGCCCCACCAGTGCCTGGGCCGGGTCTGGTCCCAGAGGGCCAATCCTAGCAATGAGGAGTTTGTATCCACTGTCCGTGCCACTGTCACACAATTCAACAATGTGGCTACCTGTGTGATCACCACCTGCCTTGGGGACCAAAGCATGATGGCCCAGGACAGAGCCAAAGTGGTGGAGCACTGGATTAAGGTGGCCAAGGTATGTTAGGAGAAGCCCAGCAGCATCCCTGTGCAGATCCTTGAAAAATGCCTCTGCTGCTCAGACAATTCTCAGGACTGAGGACTGAGATCAGAGCCCCAGTACAGCCTCCAGGTCCTCTCTGCCAGAGTCACTCAGAACTTGACCCCCACCCCAGCCGTCCCCGTGGTGGGAGGCTCACTTCCTTCCTGGCTCCTTCCTTGGGTCGAATTGGGATCCTCCTGGTTCTGAGAGTTGGTCATTAGGTGCTGAACTTGCCCACCCTGAGCATCTGTCCTCTCAAGTGTAGCTGCCAATCAAGGGTTTCTGAAGCTACAGCTGCCACTCCCACCTCATAGCACATGTCTCCCTTTCCCCAGGAATGCCGGAGCCTAAGGAACTTTTCCTCCCTGCACGCCATCCTGGCTGCTCTGCAGAGCGTGGCTGTCCATCGCCTGCAGGAGACATGGGGGAAAGTTTCCAGGTGCGTAGGCCTCTCCCATCACAGCAAGCCTGCTAATGTGTCGCCCATATGTCTCCCAATGTCCCCTCACCTCCTGGGAGGCAGCCATCCCTGAGGTCAAAGACTGGTCTTGTTGGCTGGCAATCTGGCCCCTCAGGCCACTAACTCTGCTTCAGGAGTCTGTTTCCTTCAATGTCAGAGACTGCATTGAGCCAAATGGGGGTGATTTTCATGTTTCCAGCACCAGAACCCTATGCCCAGTTGAAACCCAAACTGGTCAAAAGAGAACTTCTCCTTCGATATGGGAAGGGGTCACAGAGACCAGCATGAGAGCCCTACCCTAGTCCCATGCAGACCTTCTTGCTCAGAGGAACCCAGTGATACCCTCACCAAGGCAGTATGAAACATGAGATTTTCAAAAGGAATTTGCTGTTAACCCTTCTCTCCCATTTGTTTTCGAAACTTGCCTTTCCTCTTTCCATCCCTTCAGGAGGCGCGCTGTTACAGTTAAAAAACTCTTCAAGGAAGACAACTCACTGTGCAGGAAACAGTTCATCAAGGTAGAGCGAGCCTGGAGGTCTGCAGAGAGGAGGGCAAGAGGGATGAGGGGACTGAACTGGCTGTGGCTTTGGTAGTTTGTCACTGAAAGATTCTCTGGAAATGTACACCCTCTCGGTCCCGATTACCAGGAAGAGGGATCTGTTTGGTCCACGCGCAGGTGGAACCAAAGAGCTGCTTGGCCTCAGGTCCCCCTGGATGGACCAGAGACAGAGGGGTTTGCTCTCTGTGACTTCCTACTGTGCCCCTAGAGCACTCGATGCCAGTCATTCTCCTTGTGATTGACATGCAGGTGTGACCATCCACTGCTGCAGGCCTCACAGGGTGGTCATGAATTCAGGGCAGGAAAGATCTGTGCAGACCTCCCTGCCCTGTCCTACCTGGAGGGCTGAGGGCGAGAACAATGATGGCAGGAATGACATTGAGTCCTCAGGGGAATCTGTGAGCTAGATGGAGGTCACCCACTTTCAGAGGAGGGAATGGGTCAGGGAGGTCAGGCCCAGACCCAAGGTCAAACACACTGAGTGAGCATTGTAGCTGGGAGGCATCCAGAATCAGAGCATGCTAAAATTGGAATGGCATTGGTACCAGCTGACTTGGGTCAGATATCCAGGGTGTGAGGTCAGGGGTGGTGGGGAAGTGGGGTGAGGTGAGCATGAGCTCAATGACCCTGCCCTCCACCCTGGTGTTAGCAGCCCTCCAGGTTTGCCACTATGATGTTCCACCTCCGAGGATCCAGGAAGGGGCTGCACAAGAAGGTGAGTGAGCCTGTCTGGGGAACACTCTGTGGTCAGAGCAGAGGGTGTTCTGTGCTCTGCCCTGGAGGCCTCCAAGTCAAGAGAGGGAGGCTTTGTTCCTTCAGCCCCATCTCCTGTGCCCTCAGAACCAAAAACCTTCCCTTAGATGTGACCAAGAGGAGGGCCTAGGGGAGCTGAGTGTAGGATGGACATGGGCGTGGTTCTGGCCCAGGAAAACAGACCCTGTAATTTGCCCAAAGGACATCCTGGGAGGTGATCAAGAGGCATTCCTGGAGAGTGAGGGAGGAGGCAATTGAGTGGAGGACCTAAGGCACCTGAGCTGCTCCATATGAGAACCCTGGGGTGGTCAGTTGGCTGAGAGTGGGAGGCTTTCAGGAGAGGGTCTGTGGGGCACCTGAGAACAGGGGCTGATCCCACCCTCACCCTTTGTGCCCAGTGTGTTCCCTTCCTGGGAGAATACCTGAGTCTTCTGAATATGATGGACATGAGGATGAAGGATGCTCTGGAGGTGGGTTAACTGGAGCCTGACCTGGGGTGTCCAGGATTGACCTTGGGGGACAGAGAGCCCCATACTGAGCCCTGAGTTCTCAGCACAGCCTCCCCTTGGAGCTAGAGCGACAGGTCCATCGTAGCCATCTGTTATACCCTCCTTTGGAGCCCAGAAGCAGGCCTTGATCCAAGTTCTGTTTTTTAGTGTTTCCCATCCCCTCCTAGGTCCTGTTGGAAGTGTAACATGAAAAAGGTGGGCACAAGGGGCTAGTCCTAGCCAGGTGTTTCTTTCTGATGGACCTTAGATGTCTGCCTTATAGGGGGAATCAGATCAACATAGAAAAAAGAAAACCTGAGCCTCTGGGAACCTCCTGAGAAGCAGGGGAGGGGAGTGAGAATCAGAGACACCCTGGCCAGCACACGTAGTGGCTTCACCCCCTGCATCTTCCATTTATTGGGAGATTTTGATAATGGAAGTAGGAGACCCCTCCATTTGATGGCTGAGGACACCGGAGTGGCATCCAGGATAACCGTCTAGAGGAAGGGCTGTTGATGCCCATCTCTGAGCACAGGAAGGGCCTGGGTGGAATTAGGTGGAAGGAGGGTTCCCCTGTGTTCAAAGATCGAGAGCTGTGCCCCGGCTCCACTCTGCACTCCCACTGAGGCAGCATCTGCATCCTCTCCCTCCCTCTGGCCCCAGGTGGACAAAATTCTGCAGGAGATAGTGGTGCTGCAGGAGGCTGCAAAACAATACCAAATCCAACCAGAGGAGCAATTCCGGGCCTGGTTCTGGGCCCTGGAGCGGCTCAGTGAAAATGAGAGGTGAGGCTGGGCAGGTGTTGGGCAAGGGGAGGAGTGGACGCTTTTTGCTGGTCAGTCCAGAGAACCTTTGTCCATGGCTCCCTGATCCCCGCACAGAACTTGCTGTGTAGCAATTCCTGGGGCTCCTGACACTGGGAGGGACACAAGAGGCCTGGGAACTCACAGGTTTCACTCTGTCCTGCAGTTACATCCGGTCCTGCCAGCTGGAGCCATAGTCCTAGGTGGCCAGGGGAAAACTGGTCGAAGGAATTCATTGGTTTCCTGCAGATGTGAAAAGTATTCTGAACGTTATAGCAGTTTCATACACTAAATGGGAACTATATTTTTATATTTACCCTTTCATATATAGTCATAATACATGTAAATATACCCTTAACCATAGTTATAGATAAGTTTTGTTATGTTTATGTTTAGTAAAGTATTTAGAAATATTAAAATTATTTCTGAAACATGGTATCTTCTAGTATCTTTTTTCATGCTTCATCATAAATTATGTAATTTGGCCTTAGTTAATGGGCTTTAATTATTTTCTTTTCTACTTTATGAATAACTCTTTGATGATCATTGTTGTATAGGTACCTGTGAACATTTATTCAATTCATTTTGAATCATTTCCTGCAAATAAAATTTGTTTCAAAAAAGCACATTTTATATTTTAGTAAGTATGCATTTAGAACCATTTCATCAAATTCCCTTGGAAAATTGATTGGGGACTTTTCAGATCAGTAGATTGGGTTAAGAGGAATTCATTCACTGGCCCCTTTATCGGGTATGTGTTGAGCACCTCCTATGGGCCAGGCACTAGAAGCACAGTGCTCAAGCAAAGAGCATGTCCTGATGGCATGTTTGTATGACAGAGTCAAACCAGCCAGCACATGCATACCGTGAAGTCAGGATGTGCTGCGTGCTCTGCTCAAAAGGTAAAGCAGAGATAGAGACAAATGGTGAAGAGGTAATGTTGTGTGTAGGATGATGTGAAGGTTTGTGGGATCGGGGTGATAGTTGAGGCTGCTTTGGGCATATGCATAGATGACCAGCAAAGTGGAAACATCCCAGCTGAGCCCCCGGTTTGGGCTCTGGTTGCAAAGTGCTCTAGGTAACTCCTGATCTGATCTGATGGAGAATGTGTATCCAGCCTCATTCTTCACAGAAGGGAGGACAAAGCACCCAGCCCCTAGCCTGTCCGGACCCGTTTACCATGAATTAACCTTTCATTGTGGTGCCTATTCTTACTTTACTGCTGTTGCTCCAGTGTGTCATCTTCCTGTAACAAAGCATAAGCAGCAGGTATTCCTGTGTGCCTGGCCCTTAACTATATAAGGGCAGTGCACACTGTGTTTAATTCCCAATTCTAAATGGGCCACGTGACTTGCAATGGAGCCATCCTCCTGTCTGCCCAGTTCGTGGAACCACACACTGAATGGGTCTCTCCCAAGCATCATTGTGTTGCTCAGGAACCTCCAATTGCTTCTTGCGCTTCCCTTGAGATTACGGGCATTTGAGTTGACTCTCCCATAAGCACCACCCCAGCCCCCAGTACACTTCAAGAACTTGGCTCTTTTATTTCCATCATGCTGCTCCCACACTGAATGGCACACAAGATGTCTAAGGGCTTAGAATGTGTTGTGTTGGAAGGTCATTATATGGTAGTGAACTAAGAGTTATGACGAAGTAAGAGTGAAGGAGGTACCAGTGATGCATTTACTAAAATCATCAGAGATGAGAGAGGGAATTGGGGCTCTGTGGATGATCACAATCAGCAGTACCGGAACAGTCTAAGAACATAACTGTCCCTCTGTTGGCCTCCATCTCCTGGCGAGTGACATGGAGGCGTGACCATTTCATGAGGTGTGGACTCTCCCTGTTGGTCAGTCTAGAGAACCTGTGTCCCTGGCTCCCTGGTCTTCCCCCGGCTTTGCTGTGTAGCAATTCCTAGGGCTCCTGACACTGGGTGGGACACCTGAGGTGTGGCTTTTGGGAGCTCACAAGTGCCCCTGAGTCCGGTAATTACACCCCATCCTGCCTACTGGGTCCCCCGTCCTAGGTAGACAAAAGAACACTAAAGGTCAAGAAGATTGGTGACAGTGAGTGTCCAGGTGGGCAGGACAACCTATTCATCACAAGCAGGGCCACTGCTGGGTCCTCAGGAGACAGGGCTGCTTCCTCTGCTCTAGAAGGAGGAGCAGTTGGGACTCTTCCTGGTGAGCCCTGAAAACCAGGAGGGAAGAGAAAACACCCCACCTTTCTCACAATTCTCCCCAAGGCCTCTTTGTGCATGGGATGGGCAGCAGGATTTGGTCTCCTCCTTTGCAAAAGTCTCAGGGCTGGACTTCTGTCTATTTGCACCACCTCCCTTCCGGCTGGGGGAGTGCAGCTTCCTCTTTGACAGAAGTCTGCTTCTTGGACTGGTCAGTCCAGAGAACCTTTGTCCATGGCTCCCTGATCCCCGCACAGAACTTGCTGTGTAGCAATTCCTGGGGCTCCTGACACTGGGAGGGACATGAGCTCAATGAGCTTCAGTCTTGGACATGGGGTAAAATAGCAGCTTCTGAAACACAGATGATGTCTAAGAAGAGCGGGCAGAGCAGTACAGTGCAGGGCACAGGGAAGCAGACCAAAGCAGAGCTGACTAGCCAGAGAGGGGCCTGAAGGTATTCTTGTTATGGGCTGACACGTGTGAAACATGTAAGGCAGGCCAGCAGACTAACAGCTGTAGAGAGCGCCTGGGAAGGCACATGAGCATTTCTTTAATTATTCTCATCTGAATCCAGTGGCATTGCCAAAGCCATGTCCTGGAAACATGCTTTGCCAGAGGCTGGAGTGTTTTCAGCTTGCCCTTCAGACCAGGTGCCAGGGGGTTGGTTTTGTTACTTACATCCAGCCAAGCACCAGGAATGAATACCACTCAGGCCCTCCCAAGAATGCACATGGTCTCTTTTGTCTAGACTTTTTGTGAAAGTTCCTGTTTTTTCTTTTTTTCTGTAGAAAACAAACATGCTGTATTGGCTCTGTGCGTGTCCCTGTTAGAGGACAGTGCTCCCATCAGGCCCCAGCTTTTTTCTTCTATCTCTGTGTCTTTCTCTTTCATTTTCTCAATATCCAGCAGCCGACTACTCAGGAACCGCATGGCTCTCTAGCCATGCTGGATGCAGAAAAGGGAGAAATATTTACAAACAACTCAGCAAAATGGCCTAGTGTCATATAAAGCAGAATTTCTTCTTCACCAAGGAACCTTAATTTTTACTTAATTTTTTAAATATATATTTTGATTGATTTTAGAGAGGAAAGAAGAGGGAGAGAGATAGAAACATCAATGATGAGAGAGAATCATTGATTGGCTGCCTCCTGCACATGTGCCACTGGGGATTGAGCCTGCAACCCAGGCATGTGCCCTTGGCTGGAATAGAACCTGGGACCCTTCTGTCTGCAGGCCAAAGCTCAATGCACTGAGCCAAACTGGCTAGGGCTTCATTTTTACTCTTAAGCGTTTCAGCTGAGGAACAGACCCCCTCCCAATTCCAAGGGTACTGACCTCCAAAGTTAGCTGGCTGCGCATGTGTTTGGTCAAATAACTGGGTACCATAGCCCAGCCAATTTGACACACAGCTCTCACCATCACAACTTGCAGGCATTCCTCATCTCTAGGAAGTATTAGACCCTTCCCTGATATAGGCTTTGCTAATATCTCCTCCCATTCGGGGAGTTGTCTGTTTTCTCCTGCTGGTTCCTTTGATGCACAAAAGTCAGGCGCATGTATGAGATCTATTTTACTTGTGATTTGGAGTTTCTATGGAATATTTTGCCAATCTAAGACAATGCACGATATGTACCCTTTTATTTTCTTTTTAAGGATTTTATAGTTTGGGCTCTTCAATTTAGGTTTGCTTTCCCAAAGGTGGTGCTAAAGCTCACATGGGTGGATGCTCCTTGGCCTGAATACTAGGGACAGCTTTCCTCCTGAGTGCCTAGCCCTCTGCCTGAGCTCAGGCTTGCTGCAGGCCCGCAGGATGTCACAGAAGGCGCTGGCCACAGGTGGATGTTTGGGCGAGTCTTGCCCTGCACTGGGGGTGCCGTGGGCCATCAGGGGTCCATGGCAACGTGTCCAGTGATGCAGCGAGTAGGAACGGCATCCTTTTTAGACCCTTCCATGGGTCTCCCAGCTGCTCTCCCAGCCTCTTCTTCACCCAGTCATGCTGCTCACAGTCAGACCTCAGGGTGGAGTCCTGCACAGCTGGGAAAGCCAAACTCTTCTTCTTGTTATTATTGTTGTTGTTATTGCTAGAACGGTGTGCTGCCACTCTCCGCCTAGAAACCTGGACGCCCAGGAAGCCTCTCTAGGTGATGGGTGCTTGTCTAAGACTGTGTCCAGGGGCTCCAGGCCAGGGCTGAGTGGGGCTGGAACTGGATCAGAGGCATTGCAAGGTCCACGGAGAGGCTTGGGCCCAGTTCTGCCTGCCTGTTACCCTGGGAATAAGCTGGATCCTACAGCTCCCATGACCTGCTTGGTGTCCCTGCATGGATGCCAAATTGTTCTTCTTCTCAGTGAATGGTTTTTGGGGATTAAAGGGACAAAACTAAGGTATGTCTTGTGCCACCATGATGCTGCAATCCTCTGAAGTTTTACCTTTGATACACTCCATTTCTAAGTATAAACCAGTGTTTATGAACCCCCTAATATATGTCACTGATTTGTTTTCCCTCTTGAACAACCATCATTCTTTTACTATGTTCACATTGCAATGAGAGCTAAGAACAGAGTAAAGATCATTGCATAAAACAGGAGACAGTGCATAGGTAAGGAACATAGGCTCACTGCATGTGCCTGTCAAAGGCTTGTATGCATCTCATGTACTGAATTCCGACAAACAACACACATAAGAAATGGCCAGTAGACTTGGACATTTTGTGAAGGTGGTATGCAAATGGAAAACAAGCCCAGTAATTGTGAGTTACATCGGCTTACCCACTAGAGTGCCTAAGAGTCAAAGAACTCATTTTAAGGAGTTGAACTTGAATCTGACAGCAAAGGAAGTCATTGAAGGATTGCCAGCAGCAGTGGGAATGATTCTGAAAATGATCTCATTTACTGCCCCTTGCATTCTCATGGACTTTGTCCTCATGGAAAGCAGGTTTGGATCCAAAATCTGTCTTAAGGGAACTTTTAGCTCTTAGTTCAAATTTTCTTAAACTAAGGCAATACTAACTATTGTTTTTAAGAACAGCACCTTTAGTACCATACATTTTGCTGGGCATGTATACATTTCCACCTCCGCAATGCTTGTTTGGATGATAAGAACCTGGGACATAGTAATGATGGAACTGAACCAGAGGCAAGTCCTCTGAGATACACTCCATAGGAAGGAAGAATATTTCAAACAGGAGGAAGGCTGAAAAGCACTTGATAGAGGCTGTAGCTGTAAAGTTTGAGATGCCCACAGTAGGTTTCTAAAATTACCAGCCCACCTCTGGCTGTTGTGTCCTCAGCAGGCTGGGCATCATGCCATGCACTGAGAGGTGGCTGGTTCAATTCCCAGTCAGGGCACATGCCTGGATTGTGGCTCAATCCCCAGTCACTCATCTCCCTTCCTCTCTCTCTAAAACATCAATAAACTATTAAAATACATTAAAATACCAGCACAGCAATGAGAGTCAATGGGGCACCAGTGGCAGAATATCTATTTGTAGTGATTTTCACATAGTTTGTTCAGGTTGCTTAACTCATTCTTCTTGCTGTTCTCAGCCTATCAAAACCAAATATTGTAGCTGGACCTTCCTTGTGTTTCTTACTATGATTGTAAGGTGATATTTTGAGCAATGGCCCTTAGGAACATTGGGTGTGGGGAAGACTTATTATAATTACAGGCCTGGGGGATTACACAGCACACCTAGGGCCACATAGCAAGGTATTTAGGGAGGTAAGAGGAGAGAAAGGAGAAAGCGAAGTACTAGAGAAAAAGTTGAAATAAGGTAAGAAATGGAATGTGGAAGACTAAAAGCAGGAAAATAAAAATTTAAAGATAAGACAAAGGGAACTTGTAAAACATTTGCTACTAACAATGAAAATGTTTAACAGCTGAAACAAAGTAGGAAGCTGTGACTTTTCATGGCACATTAAAATAGTTGTTTTTTTCTTAAACTATGTCAGAATGCGATGTTAAAGAGAAGAAAAATGCAAACATGAGTGCAGTGAGTAGTAAGAAGACGCCCCCACCCTTCTCAAATAGAAAAATGGACAGATGAGGTTGAATACAGTGGGAATGGGAATAAATATAAAATAGTAGAGGGCAAGGCATTTCACAGTTCTATAACTGTGTTGAGAAACAAATAAAGCAAAAGAGACCAATATAGAAAGAAGAAAATGTATGTGGGGATGAAACAGGACACAATACAGATATTTGTGCTATATTAATCTTCTGATACATATGTCCAATTAATCGAGTGTATCTGCCTCTGAATCGCTTGTCTTGCCTCAATGCAAATTGATGGCCATGCATGGGATCTTTTTCTACGAGTACTACTTGGTTCAGAAACTATTACACAACTGTTAGGTCAAACCTAAACTGCTCGTCTTTCTGGAAAGATTATTCTGGGTAAACTTCTTTATCCCCATCTTCAATGCATAGTACACAAACAATTGATAACTTTAAACCGATATGTTCATCGTTACAATAAAAAAATGGACTAGATATTATTTTTATTCCAAAAAATAGTTGTTTTCATTATAAAAATAATACATGATTATAGGTAGGAAAGAGAAAGGATTAAAGTAAGTGAAAATCACCCACGTACTAAATTGAAAATAATTATTCCTACTTTTATATATCTTTTCAGATATTCTAAACATATGTAAATATACACTCCACAATTTAAAAGCATGTTATGTCTCTGTTTGCTAATATGTCTACATCTAATGTGAAAAATATTTCTTCCTGGCCGCTCTGGCGAGGTAGTTATGTTCTCAGGAAAAGCCCTGTTGGGCTCAGGTTGCCTGACGATGTGTCCAAAAATGAAGGAAGGCTTGAATGATGTTAGGCATCTACTGGGAAGGCTAGCCACCCAGAAGACAGGGCTCTTACAAGCATCCAATCCTGTCTCCCCAGCACAGCACAGGGGATAGGATTATACAGAAAAATGGGGTAGGGTGAGGCAGACCTGGTGGTGTGTGGATTTCAGGTATCGTACTTTAGTCATCAAGTGATGTGATGATGTTGATGAGATAATGTCTTGAAACCAAGTGTGTCGGTCTGACCCTCCTTATGGGTTCTGCTTGCTGGATTCACAGCTGAATCACCTCCTCAATAGCTTTGCAAAGGCCTTCAAAAAGAAACTTTAAGAAAAAAACTTAACCTCCTGTTCATATATGAGAAACTTAATCCCCTATTCACATAAGTATTTGTGTTCTAAGATTTACAATAATGATTACTTTTCAGATTAACTCAGGTGCTCAATCTATCAGATTATAGGTCCCCCCATCATTCCTCCCCCTCTGAGTAGGTAAATTGGTTGATATCTTTGAACCATATACTATACTTAAATTTATTTTTAAATTCATTCTATTGCTATAGTGCCACTAATTTCACCTCTGCTATGTGGAGATTACCCCTTTTAATCTGATGACTGGAAAGAACCAAACAAATTCTGTGTGAGTTTACTTTAGATTCATTTATCTGATTAGATTTGTAATTGAGTATACCTACAATTTCCTTTTGAGATATCTCTTCAACTTTCACAAACCTTTCTTTACAAACCTTACAACTTTCAGAAACAACCAGCTTTAGAACCCACTTTCTCTTTCCTTCAAAATGCATCTCCATGCCCTATGCCTTGTATTACACAAAAACTATGCATTCTTTCCAAATAGAATTCAAGTTCAGTCCTACATAGGTTCCTCCATTGGCAGCTTCAGAGCAGTTAGAGTGGTGAGAAGTACGTCTCAGGGCCCCATAGATTTCTCCTCCACTGGGCCCATGGTCTTAGCTCTGTTTGTGCCTGTCTTACTGCCTACCACATCCCCCCCTCAAGGATCTTAGCTCTGAATTCTTTCAGGGAAAGGGGACTTCACGATTCTTCTGAAATCAACACATGCTGAAGAGGCTCAAAGTTTTACCACAGAGCCAAGAGATCCTTGCTCTCTGTCAGAGGAATGATGAGGTCTAGGCATAGAAGGAGGCGGCTGTTCTGGGTTGCAAATATTGCACAGATCCTCTGTTGCCTGGAGGCAGGATGCCTTAGGACAGAGGGAGGTAGAGTAGGTCACCAAACAATGGGTCAGTTAGAGTTGGGAGGGAGGTTGTGGGTCATGCTCTGGTCCAGCTTGCCCAGGCATTCCACCTGTGCCCTGAGTTCCTTAGAAATGGTTGACATAGCTTTTGTAACCTTTGGGTTGTCATTGTAACTGTCCTAACTCCCTCTTGTGGTTTCCGGGTATAAATTTGCTATAACACCTGTGCTCTACACTGCAGTTTGGCCTTTAATGAGGTAGAGTGCAGCAACTGCAGTCACTGGTCAGTTTATTAAAGGCTCATACATTTTGATCTCTGTCTCTGGTGGTCATCTCTTGTGGGTCGCCCCGTAACAGTGGCAATGGTGCCTAGGGGTGGTATTCCCTAGGTGCCTGTAGGGCTTGTAACATGGTGGAGACAAACAGTGTTATAAAATTTAGTCGTATTGTGCAAAATTTAGAACAACAAGAATGATCACAAAAGGTCTATGGAAGAAAAACCATATCCGTTCTAATAATTTCCTGTTGAAACACAGTTTTTCTTTGTAAAATCACTCTCATTTTTATTTTAGAGCCAAATTGAGACCAATTTATTTACTGTATTAAATCTAATTATAATTGGGCCTGATTGTTTGCATAAAGACAACAAGAGTAACAGTTGATAACGTAGGCTTTTTTATTTTTTATTTTGAATGCTTTGCTGGAATCTCATGAGAATGTTTATATCCAGGGCAAAGAAGCCATGCAACACAGTGGTCATGAGGCTTTGCCTCCAATACCTATAAGTTTGGGCATATTCCTCATGTTTTTGAGGTCCCCACATGTGTCTTGGGGACCCTTTCATGCCATCTCTCAGGAAAGTAACCTTCGTTCCTTACCTGGAAAGACCACCATAAACCACATGACCAAGCAAGGTACCAGGCTCATAATCCAGGGGACTTCTCAGCTTCAAAGTCAATGTTCCTTCTTTAGAGGTTTCTGGTGACATCCAGAGTCCTGGCATTTCTCGCTCAGACATGACCTTCCAGTAAAGTTTTGGGTAATAAAACCCCAATAAGAAACTGACTTATGTCCTGTTATGAAGAAATCAGACTCTTACTGGATTGATGCAAACAACCACATTACCATGAGAACAATAATAACCAAAACCATAATTATTTTTAGTTAATTCATTCTTATAACTGAATTCATTGTCTCCTGACGTTTCTTGCCAGTATTTCCATAAATCCAGAGAACGCTTGTTTTGTAGGCAGATAGAGGAAAAACTTTCTTTTCCCCTTCCTTTGAGAAGCAGGCTTATTTTTCCAGTGGAAACTATACTCACTTTCTTAAGAAGCGTAACAGAGATAACATAACTTTGACAGCTCTCAGGAGGCTGTAGACAAGGTGGCTGTGTATGTGGGGAGTTAGCAGGCACCGGAGTTTTTTCCCAGGACTGTAGTACCTGCTGGAACTCCAATGGCCTTAGTGTAAATGTACCAATGTTTGTCCTTTTAAAGAGAGTAACCCCCACCTGGACTGTGCTGCTGCTGCTTCTGCAGCCTACTGAAGGGTACTTCTGAGGCTCAGGCCTGTAGTACAGATACTTGGGGAATTTGAAGGATTATTTCCCATACGTTTCTTTATCAATATAAACCAAAGAGCCAACGAAATTCTCACAGGCCAGGGGAACGAAAAGGCTGCTTGGCCTCAGGACTCACTTGCTGGACCAGAGAGAGAAGGGTATGCATCCTGACTTGGCTCTGTGCCCCTAGAGCACTCGCTGCCATTTTGTCCCCTCATGAGTGACATGGCGAAAAAACTATCTTATATTGCAGGTCACACAGGATGGTCACAAGTTTAGGGCAGGAAAGGACTGTGCAGAGCTCCCTGCCCTGTCCCACCTGGACGGCTGAGGGTGAGAACAATGACGACAGGAATGGCACTGAGTCCTCAGGAGAACCTGTGAACTAGGTGGAGGTCTCCTACTTTCCATAAAGGGGAACAGGTCAGGGATGCCAGGTAAAGGCCTAAGGTCACACACAGCCAGTGAGCATTGTAGTTGGGAGCCTTCCAGAATGAGAGAATGCTGGAGTTGAGGTGACACTGGCACCGGATGTCTTGGGTCAGATATCCAGGGTGTGAGGTCAAGGGTGGTGAGGGAAATGGGGTGAGGTGAGCATGACCTCAATGACCCTGTCTCCACCCTTTGGAAGCAACCCTCCAGGTGTGCCACTCTGATGTGGAACCTCTGGGTATCCAAGAAGAGGCTGCAGAAGAAACTGAGTGAGCCTGTCTGGAGGGCGCTCCAGGGTCAGAGGAAAGGGGACTCTGACTTCCCAGCTGGAGCCCTCCAAGCCACGACAGGGAGGCCCTCCTCCTCCAGTTCCACCTCCTGTTCCCACAGAACATGATACCCTCCCTTACAAGTTTCCAAGAAGGGGTAGAGGGGAGCTGAGTGCAGGATGGTTATGAGGATGGGCCTGGCCCGGGATCACTGATGCTGTGGTTTGCCAAAAGGAGCTCCTGGGAGTGGAGCTACTGGAGGGTCAAGGAAGGGTCAATAGAGTTGAGTACCTAAGGGTCCTAGGCTGCTCCACATGGGAAGCTCAGGAGTCTGAAGGTGGGAGGCTTTCAGAGAAGGGCATGGGGGCACCTGAGAGGAGAAGTTCATCCCACCCTCACCTGTTTGTCCAGTGTGTCCCAACCTTGGAAAATATCTAAAAGACCTGAAGATGCTGTACACTAGGACGGAGGATTTTCTGGAGGGGGGTGACCTGGGGCCTGAGTTAGGGGACTAGGATTGGCCTTTGGGGACAGAGAACCCCGTATATACTGAGTCCTGAGGACTCAGCACATCCTCTCCTGGGACCTGGGGCATCTTACCCATCATAGTGATCCATATCCTCCTCTTCTTTGAGCCCAGAGCCTGGCCTGGGTTCTAGTCCTGTCTTTCCCTGTTTCCCACCCTCTCCTGGGACCTGGCTGTTGTCCACCATGAGAAGGTGGGTATAGGGGCCTAGTCCTGGCCATGAGGCTCTTTCTGATGGACTGGGTGTCTGCCCTCCAGTGGAATCAGATCAACCTAGATAAAAAGGAGAAGGTGAGTAGCTGTGGCCCTTCCCGGGGCAGGACAGAGGAATGACTATGTGAGACGTCCAGGCAAGCACAATCCTGGGCTCCATCCCTTGCATCTTCCATTTGTTGGAATAGTTTGATAACAGAATTTGAAAAACCCTTCAGTTGGTGGATGGGGGTAGGGGGTGGCAAGAAGGATAACCGCCTGGAGGAAGGACTATTGATGCCCATGTCTGAGCACAGGAAGGCCCTCAGTGCAATTAGGGGAAGGAGGGTGCCCCTGTGCGCAAAGATCCAGGACCGCGCCCCTCCCGCACTCTTCACTCCCACTTGGGCCTTATCTGCATCCAGTCCTTCCCTGTGGGCCCAGGAGAAGAAAGTAATGGAGGAGATAGTGCTGCTGCTGGACGCAGCAGAGAAATATCAAATAGAGCTCAAGGAGCAATTCGGGGCCTGGAGCGGCTCAGAGACAATGAGAGGTGAGGCCAGGCAGGAGTTGGGCAAGGGCTGGTGTGGGCTCTCCTTGCAGGTCAGTCCAGAGAACCTGTGTTCATGACTTGCTGGTCCTCCCCTGATGATACTTTGTAGCAACTGCTGGGGCACCTGACACTGGGAGGGACACCTGAGGTGTGGCTCCTGGGAGCTCACAGGAGCCACTCTGTCCTGCAGTTACATCCGGTCCTGCCTGCTGGAGCCTGAGTCTCAGTTGGCCACTGGAACAGTTAGACTTTTATTCTGAGCAAAAGGAAGTGATTGAATGATTGACAGCAGAAGTGAAAATGATTCTTAACATGACCTCATTTTTATGGACTTTGTATTCATGGAAAATATGCTTGGATACAAAATCTCTCTTTTGGAGACACTCTTAGGTCTTAGGTAAAAGTTCAGTAAAGTAGTAAATATAAACTATTCTTTTTAAAGGTAACACAAAAATTCCCTACATTTTTCTGGATATGCGTACATTTCCAGCAATGAAAACAAGAAAAACAAACAAGAAAATAATGTAAGAATTGAAACAATTTAGAAAGTTGTAACTTTTAATATAACATTAATCTATTGTTTTCCCTTCAACTATGTTTAGAACTTCATTTAAAAGAGGAGAAAAACAAAGAAAACAAAATAGCAAGAGCTTTCATAAATGGGCAAGATGATGTGGAATAGAGTGGAAATAGAAATAAATATAAGCAAGGCAAGTGAGCGTCCTGAGACTGTGCCGAGAAATGAATAACGCAGAATAGTCTCATGTAGAAACAAGAATACATGTGTGGGCAAGAAAGAGGGGAAATATCTGGGATATTTGTATGTCAGAGTTAATGTTCTGTGACACAATTAGTCGAGTGTATCTACTTCTGAATCCAGTTTTGCCACAATGCAACTTGATTATAGACTTGGGATTTATTTATACAAGTACAATTTGGTTCTGAAAAAAATTAAAACAACTGCCCACTTTTAGGCAAAACCACCCCCGCTCCTCTTTCCAGGGGGATTATACTGGACACATTTCAGTATCCCCACATTTTCTCTTTTTCCAAAAGAATGTAGGTGTTTTTCTTTTTTTTTTTTAACATAAGTAATTCTCATTTATAGATAGAAAAGAGAAAGATTTAAAATCAGTGATCATCCCCTTACTAAAGTGGAAATAATTATACGTACTTTAATATGTATCTTTTGAGATAGGATGCAGTTTATGTAAATATACACTTATCCATATTTATAAATCATTTAATGTTATATTGATGTTTGATAATATATTCTAGTAATATTAAAATGATTTCTTAAAAATAATTCATAGTACCTTTTATCCTGCTCTGTGCTAAATTATATGGTAATTTGGCTGTAGTTAATGGACTTAAAATCATTTTGGTTTCTACATTTAGAATAATTCTAAATTATATATGGCATGTTTGCATGAAAGAGTCATACCAGCCAGCACATGCATAAGGTGAAGTCAGGATGTGCTGCATGCTGTGAACAAAGGTAAAGCAGAGAAAGAGACAAAGGTTGTGGGGATCTAGGCGATAGTTGAGGCTGCCTTGGGAATATGCATAGATGCTATTTTGGGCTGTGGTTCCAAAGTGCCCTAGGTAACTATGTATAATTTTTTTAAAAATTATTTTACTTATTTTTATTCTCCCATCACCCCGACTGTGTATCATTTTTGAAAAAGCTTTTATTTACAGGTAAAATAATTGATATTTTTAGTGAAATGGCATTTTCATTCTTGAGGAGTGAGAATGATAGTGGTTTCCATTTTACATATAGTGTGGCTTATTCAGTAGCATTTAAAATTAAATTTAGAAGATACTCAATGTCACTAATCAAGGGGGAAATGCAAATCAGAACCACACAATATCACCTCCCACTGCCAGAATGGCTGTTATCAAAAAGATAAGAAGGGCAAGTATTGTAAGGAAGCGGAGAAAAGGAAACCCTTGTGCACTGTTGATAGAATTGTAAATTGATGCAGCCACTATGGAAAACAGTATGGAAGTTCCTCAAAAATTAAACTTAGAACTTGCATATGACCCAGCAATTTCACTCCTGGTTATTTGTAGAAATCCAAAACACTAATCAAAAGGATACATGTACCCCTGTGTTTATTGCAACATCTGTTACAATACCACACATGTGGAAGCAACCTAAGTGCCCACCGATAAACAGTTGGATAAAGAAGATGTGGTGCATGTATATAGTAGAGTATTATTCAGTTCTAAAAAAGAATGAAGTCTTGATATTTGCAACAACATAGATGGTCTTCCAAGGCATGATGCTCAGTGAGCTAAGTTGGACAGAGAAAGACAAATACCATATGATCTGGCTTATATGTGGAATTAAAAAAACACCCTCATAGATACTAAGGACAGATCAGTGGCTGCCGGGGCTGGGGGTGATAAAAATGGATAACGGGGTTAAAATTCAAAAAGGGAAAACAAAATGTTGCATTACTGAGCAGCACAAAAACACCTTACTATTGGCTATTCTTAGGTGAAAATAAGCAAACAATACAACAACAAAAACACCATTTTTAAAGAAGAAACACAAGCTCAAATTGGGTGTCAGCTACATGTATTCTGAAACTAAACAAAGCCAGAACTCAGGTTGTAAAAGTTATGTGCCACGTAATATACAATTTATACCCAGGGGTTTCCCTCTGTCCTAGAGGCAGAGGGCACTTAATCTTGTGAGTGTGGGTTCTACTTAAGGAACCTGGCCAAGCGGAGATTTTATAAAGGGAACACCAGAAACTGGGATTAGCTTAACAACATGTGAAGTATTGAGCCAGTGAGTGTGGGTCTGTAATAGTAGTTTAACCTCTCCATAGTCTAATTGCTTGTGAGGTGCTGTATAGTTTGTGGGCCTCATGGCAGCCCAGAGAGCCCACAGTTCTTACATCGATGAGTCATATGCCGTCCTTTCATTTCTCTAAGAGAAATTCATCCAAAAGGCAAATGTATCCATTAGTGTAGTGTAGGCAGGACAGGAGAGGAGCAGGTCCCCCAAGTGGGCTCCAGTGGCATCTGACAGTTGACAGTTGGACAAGGTTCTGAGCAGGCAAGACCCTTGAACTGTTGAACTTCCTTTTTGGGATTCTGACCTGAGGGGAATCAGATGCTGGAAGATGCCCTCTTGGGGTGAGCAGGCTTGAGACACTTCCTGGAGCTTGGAGTTAGTGAGGATGGGCTGGAGGCAGATGCTCCTGTCCCTTCCCCACCAGTCTTGGGCCCAGGGTCATCCAGTGCTGGGTGCCCTCAGTGAACAGAGAATGAATCCCATGGACTCCAAGGCTCAGGCACATCCTCTGCTTCCTGGGCTTCAGTCTTGACTAGTATCTCCTTCAGGGACTGGGGACTCTGAACGGGGATGTGGCAGGGCTGGGTGACAATCTGCTTTCTTCCCAGGAGCTGCTCAAGGAGGTGCTGCCTAACTAGTGCCTGGGTTCCATCTGATCCCAGAGGGCTAAGCCTGGCAAGGAGCATGTGGCCTCCCCTTTCCGTGCCACCGTCACACAGTTCAATCATGTGGCCATCTGTGTGATCACCACCTGTGTGATCACCACCTGCCTTGCGGACTCAAGCATGATGGCCCAGAACAGGGCCAACACGGTGGAGCAGTGGATCACAGTAGCCAAGGTCTGTTAGGGGAAGCCCAGCAGCATCTCTATGCAGAGCCTTGAAAAATGCCTCTGCTGCTGGGTCAGCTCTCAGGAGTGAGGCCTGAGGTAGGAGCCCCAGCTCAGCCTCCAGTTCCTCTCTACCAGGGGTGTGCAGACATTGATGTATGTGAGAGGCTCACTTCCTACCTGGCCTCTTGCTTGGGTTGAGCTGGGATCCTCCTCGCTGTGAGACTTGCTCTTTGGCTGCTAATCGTGCACACCCTGAGCATCTATCCCACCTGGAGGGGGTGTCAATCCTGAAGAACTGAAGGTACAGTTGCAGCTCCCACTTCACAGCCCACGTCTCCCCTTTCCAGGAGTGTAGAACCCTAAGGAGTTTCTACTCCCTGCAAGCCATCCTGGACGCCCTGCAGAGCATGTCCATCCATCATCTGAAGAAGACATGGGGCAGTTTCCAGGTGCGTAGGCCTCTCCCATCAGAGGAGGGATGTGAAGGTGTCTCCCATTTATATCTCAATGTCCCCTCAACTCCTGGGAGGTAGCCGACTCTGGGAACAGGGACTGGGCTGGTGGGTGGGGTCTCTAAGCCATCCTGGCACCTCAGGCCACTAGCTCTGCTCCAGAAGTCAGTTTCCTTCAATGTCAGAGACTGCATTGAGACAAATGGGAGATACTCGCGTGTTACCAGCACCAGAACCCTATGCCCAGTTGAAACACAAACTGGTCAAAACAGAGCTGTTTCTTCGATAAGGTAAGGGGGCCCAGTGGCGAACAAGAAAGCCCTGCCTTAGTCCCACAAAGACCTTCCTGCTCAGAGGAACCCAGTGATACCCTCACCAAGGCAGTTTGAAACATGAGATTGTCAAAAGGAATTTTCCCTTAACCTCTTGTCAGAGCAACAAGAGCACAGCGGCTCTGAGTATGTTTAAATTCGCTGTGGTGGGGCAGAAGGAGAAGCCATGACAAGCTCTGAGTGCATAAGAATGAGTATTTATTGCAGAAGCCAGTGGCCATAAGTCATCAGACAAGACAGTCCTTCATAACAGTGTCCGAATCAGGCAGCCGTACACCGGCTGGTAAATACATTTCTTTCCCAAACAGCAGCATCAGTCTCTGTGCCCACAGTCATGATCTGAACAACTTCATGCTACCTCTGAAATCGCCACCTTACATCAAATTGATATCTGAGCTCTCTGGCTCAGCAGCTTCTCCTGTTTCCATGTCCAGCAAACTTTACCTCCTTAGCATGGTAGCTCTACTTGAGTGCTCTATGAGCTCTGAGCCTTATGTCTTCTTCATTGGGTTCCTCTTAGCTCTGTCTGAGCTCTCTAGCCTTTTCTCTTCCTAGATGCTCTCTCCAGCACACTTGTTGGTCAATAACCTGTCTATCACTTCATTGACAAAGAAGGCTTGATGACAATCATTACTTACATCAGTCATTTTGGCTCCAGAAGGGCACACATGTGCGTATATGTTAGGACTGTACTTCCTCATGGCATCTCAGCCTGATTAAGATTCCCATGTTCAGGTGGCCTTGGATATTGAGTGTATTAACAACAAGGTGTCTCTGTGCTTCACTATCAGGCGTCCAGGCGTCTCGGACATGGTCCCCACATCCGTTTCCCCATCTTTCCTAAACACGACTTTTCTCTTTCCCGCCCCTCAGGAGGAGCACATTTACACTGAAAAAACTGTGTAAGGAAGACAACTCACTGAGCAGGGAACAGCTCATCAAGGTAGAATGAGACTGGATGTCTGCAGAGAGGAGGGCATGAGGGATGGAATGACTGCACACGTTATGGCTTTGGTAGTTTGTCACTTAAAGATTCTCTGAAAATATTCACCATCTCGGTCCTGATTACCAGGAAGAGGGATCTGTTTGGTCCATGGGCAGGTGGGTGGACATTTGAGGGACAGGAGGCCCTGATCATGGCACACAGGGTGGTGGCCAGGCTGTTCCAGAAAGAGGTGCAGAGCTGGCTCATTGCGCAGGTCTCTGGTTTCCATGTTCCTCCCTGTGCTGGCTCTTACATTCTTCCAGGCTGTCAGGTAAAAGAGTGGTTTCTTTCCCAAAGCAGCTCAGCCTGTCCTCAGGATGCTAGGGCACTGCTGCCACTTCTGTCTTCACAATACCTCCAAGGGGAGCCCACCCTGCCTGCCCCAGGAATGGTCCCTGCGGGGGATTACCTCGGGACAGGGGAACAAAAAGGCTCTTGTCCTCAGGTCCAACTGGATGGATCAGAGACACAGGGGTTTGCCTTATGAGACTTCCCACTGAACCCCTAGAGCACTCGCTGCCAGACTCTTCATGATTGACATGGAGGGGTGACCAACCCTTGCTGCAGGCCTCACAGGTTGGTCATCTGTTCAAGGCAGGAAAGCAAGAGAGGGCTGAGGTTGAGAACAATGATGACAGTAATGAAACTGAGTCCTCAGAAGAACCTGTGAGCTAGGTGGAGGTTTCCTAATTTCCAGAGGAGCGAACGGGTCAGGGAGGCCAGGCCCAAGCCCAAGGTCACACACACCGAGTGAGCATTGTAGCTGGGGGCCATCCAGAATCAGAACATGATGGAGTCGGGTGGCACTGGTACCAGCTGACTTGGGTCAAATATTCAGGATTTGAGGTCAGAGGTGGTGGGAGAAATCAGGTGAGGTGCACATGACCTCAATGACCCTGCCCTCCACCCTGGTGAAAGCAGCTCTCCAGGTGTGCCATGCTGGGGATCCAAAAAGAGGCTGCACAAGAACGTGAGTGAGCATGTTGCGTGGAGCTCCAGTGTCAGAGGAGAGGGGGTTCTTTGATCCCACCTGGAGGCCTCCAAGTCAAGAGAGGGAAGTGTACCTCCTCCAGCCCTAACGCCTGTGCCCACAGAACCTGAAACCCTCCCTTAGAAGTGACCAGAAGTAAGATCTGGAGGATCTGGGTGCAGGATGGATATGGGGGTGGGGCTGGCACAAGATCAATGATCCTGTGATTTTCTAAAAGGAGTTCCTGGGAGATGATTAGGAGGATTCTTGGAGAGTGAGGGAAGAGGCAATTGAGTGGAGACCTTAAGAGTCCTGGGCCACTCCATGTGGCAAACCTGGGGTGGCCAGGAGGGTGAGGTTGGGAGACTTTTAGGGGAGGGTCTGTGGGGAACCTGAGAACAGGGGCTCATCCCACCCTCACCCTGGTGCCCAGTGTGTTCCCTTCGTGGAAAATTTCTGACTGATCTGAAGATGCTGGACACTAGGATGGAGGATTATTTGATGGTGGGTGACCTGGGGCCTGAGTTGGGGTGACCAGGATTGGCCTTTTGGTTCAGAGAGCCCCCAAACTGTGCCCTAAATTCTCAGCATAACTGCCTCTGAGAGCTGGGGAGACATGGCCATCATAATGATCCATGTCCCTGCTCCTCTGGAGTCCAAAGCCTTGCCTGGGTCCTAGTCCAGTCTCTCCCTCTTTCTTGCCCCCTCCTGAGACCTGGTGGCACTGCAACATGAGAAGGTTGGCATAGGGAGCTGGTCCTGGTCAGGAAGCTCTTTCTTTTAATTTTTTTTTATTTTTTTTAATGTTACAGAAAATAAGCATTAAAATCTGAAGAATAACAATTTACATATAATAATATATGCAATAAACATTACCATTTCAAGAAAAAACATTTTAAATATAATAATACTAGAGACCTGGTGCATGAAATTCGTGCACTCGGAAGGGGGGTGGTCACTCAGCCTGGATTTCGAGCGGGTGCTGGCCAAGCCACGGAACCCCAGTGGTGCATGATAGGGGCCGGGGAGGGATGTGAGAGCTTGGCTAGCCAGGGAGGGAATGTGGGAGGCCTCCAGGGCGTGTCTGGCCTGTCCTGCTCAGTTCAGATCTGCCAGACCCCGGCAGCAAGCTAACCTACTGGTCAGAGCGTCTGCCTCCGGTGGTCACGCAAGTCATAGTGAGTGGTCAACTGTCTGCCCCCTGATGGTCAGTGCACAACATAGCAGCGGTTGAGTGGCCTTAGCATATTATTAGTATATTATGCTTTGATTGGTTGACTGGAGGACCAGACACTTAGCATATTAGGCTTTTATTATATAGGATTACCAAACCTGTTCTAACATAGTATAATGTCACAAAAGTTGTAGGAAATATTGAAAACCTGCAAATGACAGGATTACTTCTATTATATTCTAAAAGACTTTTTTTCTCTGCCTCTATGTTTGTTCATCAGTTTATCTTGTTCATTATATTCCACAAATGAGTGAGAACATGTGATATTTATCTTTCTCCCACTGGCTTATTTCCCTTAGCATGATGCTCTCCAGGTCCATCCATGCTGTTGCAAATGGTAAGAGTTCCTTCTTTTTAATAGTGGCATAGTATTCCATTGTGTAGATGTACCACAGTATTTTTAATCCACTCATGTGCTGATGGGCACTTAGGCTGTTTCCAAATATTAGCTATTGTAAATTGTGCTGCTATATACATAGGGGTGCATATATCCCTTCGGAATGGTGTTTCTGATGTCTTGGGATATATTCCTTGAAGTGAAATTACTGGGTCAAGTGGCAGATCCATTTTTAATTTTTTGAAGAAACTCCATACTGTTCTTCACAGTGGTTACACCTATCTGCATTCCCACCAGCAGTGCAAGTGGGGTCCTTTTTCTCCACATCTTCGCCAGCATTTGTTGTTTGTTGATTTGTTGGTGATAGCCATTCTGACAGGTGTGGAATGGTACTTTATTGTCATTTTGATTTGCATTTCTTGGATGATTAAGTGACTTGGAGGATTTTTCATATGTATCTCGGGCTTCTGTATATTCTCTTTCGAAAAGTATCTATTTAGGTCCTTTGCCCGTTTTTTGATTGGATTGTTTATATTCATTTTCTTCAGTGGTATAAGTTCACTGTAAAAATTAGGAGATTAAACCCTTATTGGAGCCCCTTTCCCCAGCTGCCGGAAAGGTGCTGGGTTCTTTCCAGGAAGCTAAGGCCGCGTTTGGGTGCGGCCCTCACTTTATCCAGTGACTAACACCACTCCAGGCAGTGCTGCGCAAGCACTCACCCTCACAGTGGCCACAGTCTCAGAGCTCGCCTGCATCTGCTCAGCCCTTATCCTGCACAAGGATGCAGCTATGGTGACTGAGGATAAGATCAACGCCCTCTTTACAGCAGTTTGTGTAGTGGTCAAGCTTTCTGACCGAACTTGTTTGCAAAGCTAAGGAGAAGATAGTGGAGGCAAAGAAGGAAGAATTTGAGGAGTCTGATGATGACATGGGCTTTGGTCTTTTTGAGGAAACTAGTTCTTTTGTTGTTGTGTCGTAAATCATCGAATGAGTTACAAGACACCCTAATGAGCCAATTAATTAGGAGTCCTTGATTGTGGGCGGCACAGAGGAAGGTGTCTCTTCCAAATCTCTGAGCAACCCATACAGAAAGTTTCCTGTATTTATACTTTTCAAGCCTCTTTGTTTGCAGGTATTACAAAGGGCTCTGTGCGAGTTACTGTTACAGACAGTTGTAACCTTGAATACATTATGAGTTTGTACTTTGCATAAGTATTATCAGTATTAGTCTAATTTAGTCTATTACATTGGATGGCTAGCTTGCAAGGTCAGACAGTTAAGTTTATCTTTTTCTTTTATTTGAACAAAAAAACAAAGTCATTTTACAGAATAACAGATGGTCTTAAAGTGACAGAGTTTATTTATTTAATATTTATCTTTTTAAATTTTAATAAATCTTTATTGTTCAGATTATTAGAATTGTTTCCCTCCCCCCCCCCATAGCTCCCCTCCACCCGGTTCCCACCCCACCCTCTTCCCTTACCCGCCCCCCACTGTCCTCATCCATAGGTGTACGATTTTTGTCCAGTCTCTTCCCACACCCCCCACACCCCTTTCCCCCAGAGCATTGTCAGTCCACTCTCTTTCTATGCCCCTGATTCCATTTTATTCACCAGTTGATTCTGTTCATCAGATTTTTTATTCACTTGACTTTAGATTCACTTGTTGATAGATATGTATTTGTTGTTCATAATTTCTATCTTTACTTTTCTGTTCTTCTTCCTCTTCTTAAAGAATGCCTTTCAGCATTTTATATAATACTGGTTTGGTGGTGATGAACTCCTTTAGCTTTTTCTTATCTGTGAAGCTCTTTATTTGCCGTTCTATTCTAAATGATAGCTTTGCTGGGTAGAGTAATCTTGGTTGTAGTTTCTTTCTGTTCATCACTTTGAATATTTCTTCCCACTCCTGGCTGGCCTGCATAGTTTCTGTTGAGAAATCAGCTGACAATCGTATAGGTGCTCCCTTGTAGGTAACTAACTGTTTTTCTCTTGCTGATTTTAATATTCTCCCTTAGTCTTTTGCTCTTGGCATTTTAATTATGATGTGTCTTGGTGTGGTCCTTTTTGGATTCCTTTTGTTTGGGTTATGCTGTGCTTCCTGGACTTGTAAGTCTATTTCTTTCACAAAGTGGGTGAAGTTTTTCGTCATTATTTCTTAAAATGGGTTTTCAGTATCTTGCTGTATGTCTTCTTCTGGTGCCCCCATTATTCTAATGTTGGTACCCTTGAAGTTGTCCCAGAGGCTCCTTGCACTATCTCCTTTTTTTTTTAATACTTTTTTCTTTTGCAGTTGGGTGTTTTTGCTTCTTTGTATTTCAGATATTTGACTTGATTCTTGTGATCCTCTAGTCTGCTGTTAGATCAGTGTATAATATATATATTTTTTCTTTCAGTCAAGGTATATTTAATTTCTTGTTGGCCCTTTTTCATGTCCTCAAGGGTCTCACTAAATTTATCAGCATTTTCTAGAAAATTCTTGAAAAACCTTATAACTGTGGTTTGGAACTCTATATCCAGTCGTTTGCTTTCCTCCATTTCCTTCATTTGTGATCTTTTTCTTTGTCTCCGCATTTTGGCTGCCTCCCTGAGTTGATAGAGTGGCTTTGTGTGCTAGGTGTCTTATAGGGACCAGTAGCTCAGCCTCCCAAGTTACCTGAGGTGGACACTCTTGTTGCACCCCTTTGTGGGCTATGTGCACAGTCTTGTTGTAGATAAGCCTTGATTGTTGTTGGTATCACTGGGAGGAATTGACCTCCAGATAAATTGGATGTGAGTCTCAACTTTTGTCTACGTGGGAGAATTTCTGAGACAAGACTTGCAAGAGCCTCTGTGCTCAGCTTGGATGGGTTGGAGTCTCAGGGCGGAGCAGACGGCATTGGCTTTCCCTTAGTCCTGCCCTAATAGAACCCTGGTTGTCAGTGTCCCGCAGTAATCGCTGCACGCACCTCTGAGAGAAAGCCGCCCTCGAGTTTCCCCCACCTGCCAGACATTCCTGTTTCTCCCCGGATGAGTCTGGGTCCCCAGAGTCTTGCCTGGAACTGGAGTTCAGTGCAGTCGGGAGCTTTTGTCTCCCTCCCACTTGATAAAGCAAGCCGCGCACTCAGTTGCCTGCCCTCTCCGTGTGCGCGCCTCCGGACCTCTGCCTTCCACAGTTCCTCTGAGTCTCAGTGTGCTTTTCTCTTTCCTGACATTCCAGTTCCACCCGGTATGAGTCCGGTTCTCAAGAATCTTGATCGGGACTGGAGTTAAGCACAGTCAGGACCTTTTGTCTCCCTCCAGCTTGAGAAAGCCAGCTGGCTACTCAGTTACCAGTACTCTCTGCGCCCGTACCTCCGTACCTCTTCCTTCTGCAGCTCCTCTGAGTGTCAGTGTGCTTTTCTCTTTCCTTCTAGTTGTAGAATGTCCACTTAGCCATCCTTCCTGTGGCTCTGGATGGTTTCCGTTTTGTCTTTTAGTTGTAGTTTTTAAATTGTTGGCGAGGCAGCATTTAGGTGTGTACCTATGCCTCCATCTTGGTTTCCAAAGTGACAGAGTTTATAATGACAGAGTTTACAGGACTAGGGACTATCTAACAATAGCAGAGAGTTTCAAACAGCAGTTTTTATCCAAGATGGAGGTTACTATGCTTCATTCCTCACTGGTTTTCTGTAAATGAGTCAAGTCATCGGCTCTTGGGGGTTGCTAGCATTGTTAATCTACTCAGCTTTGAGGTTTCCTTTACTAACTGCTACAAAGAGAATTAAAAATATGGTGCATGTGAAAGTTTTATCTTTAGAGAATTCTGCTGCCTGTGCTGTCTTAAGCCACGTTGGGATCCTGTCGAACTTTACCGCTGTGGGGGTTGTCAGGATGATGGTACATGGTCCCCTCTATGTAGCAGTCAGTCCGTGGATGGTAAATTTCTTTACCCAAACAGAGTCACCAGGGAGAAAGGGATGGACCAGATCAGAAGTTAGTACAGGCAGAGTGTCTCAGACATGCTTCTGATTGCTTTCTGAGTAGACTGTAAATGCTGAAAGAACTTGAGTAAAGATTGGTTATGGAAAGACTTAGTTAGAAAGACTTGGTAGTGCTAGTTGGCCCATCATCCTTGCTCTGCTCATCTCTTTCTTACTGCCTAATATATTACCTCAAGGATCCTGGCTCTGAATTCTTTCAGGGAAAATGGATGTCATTGGGGTCCTCTGACTACTTCTGTGCTGAAGGGGGATGGAGTTTTCTTTCAGAGCCAAGATATCCTTGCTGTCTGTCAGAGAGACAATGAGGCCTTGGCACAGAAGGAGATGGGCTTGTGATCTGGTGGAGACAAACTGTAACAAATGGTCCAGTGGAAGGGAAAGAAAACATTTCAGAATCAATGACCTCTATTGAAATAGAAATTCTCTCCTCAAAATTACCTCTATGTTTATGAAAAGAGCCAAATCAAGACCAATTTATCTATTGCATTCAATTTGGCCTGATTGTTTGCATAAACACAACACGAATAGTAACTGACTACCTTTGCTGGAATTTCATGATTGAATCTTAGTGTGTCCTGTATGGCCAGAAAGCCAAGCCATCCAGCTGCCATCATGCCTGCCTGCTGTATCTGCTGAGTTTGGTGAGTTCTTCACCTGCAGTGGCTCTACGCAGGCCTATTTCCTAGGCTTTAAGGCCCATCTCAGTAGCCCTCCTACTCTTCTTGGCCTAGAGTGCATGGGGTTCCATAGGGATGCAGAGGCACCTTTATTGCTCCACTTCTACTCTGACCAACCGCCACTGATGATAGGGCGTGGGCCTGATGCTCCAGCACCAGCTATGTTCAGGGCTACCAAGCAGGCTACCAGGCTTTCTCCATGGCACTCTTATTGGTTTCAAGTCTTCAGAGTTCAGACAGGGCTTTTTAAAACGTGACACTCCAGTCAAAGTTTTTGGTCAATAAAACCACTCTTGGAAACAGGTCTTACTGAATTAATGCAAAGAAATGTATTGCCATGATTTATTAAGCATTGCCAAATTTCTGAGGGATTATATAAGGAGAAAAATATACTGACCTGCTTTAAGATCTTCTGATTTTCCTTGTCAGTCCTTTTCATGGACTCTTCAAAGTAATATAATAGTCTTTAAATGGCAAGAGGAAATTTAAAATGTGTCTATATTCATATAGACAGTTATAGCTGTCCCTGTAGTAGAGTTCCCCTACTTGACTTGTCCTTAAACTACATATGGTTTCTGGCAGGGGTGACAAGCCCTCTCAGAATGGACTAAGGGAGCTGTTTGAAGCACCCATTGCCTTCACTAGCAGAGAGGTGTGGATAAGGCACCCAGAAGGCTGGTCAACCTTGAAGCTCTGAAAGGTCAGAGCGAACCACCCACTGTCTGGCTGAGACAATGGTAGCTAAAGCAACCTCGACCTTTTAGTCTTATGTAAATCCTTGCTTATTGGCTATTACTGGCTATTGGTGGATCCCAAACCTTCATAAAAGGATCTCAAGGCCAGAGCAAGGTGAAATCCTTCCCTATGTGTTGGGAAGGATTGGTGGCAGAAGCCTGGCCACCATTTCCCAAATTTATACTTTCTTATCTAGACTCTCTCATTTGTGTGTAGCCTCTTCTAAAACCCAAACCCTGAATCTGAACCCTGAAACACGAGGGTCGAGGGGAGGGGGGCACTTTCAGGGATGTTTATTACTTCACAGTGTCTCACGTGTTATAGGACCTCACGGAGTCTGTAATTCCTGTACCAGAGGGCTTGTGCTCACAACTTCACTACTTCCCTCTGTTCCAAACAGGCCTCCCCAGTTTCCTAAAATTGTGGTTTGTCCCACCCCTGACATGGGCATGGTCACACAGGCCTGCAAGGCAGTACACAGGCTGCCAACTGTCTCTCAATAGAGACTAAAACATGATGGGTAATTTACTTTGCCTATATGGGCACCTGCCCTTTTGGTAACTGCATTCAAAATTAAAGGTTAATGTATGTACTTACTGAAGTATAACATTGGCACTGTGGCTGCTTCTGACAGCTAAATCTTCTGCTACTAAACTTGAAATGTGGTAGAACTATACACACATCTTAGGGAGGTAACTTAAGTCCATTTTTACTTTTCTACATGAAGAAAAATTGTCCTGGTGTCCCTGGAGTTATGTCCATGAAGACATAGGCATTATCTAAGTGTATTATACAATTTTCTGCAGGCCACTGTCAGGGCTGTGTATGGTGGCCAGTGTTTCCTTCTAGACACAAACACAGTCTGTCCAATTTCCCTAAAATGTATTCTGGCATGGCAAAAGTTGTTTTGCTGTACATAGGCAGCTTAACTTCTATACAACTGGGCCTGGACCTCTGCCTAGTAAACTGCAATCTATAAGTTCAATATGCAGCATCTTGTCCTCCTAACCCAAAAGGATGACACCTGCAGTTGGACATCCCTCTCACTCTCCGGGACCACTGGCTCCTAACTGCTCACCTGCCTGCCTGATTGCCCCCTAACGGCTCCCTTGCCAGTCTGATTGACACCTAACTGCTCCTCTGCTGGTCTGATTGCCCCCAACTACCCTCCCCTGCTGGCCTGATCACCCGGCTTGACGATTGAATCATTAGGACCAGACACCAAGATTTCACATCTTTGAATAGTGAAGGGAATAATTATCTTGTCTTTAAGTTGCCCGGAAATTAAAATGAGATAATGACTTAGAAAAGCATAAAAGCAACATATAAAGACAACTGTCTTTTTCATGTACTAAAAAGATAATGAAGTAGTAAAATGAAAAACACTATTTTTATTCTCCCCTTCCTTCCTTTACAGCTTTTACTTAAACTTGGAAACTTATAAAAATTTTGCTCCAATTTTCATTTCTTTGCATTCACTATTATTTTGTATTGGTTTTAGGTTTCATATTAGTTACAGAATAGTGGTTAGACAATCTTATACTTTACAAAGTGTTCCCCAATATTTCCAGTACCCACCTGGCATCAAACCATCATTACAACACATTGACTATATTCCCTATTTAAGTGACAATGGGTTTACAGGTTCCTTCCCGTCTTTCTTTCGTGTTGCATGTCCTTCCTTTTCTTTCTCACTTCTTCCCTCATTTTCTTTATATAGTATCTCAATTGGCCATCAAAGATCAATGAAGGCACTGGGACATGCTTCATCCATTTTACACACCAGGAAACTGAGGCCAGTTCCAGTTGGCTGTGGAACTTGACTCAGAACACAGGAAGCCCTCAGAGCCATGCTCTTTGCCCTTCCTAAGGGGCAGCCACCCGGCAAACAGAACAAACCTTCCAGTCAGGCTTCCGAGCCTCTTTCTCAAGCACCTCTTCATTGTGGATGCTTCACATCCTTTCCTCTCCCTGATCCGGTCCCCTGACCCATTCTTTACTGTCCCCGATTCTCCAGAGCAGGTGAAAAGCATCACACTCACTGCCTAGGCATGCTCTGCCATGGGGCAGGGCACCGCGGGCTTGCTTTTGGGTTAAGGCAGGAGCAGGAGTCACTGCCTCTGATGTGTGAAGGCCACCTGAGTGAGGCCCGTTAGCACTGGGAGCTCCTCTGAATCACATCAGTCAGTCCAGTACCCTGCAGTGCAGCACCCCTCCACTGAGGTGGCCCCACACTTCAACCCCCCCGCCTCAGGGGTGAGGGTCCTTGCCCCTCTGCCCGGCGTCCTTCCATGCCCCGTGATCCCTGGCTGGGCACACCCATGTCTTGGGGCCACTGAAGAACCTCTGTCTCTCTGCAGGTGAGGCAGATTCCTGCCTCAGTCTCCCAGAAGCTGTGAATCTGTGGCCAGAGGCCCTGTCTAGGTCTCAACAACTTTATGTCTGAAATGTTCCCAGGGCCACACGGGAGTGGCTAGGAGGGCCCGGCTTTGCCTCCTTGGGTTGCCAATGTGGCCAGGGGCCCACAGGAGTGGCTAGGCCTGCCTGGCCATGCCTTCCTGGGGCGCTGATGTTGCCAGGGCCCCCTGGAAGTGGCTAGGCAGGCCACTGCCCCTCCTGGGGCCTGCAATGAACCCAGACCCCTCCAGAGGCATCTGGTGCTGCTCAGCCCGCCTCCCAGGCGGATGGACTGTTACCTTGTGGGTGGTTTCTGGCTCTGTCCGCAGGGCCTCCTGCTGCAGGGCCTCCTGCTGCCCACCCTGTCTGCTTATGCAAATTGACTGCCTTCTTTGGTGGGTTAATTTGTATACTCAATGTGCTTGGCTGTGGGCATAGCGAAGGTACAGGCAATTTACATATTTGTCTATTATTAGGTAAGACTAGTTGGATTTCCTTCTCTTTGATGTCCCACAATGTATTTTGCTTGGCTTGGAGCCAGAAACCTCCTATTTCAGTCTTAGTTCCTGGTTCATAGCTTACGTGGGACTATGATGTCACAGGCAGGGGCAGGGCCCTGTAAATCTCTCGGCCCTGTGGGAGTTTTTCACAAGCCCTGTCCCTGGAAGTCTCCATTCACCAAAAGAGATAAGAAAAGCCATAAATCACAAGTTTTTGGTCTTTGAAATGTACTACTTTGTTGCAAATAATTAACTTGAAAAGACTTTTCTCTTGCTTTTCTTACAATCAATCTCAGAACCAAGCCATCATGGAACTTAGGCGGGCTTATTTTCTATGGGCTAAACTCTTTAAAAAATGTATACCTTTATATCTACCCCAGAACTTCAAAATTTCAATTTAATACAGCAAATTCACAACTCAGGGAGGAGCAACCAATAGACAGAAATTTTTATTAGCTAAATGGGCTGATTCCCTCCATGACAAAGAGCAAATGTCCCTGAGGAAAATAACTTTCAGCAGCACTGCTTTACACTTTTGCAGCTTACCATGGGTTCAGCCTTTAATAAATCAAACGTTTTAGCCAGATTAATCAACAGAAGTGCAGAATTAAAGTAGCTTTTGCTTTTACACAGACCAGTTAATGAGCAGATAATTATGCCAACACAGAAAAAAATCCACAAAATCCCTACTCACACTCTCTCAGTAGACTAGCCCGAACAGAGCTGAGCAGGTTACTGAAACAATGTCCAACTCCTCAAATGGACCACGGGGCACTCCAGGAACCCAGGTCCCCAAATTCTTCTCCATAACAAAGTGGCTAGTCCCAAACAGCAAAGTGAACTCAAAATTCCTTAATCAAGTTTATATTCACTCATCTCTGGGTTTTTTTTCTGATGACTCCAGAAGAACACAAAGGCATGTCATGTGCTTCTTGTCTAGCTATCACGACCACAGAGAAGCCTCTCTGGGCGCTGAAATGTCATCAGGTGGCACCTCCCCTAGAGTTCTTCAGGGCCGGGCAATCAGGCAGGAAAGGCCATCCAGCCCAGGCGTCTGAGACTAGGAACTGGTAGGCACCTGTCTCTTATCTCGCTGGAGTCTCCAAATGTTGTATTATAAATCATCGAATGAGATTCAAGACATCTTAATGAGCCAAATAATTAGGAGTCATTTATTGCTTTTGGCCCAGAGGGAGGTGTCTCTTCCAAATCTCTGAGCAACCCACACAGGAAGTTTTTCTGCATTTACACTTATTGAGCCTCTTTGTTTGCAGATATTACAAAGGGCTCTGTGTGAGTTATTGTTACAGACAGTTGTAACCTTGAAAACATTATGAGTTTGTACTTAGGATAATTATTATCAGTATTAGTCTATTTTAGTCTATTACATTGGATGCCTAGCTTGCATGGTCAGACAATTAAGTTTATCTTTTTCTATTAGTTGAGCTAAAAACAAAGTCATTTTACAGAATAACAGATGGTCTTAAAGTGACAGAGTTTATAGTGACAGAGTTTACAGGACTAGGGACTATCTACCAATAGCAGAGAGTTTCAAAGAGCAGCTTTTTGATACAAGATGGAGGTTACTATGCTTCATTGTAATACATTCAATAAAAGCTGACCTCTGTTGCAAAAACAAAAGTAAACAAACCTTATTGAAGATTACTTTGGCAAATATATCTGCTCATGCAGTGGGCTTTCTTCTCATTTTATTGATGGTTTCTTTTGCTGTGCAGAAGCTTCTTATTTTGATGTAGTCCTATCTCTTTATTTTCTCCTTAGTTTGCCTTTCCCTAGGAGCTGTATCAGTAAAGGCATTGTTTGACCATATGTCTGATATTTTGCTCCCTATGGATTCCTCTTAGATTTTTATGTTTTTCCGTCTTGCATTTAAGTCTTTTATCCATTTTGAATTTATTTTTGTGTATGGTGTAAGTTGGTGGTCTAGTTTCATTTTGGGGCATATATCTGTCCAGTTTTCCCAACACCATTTATGGGAGAGACTATCTTGACTCCTTGTATGCTCACACCTTCTTTATCAAATATTAATAAAAAGTAATGGCTTGGGTCGATTTCTGGGTTCTCTGTTCAGTTCCATTGGTCCATATGTTTTTTCTTGTGCCAGTACCAGGCAGTTTTGAGCCCAGTAGCTTTGTAATATAGCTTGAGATCTGGTATTGTGATCCCTCCAACTTTGGTCTTCTTTCTCAGGATTGCTGTGGCTCTTTGGGGTCTTATTTCATTCCATATGAAATTTTGAGAGTTTGTTCTAGGTCTGTAAAATATGCCACTGGTATCTTAATGGGCATTGAATTGAATCTATAGCATGCTTTGTATGGATATTTTAATGTTGATTCTACCAATCCATGAACACTGTATGTTCGTCCATTTGTTTATGTCTTCCTCTATATCTTTTTTCAATGTGCTGTAGTATTCTGAGTACAGTTCTTTTACCTTCTTAGTTAAATGTATTCCTAAGTATCTTAATTTTTTTGTTGCAATCATAAATGGGATTGATTTTTTTAGTTTCTCGTTCTGTGAGTGCATTATTGATGTATATAAAAGCCATCGATTTCTGGGTGTTAATTTTCTATCCTGCTACATTGCCAAATTCATTTATTAAGTCCAGTAGATTTTAATGGAGTCTATGGTGTTTTCTATGTACAATATCATATCATCTGTGAATAATGATAGCGTTACTTCTTCTTTTTCAATATGGATGCCTTTTATTTATTCTTCTTATTTGATTGCTATATCTACCACTTCTAGTACTATGTCAAACAGAAGTGGTGAAAGTGGGCATCCCTGTCTTGTTCCTGTTCTTAGGGGAAATGGTTTTAGTTTTGGCCCATTGAGTTTGATGTTGGCTATAGGTTTGCCATATATAGCCTTTATCATGTTGAGATATGCTTGATCTATTCCTACTTTATTGAGAGTTTTTATCAAAAATGTGGGATTTTGTCCAAAGCTTTTTATGCATCTATTGATGTGATCATGTGATTTTTGTCTATCAATTAGTTTATGTGATGTATCATGTTTATTGATTTGTGGATATTGTACCAGTCTTGCATCTATGCAATAAATCCCACTTGATTATGATGTATGATCTTTGTAATATATTGCTGGATGCATGATTTGCTAATATTTTGTTGAGGATTTTTGCGTCTATGTTCATCAGGGATATTGGCCTGTAATTCTCTTTCTTTGTAGTGTCTTTATCTGGTGTTAAAATTAGGATAATGCTGGCCTCATAAAAAGAGTTTAGAATTGATCCTTCATGTTGGATTTTCTGAAATAGTTTGAGGGGCATAGATGTCAGTTCTTCTTTGAATGTATGGTAAAACACCCCTGTGTAGCCATCTGGACATGGGCTTTTGTTTGGTGGCAGTTTTTTGATTACTGCTTCTATTTCATCAGTTGTTATTGGCCTCATCAGGGTTTTGATTCTTCCTAATACAGTTTTGAGAGATGCAGTTTTCTAGGAATTTGTCTCTTTCACCCACATTGCCCAGCTGTTGGCATATAGTTAGTTGTTCATAGTATTTTCTTGAAATCCTTTGTATTTTAATGGTGTCAGTGGTTACTTCTCCACTTCTGTTTCTGATTTTATTTACTTGAGTCTTCTCTCTTTGTTTCTTGATGAGTCTGGCTAATGGTTTTTCAATTTTGTTTATACTTGCAAAGATCCAGCTCTTCATTTAATTGATATATATTAAATATCAATATATTTGTTAATGCTCTAATCTTTATTATTTCCGTCCTTCTACTTACTTTTAAGAGCTTTTCTGGTTGTTTCCTTTCCAGTTGTTTAAGTTGTAGGGTTAAATAGTTTGTAGCTGGTATTATTATTATTATTATTATTATTATTATTATTATTTTAATGTATTCCTGTAGTGCTTTGAACTTCCCTCTCAGGACTGCTTTGGCTATGTCCCAGAGATTTTGGATTGTTGTGTGTTTGTTTTCATTTGTTCCCAGGAAGTTTTTGATTCCTTTCTTTATTTTGTAGGTAACATATTCATTGTTTAATAACATGCTATTTAACCTTCATGTGTTAGACTGTTTTGGTGTGTTTCTCCTGTAGTTGATTTCTAATTTCATTCCACTGTGATCTGAGAAGATGCTTGATATGATTTTGATCTCCTTGAATTTGTACAGACTTGTTTTGTGTCCTGACATTTGCTCTATCTTTGTGAATGATCCCTGTGCACCTGAGAAGAATGTATAGTCTGCTGCGTTGAGATGAAATGTTCTAAAAATGTCAATTAAAACCATTGGCTCCAGTGTGTCCTTTAGTCTCTGTTTCCTTGTTAAGTTTTTGTCTGGAAGATCTGTCCAGTGAAGTGAGAGGGGTGTTAAAGTCCCCTTCTATGACTCTATTGTTGTTGACCTCTCCGTTAATGTCCTCTAGAAGCATTTGTTATATATTTAGGTACTCCTATATTGGGTGCCTATATGTTTACCAGGGTTATATCCTCTTCTTGGATAGATCCCTTTAGTATTATGTAGTGATCTTTGTTGTCTCTTGTGATGGCTTTCATTGTGAAGTCTATTTTGTTGGGTATGGTATTGCTGCTCCAGCTGATTTTTTCCCCCCATTTGCATGAGAAAATTACTTCTATCGATTTACTCTCATTCACTGAGTGTCTTTTGTTTTGAGGGGGTCTCTTGTAGACAGCATATAGTTGGGCCATTTTTTTTCTTTTTTCTTTTTTTTAATTACCTATTCATCTTGGATATATAAAGTATTTAAAATATAAACTATATTGTCAAATGGAAATAAAAGGACTTAATATTGACATTGTTGTGAGCCATTGCTTTAGGCTGGTGATTTGGGAGCTGGAGGTCAGAAGAATAGGCACTACCATTACTCATATACAGCATCCACATTATACCTGTGTTATTTTAATTTTATCTATATTATATGCCCAGGATTCTACAGTAGTTAATTAAAAGACAATTCTATTGACTTTCACAAAGCAAGGATTTTTTTTCTTCTTTTTTAAAAAAATATATTTTATTGATTTTTTACAGAGAGGAAGAGAGAGGGATAGAGAGCTAGAAAAATCGATGAGAGAGAAACATCGATCAGCCGCCTCCTGCACACCCCCACTGGGGATGTGCCTGCAACCAAGGTACATGCCCTTGACCGGAATCCAACCTGGAACCCTTGAGTCTGCAGGCCAGGGCTCTATCCACTGAGCCAAACCGGTTTCGGCACAAATCAGGAATTTAATTACCACTTTGCCAGACAAATTTGTGTCAAATTTATCTGGGTTATGTTTTTGTATCCATTCAGCTACCCTGTACCTTGTGATGGGACCATTTAATCCATTTACATTTGGGCTTCTTATTGATAGGTACTTATCTATTGCCATTTTAATTCTGTATGGCTAGGTTTCTCTCCCTATTTCTTCTTCTCATAAAAATATAGAACGTTTCAGGAATTTGTGTATTATCCTTGTGCCGGTGCAATGCTAATCTTCTCTGTATCATTTTAATTTTAGTTTATGTGCTTCTGAAGTGAGCACCTGGAGCCATTTTCTGATAGACTTTGGCTGTCTGCCTTCCAGGGAAATCAGATCTGCTTCAAAAAAGAAGGTGATCAGTCGTGGCATCTCCTGTGGGGCAGCGGAGGAGAGTGACAATCATAGATGCCCTGGCCAGCACACTCCTGGGCTCCATCCCTGCATCTTCCATTGATTGGGAGCGTTTGATAAGAGAAGTGGGAGAGCCTTCTGGTTGCTGGCTTGGGATAGGGTGTGGCATAAGAATACCTTTCTGCAGGAGGGCTCATGCCCATCTGTGAGCACAGTAAGGGCCTGAATGGAATTAGGGAAAAAGACAGAGCCCATAGGTACAGACTCAGGACAGGTCCCCTGCCCCGGTCCTCACCAACACTCATTCAGTCTCTGCATCCTCTCTTTCCCTATGGCCCCAGGAGCAGAAAGTACTGGAGGATACAGTGCTGCTGCAGGAGGCTACCCAGAAGTATCAAATAGAGCTCAAGGAGCAATTCAGGGCCTAGATCTTGGCCTTGGAGCAGCTCAGTGAGAATGGGAGGTGAGGCCAGAGAGGAGCTGGGCAAGGGCAGGGGTGGACACTCCATGCTGATCAGTCCACAGTACCTGTGTCCATGGCTCCCAGGTCCTCCCCAGACCTTACTGTGTAACAATTCCTGAGGATCCTGACACTGGGAGGGACACCTGAGTTGTGGCTCTTGGGAACTCACAAGTGACACTCTGTCCGGCAGTTACATCCAGTCCTACTAGTGGAACACTCAGACCTTTATTGTGAGACAAAGGGAAGTCATTGAATGTTGTAGAGGAGAAGTGGAAATGATTTTTAACATGAGCTCATTTTTATGGACTTTTACCTCATGGAAAACATGTTTGGGTACAAAATCTCTCATTTTGGAAACTCGGGTTTTAGCTAAAAGTTTAATGATGTCAGAAAATACAAAATATTTTCTTTAAGGGTAACACAACAAATGCCATATATTTTGCTGGATATGTGTAATGTCCAGCAATGAATTTCTACATGAAAACAAGAAAAAACTATAAGAACCAAAACAATTTAGGAAGTTGTACTTTTTTCATGACATTAATGTAAATCTTTTTCTTCAGCTATGTTAGTATGTGATTTAAAAGAGAAGAGAAACATAAAGAAAACAGCTTAGAAAATGGAAAAGATGACGTGGAATAGAGTGGAAATAGAAATAAATATAAAATCGTCAACAGAGAGCCAGGCCTTTGAGTGTCCTAAGACTATGCTGAGAAAAGAATAAAGCAGAATACACCTGTATAGAAACAAGAAAACGTGTGTGCGGTTGAAGAAGGGAACAAATCTGAGATATTTGTGTGTCTGGATTTTAGTGCATTAATGGGCTGTGATACAATTAGTTGAGTGCATCTACTTCTGAATCCAGTGTCTTGCCACAACGCAATTTGATTGTAGGCATGGAATTTATTTTTACAAATACAATTTGGTTCAGAAAAGAATTAAAACAACTGCCCAGTTTTAGTCAAAAGCAAACCTGCTCCTCTTTCCCTGGCATTATACTGGACACACTTCTTTATCCCCACCTTCGATACTCAAAAACACCCATAACTTATATCTTGAGACCAATTTCTTCACCTTCACAATAAAACAATTGAACTAGATACAATTTTTTCTTTTCCCAAATAAAAGTATATTTTTTATTGCACAAAACTTTCATAGTTATAGGTTGAAAAGAGAAAAGTTTAAAATAAGTGATCATACACAAACTAACTTGTAAATCATGCATATCTTTATATGTATTCTTTCAGATATGTTCTCTGTATATATAAATATACACTTAACTATAATTGTAAACCATTTTATGATATATCACTGTTTGATAATGTATTCTATTAATATAAAAATATATCTGGTAAATTGTAAAGTCTAGTATCTTTTGTCCTGCTGCATCATAAATCATATAATTTGGCTGTAGTTAATGGATGTAAAATTATTTTGTTTTCTGCTTTATAAACAATTCTCTGATGATCATCATTGTATAGGTATCTCTGATCATCTATTCAATTAGTTTTGAATCATTTCCTGCAAATAAAATTAGTTTCAAAAGGTACACATATTTTAAATTTTAGTATGGATGAATTTTGAATCATTTGACGAAATTTCCTTGGAATTTTTATTGGGATTTCATCATATTTGTAGACTGTGTTAAGTGGAATTCATTCCCTGGCTCCTTTATCAGGTATACATTAAGCGCCTCCTATAGGCCAGGCACTAGAAGTGCAGTGGTCAACCCAAAGAGCTTGTCATGATGGCATGTTTGCATGAAAGTGTCAAACCAGCCAGCACATGCATAACGTGAAGTCAGGATGTGCTGTGTGCTCTGAACTAAAGGTAAAGGAGAGAAAGAGACAAATGGTGCTGAGGTAATGTTGTGTGGAGGATGATGTGAAGGATTTGGGGATCGAGGTGATAGTTGAGGCTGCTTTGGCATAGGCATAGAACAAGCAAAATGGAAACATCCTAGCTGAGCCCTCATTTTGGGCTCTGGTTCCAAAGTGTTCTCAGCGACTTTGGATCTTTTTTCTTTTGAAAGCTTGTATTCATAAGGAAAATCATTGACATTTTTGTGTAATATAATTTTAATTCTTGAGCAATAAAAATGGTAGTGGTTTTCACTTTACATATGGTGCTAATTATTCAGTAGCATTCAAAATGAAATTTTGGATGATGCTCAAACTCACTAATCAAGGGGGAAATAGTGTAATTCAGAACCACCATATATCACTTCCAACTGCCCGCGATTTCCCGCGCTTCTGCCACATGCAACTGGAATGGCTTAGTGAGGTTTGTCAGCGCCAATGCTGGGGCACTGCCTAAGGCTTGTTTAAGGTCCTGAAAAGCCTTAGTTTCATTCTCAGTCCATTTTAGTTCTCCAGTCTTTCCCCCAGTGCAGGTGTAAAGGGGTTTTGCCATCTCTGCAAAACCTAATATCCAAAGGCGGCAATATCCTACTGCCCCTAGGAATTCCCGCACCTGCTTCTTTGTTTGGGAACCGGGTTTTTCAAAATAGCCTGCATTTGGCTAGCAGATAAAGTTCTCTTTCCTTTGCTGAGTTCATACCCCAGGTAAGGGGCTTTCGGGGTGCAAAGTTGGGCTTTCTAGGCGGACAGCCGGTACCCCAATTTGTCTAGAGTCCTCAACAGGGTCTCAGTGGCTTCCCAGCACTTACTCTGAGTCACCGCGGCAAGGAGGAGGTTGTCCACATATTGCAGTAGGGTGACCTCTGGATGTTCTTTCAGGAACATGCCTAAGTCCTGGCTGAGAGCCTCATCAAACAGAGTAAGAGAGTTGTTAAATCCCTGGGGCAACTGGGTCCAGGTCAGCTGTCCCGATTCCCCTTCTTCAGGGTCCATCCACTCAAATGCAAAAATGGGCTGGCTGGACGGGGCCAGTGGCAAGGAGAAAAAAGCATCCTTTAAGTCCAGGACTGTATATATATTTGATGACTTGGCGGTTACAGGCTCAGGAGGGTATAAGGTTTGGGTACTGTTTGGTGTATAGTCTCTACCCTCTTGTTTGACTTCTCTTAAAACCTGAACTGGACTGAAATCCTCCGTCCCAGGTTTTTGTACAGGGAGCAAAGGTGTATTCCACAGGGAGTGACAGGGCACCAAGATCCCGGCCTCCTTTAATTTTTTACATGTACTCTGATGCCTTTTCTGTCCTTCTGACTTATTGGATATTGCTTAACCCGCATTGGAACAGCAGTACTAGTGAGCTGTACTACAATCGGGGGCCTGTGAGTCGCCAACCCAGGGGGACTGCTTTCAGCCCAGACCCCTGGTATCTTTTGCTGTAGTTCTTGGAGCAGTGAGGTGTTTGGGGCTGACATAGTTTCCCTGGGATCCTCGCTTAACAGACACGTCAGTAGCATAGTGTCAGGTCTGGCATTAAGGGCTACTTTTGCTCCCTCCCCCTGGAATGAGATGGTGGCTTGTAATTTGCTGAGGAGGTCCATTCCTAGTAAGGGGTAAGAACATTCTGGCATCACTAGGAATGAGTGGGTCACTGTCCAAGCCCCTAAATTGGTTATTCGGGCCTGAGTCCACGGATATGATTTTGTCTTCCCAGTAGCTCCTTGAATAGGGGTTCGCTCCTTAGACACTGGACCTTCCATCTGTTGTAGGACTGAGAATGTGGCTCCAGTATCAATAAGGAAATCTACTGGTGTGCCCCCAACTTGCAAAGTGACCCTGGCTCCTGGGGGCTAGTAAAGACGGAATCCCGGCCCCTTCAGTCCACTTCTTCGACTAACACCGGGGCCGGCTGCCCCTGAGGGCGCTGGGTCCTTTCATTTTTCCAGTGGCCTTCTCCTTTACACTAGGCACACTGGTTCCTCTGCAGCCCAGATCGCCAAGGGCGCTTATTCCCGGACCTTGCTTCTCTTCCTTTCTGGTTTCCTTTCCTCCCTTCTCCTTTTTCCCTGTTCATGGTTAATAAAACCTGTGTCATCTTTTTTGTTAGCTCACCTGGGTCTTCACTATTATTTTACGTCTTCTGTGCTACCTCTACCAATTCCAATAGCATCTTTCCCTCAAATCCTTCTAACTTTTGTAACCTTTTTCTCATGTCTGGGGCCAACTGGGACACAAAAGCAATGTTAACTGCCCGCCTGTTTTCTTGCGCTTCTGGATCTATGGGGATGTAGAGCCTGTAGGCTTCACACAAGCGCTCTAGAAAAGTAGTTGGGGATTCATTTGGTCCCTGCACAGTTTCAGTTACCTTAGACAGATTGGTGGGCTTCCGCACAGCTGCTCAGACTCTCCTCAGCAGAGTCTGGCGATACCGATCCACAGCCTCCTTACCTTGATCTGAGTTGGGGTCCCATGGGGATTGGGAGAGTGGAAAAACGGCCTCCAGCCGTGCCAGGTCCAACACTGACTGACCCTCTGGTCCGAGTACCAGTTTCCCCTGCTCCGCTTTCACTCTTTCTCTCTCTTCTGAAGTGAACAGAGTCTGGAGGAGTTGCTGACAGTTGTCCCAAGTGGGCTGATGGGTAAAAAATACAGACTCCAAAAGAGAGATGAGTCCCTGGGGATTCTGAGAGAACGAAGGGTTCTGATTCTTCCAGTTATGAAGGTCACTAGTGGTGAAAGGGACATAAAACATAAACGGCCTGCCTTCTTCTGCTACCGAAGTTACCCGAGGAAGGGGCAGCATCAGGACCCCTGAGGAATCAGGGGAAGGGTCCGAATGATGGAGTCTATACTCAGTCCCGCTACAGGTGTGGGGAGGACTCATTGGGACTTCAGGGGGACCCAAAGTTAGGGCAGACAATTATGGGGTAGGTTCCGTCAAGAGAGTGTCCTCGATGATGGAAGGAGAGGAGGCTGTTTCTCAGTCTCAGGGCAGGGCGGCAGCTTGGATTTCCAGGTCAGCTCTCTGGGGCTTCCCTTCCTTAGCACTTCCCTTCTGGTGCCTCAGCCCCCTCACTCTCTCTTTCCAGCCCTCCCTGCAGCACTGGCGCAGCCTGCTTCCCCTGGCTCTCTCTGGGAGGAGGTTTAGTGAGGAGGATGGATATTCCTTTTCCGTCTCTGTCCCAAATTTTCCTTATTGCAGTTCCGAAGCCACTTGGGATTATCAATCAAAATGTCTATCCAAATTTGGATATAAGGAATTTGGTCCGGGTGGCCGGGATTGTCAAAAACAGCATGGTGGATGTTATATGCCAGCCCTAGATCAGTGGACCCCTCCGGGGACCCCTCACTGGGATATGGGGAAGTCGGCCAATCCTGCTCACAAAATTTCTGTAAATCAAAGGCATTAACGGAAGCTCACTGCTTGAATTCCTGAAAATTTTCAAAAAACATTGCAAGGGAGTACAGACAGAGGCACATGAAGTAGACTGACCCATTCTAATGATAGAGACAGTTAGATCACAATAACACAGAACAAAAGACAAAGACAACCAACTGAGGATCGCCAGGCACCATCATGCCCCGGGATCTGGTCTCAGAAGTAGTGCTGCGTCCAGCCTTCCAGAGACCCCAGATGGGCGCCCTCAGAACAGAACCAGAAATAAGTTTCTTACCGGTAAGAACCAGATCCAGGTGGCTCCGATCAGAGTCAATCAGGAAGTTTAGCAGGTGGGGTCTCTGATCTCTACCAGTCCCGGGGCTGAGGAACATCTCTCAGAGATCTCCCCCTGGGTCTGAGAGTCCGGGGATCCCGGTGGGCTCTGGTCACAGGACCAAGCAAAGGCTGGTTATCTCACTGGGGCCTCCAAATGTTGTAGAGGGAACGCGAGTAAAGACCCCTGGAGTCCAGAACAAATTAAAAATTAGGGAGTCTTTATTAGCCGGCCGGCAGCTGTTCTCTCTCCACACTAAGAGGTCAGAGAGCAGCCCCGAACCTTTGTGCAAGACCACCTTTTAAGCACATTAACCACATCCTGCTTTTGCAGAGTAAGCAACCGAAGACAAAACAGTTTTTCCCAAATAATGTCAGGGCCATGCTATTGATGACCATGTTATTTGCAGGGTTATCCTGTTCTTTAGAAAGCTGACAGTGTTCTATCTTGCAAGGCCATTTTGTGAGGTGCAAGGGGAAGAGGCCATGAGACCATATCTCAAGGCCTGGCCTGGTGTCAGCACTGACAACCCTATCTGGGGCATAGTCCACGGCCTCTCCAGAGTGCTCAAAAATTCCTACTCTCTAACACTATGGATATGGTGTCTAGCATCATCCTCATTGAGCAGGTTGGGAGCCTGTGGGAGGCCTTGAGAGGCACAGAGTCTTCCCCAGGACACAGCACAAGTAGGAAAAAGGAGGTGTGATCACAGCTATCTCCCCCAAGCAGGGGCCTCGTACCTTCCCAGAGAGCTGGGGGAAGGAATATTGGATATTAGTGTACAGGTATGGAGATAACATGGGTGAAGAGGGTGAGAGGTCACCAGCTCAGAGAGGGCTAAGAGTGACTCTGATTGGAGGAAGGACCCAGGTCAGGGAACCTTGAAGTGGTGACCTCACTTCCTTGGTAACCAATTCCCAACAGAAATTAGAACCGTGGTAACCAAGTCCCCACATTCTAGAGACAACTGCCTTTCTAGCTCACTTGAGTGGAGAGGATCAGGAGACTACAATGTCTCTTTGTTGCCTCCCGTACTTCCGAGGTTCTAGGAAGAAGAAAGCACAGCGTGAAATATGTGTTTGTGGCCGCAAAAATCCAAACAAGCCCCACCGCCGACTACCCTCGGCCTGTGGCAGGAGGACCCGTCGGGTGACTGTGGGCATCCCAGGGAAGGAATATCCTAGCCAGGCCATAACATGGGTCAAAGCTGGGAAGGCCCACACTTCTCACTCCTCATCCCGGGTATGTGTTTGTTGGGGTGGTGAGGGTCAGCGTGGGATGCGGGAAAGACATCCTGCGCAGGAGCAGGTTGGTAGGTATTAGAAGCCTGGAGGCTCTGTCATGTTCATGGCCAGGTCATGGCTCACAGGAAGGGAAGTTGAGTGTTGGGGATGGACTCTACTACCCACTTCTTAATTGGGGGTCCTCATGGGATCATCTCATTCTCTCCCTGCCTAGAGGTCACTGCAGATGCCCCTGTTGGCCTGATTTGGGGGGCAGAATGGGTGGTGGGCATCTCCCCTACTGGTAATGCCAGGCCTTGATGCCTCCTGGCCGGGGACCGGGCTCTGTATTTGCAGAGCTCCAGCCATGAAGTCGTGGAGGAGCAGGTTGACAGGTTCATTGATGCCGGCAACGGGTACAGAGGACAAGTGTGTCAGGCCAAGAAATCCGTCCAATGCCAAACTGAGGTGAGAGGTGGCCCACAACCCTGACCCTGAGGTGACTTGGGTGGGACCAGACCTCATACTCAAATCTGGGGCATCAAATTTCTCACAGATCCACTCCCAAAGGAATCTGTTCTTCCAACCCTCCCGACCAGGTCCCTAGTAGGAAAGAAAAACAGTCTTCGTGTGTTTCTTGGGGTCATGGAGAAAACATTTTTGTTGTATTTGCATTTTTCTCATTTCAAATGTTGAACTTACTGCCCCAAGTATCCTGTGGACCAATCCCAGCTCAGATGTTCTTGTAGACTTTCTCCAAACCTTACACATCATCCCACTAGATAGTGCGGTGTATTTGAAAAAAAAAAAATGGGAAGGGATTAAAGTATTGGATACTTTCTCTGTAATCTACCATTCCACAAAACACGGCAAACTATTGAAGTGTGCCCGGTCAGGAGCTGTGGCCTTACCCATGTCCATATCATCCCATTGAGGATGTCGTTTTCCTCAGCGATTCAGGCTTTCACTGTTGTTCGACCTTGACATGAAACAGTTCTTGCTGGTTCAGCAGGGCTGCTGGGAACATCCCCACTGGGTCCTAATAGACTGTATGAGTGTGCCAGGTCTGCCATTACAGAGGACCACAGATGTGGTGGAAGGTTCCTGAAGCCTCATTGTTCAGTACCCGCTCTGTCTTCACAGACCTCTAAGGAGGACTTCATGGAGGTAGTGGCCCATGGGCCCGTCTACACCGCCTACCGGGTCAGGGTGCTGGTGATCCAGGCCGATGACACCGTCCAATATCTGTCTGAGGTGAGAGCTGGCACAGGGTGGTCTCTACCTCCAGGACCTCAAGATGACCAGGGAGGGCTGAGAATCCAGACTTCAATCTGCAAACTCCCCCAGGGCCCTCCCAGGGCTTCCACACTAGGGTGTCCACAGTCCCATGACAAAGCAATCTGGACCTCCAATCCCCTCACCAACTACAGCAGAGAATGGAAAGACACTCCTCACATATTTGTGGGAATTTTAAAGGGAAAAGTATGTTGTTTACCTCACTGTAGGCCAGGAGCACATGTGTATTTGCTATTCTGTGCTTGTAACTACCCGCCCCAGGTAACCTGGGGAGCAGTCAGCTCCACTGTCCTTGCAGTCCTTCTCTAAGCCTCACTCACCATCACACTTGACTGGATGGTCTCTCAAAAAGATGGGAGGAAGCAAAGTATTGGATGCTTTTCTCTGCAACTTGTCATCTCACCGAGCAGGGCACACCACCCTAGGCCCCATGGTCAGGAGCTGTGGCCTACTCACCTCCAAATCATCCCATAAAGGACGCAGTCTTCCTCAGGGACACAGCCTTTCAGGGTTGTTGACCGTGACATGATGCACCTCTGCTGCCAGTACAGCAGGTCTGCCGGCACATCCTCACTGTGTCCTAATAGACTGTCTCAGTTTGCCAGGGCTGCCGTGGTGTAGAGCCACTGATTGTGGTGGAAGGTTCCTGAAGCCTACGGGCCCAATACTGGGCTCTGTCTTTGTAGAGCACCAACAAGGACATCAATGAAGGACTGGTCAAAGGGTTCAACTACTCGACCTCCTTCGAACTGGGGAAGTTGCATCAGTCCACAGACAACATCCAGGGCTGGACGCAGGTGAGAACTGGCCTTGAGGGTCATTACACCCACAAACCTGAGACAACCTGGCAGTGCCCAGAACCCAGACTCAGAGCTGGCTACCCTGGAGGCCTTCCCATGGCTCTCCCTGGCATGTGCCTCAGCCCCATGACAGAGGAATCCAGGCCTCCACCTTCCTTCCGTTACATGGGAGAGTAGAAAGATGCTCCTCACATACTTGTGGAAATATGAGAGTGAAATTATATTGTTTCACTTTAGAGGAGACCAGGAGCACATTTGCATATCCGTTTTTGTTGTTTAAACTACCCTTGCCATGATCCTGTGGAGCAGTCAGCTCCACTGTCCTTGCAGACCTGGACCAATAATGGAGGTCCTGTGCCCAGCAATGCAGGCTTTCAGTGCTGTTGGACATGGGCCCTGATTCAGTTCAGCTGCCATGTCAGCAGTGCTGCCAGGAGCGACTGAAGTGTGTCGGAATGGACTGCGTTAGGCTGCTTGGGCTGCCATAACATAGGGCCACGCTGGATGGTGTCACCAGCAGACATTCATTTTCTCACAATTCCGGAGGCTAGGAGTGAGAGAGGAGGCTGTCAGCATGGCTGGTGTCTCTTAAGGGGTCTCTCAGCTTGTAGATGGCCGTCTTCTCTCTGTGTGTCACATGGACTCCCTTCTGCACTGCCATGTTTCCTCCCCTGCTCTTCTAAGGACACTGGTCAGATTAGATTAAGACCCACACCACTGAATTCACTTCACCTTATCACTTGCTTAAAGACCAAATCTCAAATGAGGACCCATTCTGAATTTTTAGGGGTCCCAAACTCATGGAATTGGGGGCACACATTCTGATCTCAATATGGACCACCCCCTTCTGGAGATGGATACCCACTGCTTGTGGAAGGACGTGCACATGTAAAATGTAATGGCTGCAGGCAGATTCCAAAAGCAAAGGGCTGTATCAGTAATGGGGCCAACAGCAGTTTCTGATGATGGCTGCTGCCTTGCTCTTAGCCTGGCCCTGGGATTTCTCACTCATTGAAATTTTCACCTGTCCACTGTCAGGTTGTACAAGGCAATCACAGTGTTCCTTCATTGGCAATTGCCTCACAGGGACACTGAGTCACCTGTCACTTTACAATCACCACTTGGATTTGCTCGCTCTCAAGTCCACTGCTCAGATTCATGATTGCGGATCACCCTCCTCCAGTCGGGAGTCTACAAGCATTTGCTGCTTTGCAGAATCTGGGATCTCCAAAATGAGGGTCTTAAAATGCCCTTTAATATAAAAGGATGAAACAAAAGTGTCTTTTGAAGTCAATGTTTTCATAGGCCATGTCTATGATGGACACTGTCCTCACACAGGGGATGTGCAAGGTTGCCACCACTTTGCATCCATGTTGGGAGCACATAAGTCTCAGGTAGCTGAGAGAGAATGTCACACAGAACAGTTCACAGTTCTGGCCTCATGACCTTGAGGAGACATGTGACATCCTAAGCCTCTGTGTTCTCATCTCTATAACGGGGATGTTTCCTTTGGCCTCATGGGGACAGTGCTCCTCATACAAACTATTCATACAAGGAGGTTTGTTGTTCCTAAGCTAAACCAAGCAAGGAAACAAACCTGCCCAGAAAGTAACAATTGTACAAACATCCCCCACTCGCGAACTTGAGTGGAACATTGAAAACCTAGAACCTCATTCAGCCTGGACACTCCTGTGCCTTCTCTTGCACACATTCCTGAGGGTCTGGGACTCCTGTGTGAGCTCCAGACCTCCATCCTCCTGGGATTCTTGGTGATGCCACTGACTGGATGTCCCTCCTTGTCCCACACAGTGTGCCGCTGAGATAAATCTGAGACTCAGTGAGTCTTGCAGGATGCGGGCCCTCCAGAAAGGCACCTTGGAGAAGGTGGTGGGATCCCTGGTCCCAGCATTCCCGGCTGGAAAGATCCCTCACATCTGCACCCTGATGCCCATCCACCCGGCCTTGTCCAGAGCCCAGTGGTTCCTGGAAGAGCTGTTAAGTAGGTGAGCGAAGGTCCCCTTTTCGGTGCAGTGGGGACTCTGCCCACTGCTATCTGTGTGTCTTGACAATGTCATCACATCAGTCTGAGCCTCAGAATGCTCCTCTGGAAAGTGGGGTGGTACAGGATCAACATCATAGGGCTCTTGTAGGCACTGCTGTGGGGACAAGCCATGGCAGGGCTTACCTGCTGTCTAGCTTGGCAGAAAGGGCTGCTGGACCAGCTGTGGTTGTTCATGCCACTTATGTCTCTCTGTCCCATGGAAAGTGCCCTGAACCCCCATCAGCGGCCTGTGGCATCTGAGTTTGGAAAAGCAGTAGGAAAAGACCTGTCAAGCAGTTTGCGATTTCACCAGCTGACCTTGTCCTGGTCCTTGGTGTAGCCACATGGGAGATAGCAGGGGATAGAAGGGTCCCAGGCCCACTCAGATGGCTCAGATGGTTCTGGTTGGAGCTCATTTAATTGACAATTGCGCTAAGCTCCTACTACAGGGCAACCACTTTTGGAGACATTTAGCCTGACTCAAGGAATGAAGCAGACACAATCTCTGGCCTCTGTTCTAGTCACCAAGTCAGACAGTCACACTGTCCATCATTCACAGGTCCTGTCCACCATCCATCAGATCGGATTCTATCAAGGTTTTTTCCACCTCTGGAGGGATACCTCTGCACAATGATCAGGGTGACACACCGCAGGAGCAATTAGCAAAGTGAGTGGTCTATGGGTGAAGAAGGAGGCTCTCCTATGTTATCAGAGTGGGTGCTTAGGTAGGTCAGGGCCTAGCAGAACCCTGATCGTACACATTTTTTGATTCCCAAGGGAGGGCTGAGCTCTGGTGGCTCCTCCGCAAGAAGACATGAGTCAAAGAGGACAGTGGATGGGGTCCTTGTTAACCCAGAGGGAAGGCTGGGCATAGTTGACCCTCAAAGTCCCATTCTCAACACAGAGCCATCTCACTCTGCCTGCCCCTCTCCACACCCATCTCCTTGGACCCCCACGGGCGGACTCAGAACAGGATGGTGGTGAGCAGGCTGCTTACAAGTCTGTTTCAGTCCTCAGCCCAGATGCCCAGGGGTATGGAGGATTGGGGTGGACAGCGTATAGGACCTTCAGAAGAGCTGCCAGTGGGAAGAAGAGTCTCACACAGACTCCGTGTTAAACCTGCTAGATGCCACGAATGCTCCAACCATGACAGCCACACAGGGTTGGCATGGGACTCTCCTCTGGATGGGGAGTGGCCTGCACAGAGGCTCAGTCCTAAATAAGGGTGTCATGGGAGGGCAGAGTGGAAGGAAAGACCAGGACCCTGACTCTATTCCCCACCTGCCTCTCCCCAGGGCCACCGCTTCTGTGATGGGAACCTGGCCGGACCTGATACAACATTTTGGCCAGCCCCTCATGTTCCCCTGGTTCATTCTAAAGCAGGCCTTGGTGCTGCACAGCCTCCCTGTCAAACACCCAGTGGGCCTCGTAAGAAGTCTTTGGGTGGAGCTGGAGCAACTGGAGCCTACAGAGGCACAGTGGGAAGGTAAAGGGACTGTAGTCTGGGAAGAGAATTGGGTGAGTGGGGCAGGGGTTGGGGTGTTTCATGGGCCAGTCTTCCCTTAAAGGCAGTCACATCTTTCCTGTGTGTGGAAATGCACGGGAAAGTGAGGCACGTGCAAGTACCTGTCTCTTTAACCTGCTCTAGAACCACTTAAAGAGCTCAAGCACACCCCAGAGCCTGAGGAAGGGCCTGCTCCTGGGCTAGAGCCTGGTCCAGGTGTGATAGTGCTGGAGCCATCTGGAGCACCAGCTCTGATCCGAATGCCAACAACAGAGCCAGCTCCATCCCCAACAACTGACTACCCCAGGGCTGTGACCCCTAAGGAGGAGAAGCTTCCCATCCTCACCTTCCCTCCAAGACTGGTGGCCGAGCAACTAACATCAATGGATGCAGTGAGTCTTGGTCTCTCAGGGTGGGAGTGACAGGACTTCCATCTGCCCTTGGCCGCACCAACCTGCCTTTCCCTGATCCCAACTCCTATGATCTTGATGCAAATCGCAGCTCAACCTCTTTACCACCCATGGGTCCTGGACAACTTTCTCAACCCCCTGTGGGCTGTGGAGGTGGGCACCCCAGGCCCTGCTGCACAGAGTGGCTGTGCAGATTAAAGGAGGGAGAGGAGACAGAAAGCTGGGTGGGGCCTGGCCCTGTTAGTGGGACAGGGAGCTAACTGTTTGCAGCCAGATCCATGGGCCGCCCATTCATGAGTCCATAGGCTCAGCAGCCTCAGCACTTATTAGGCCCCTGATGTGTGTTTAACACCAAGCGAGACAAACAGCTGTGGTTGTAGCTGTCACAGGGGAATGTCCACTGAATGTGGATTTGGTCCAGAGGGGTGTCAGATGCTGGAAGATGCCCTCTTGGGGTGAGCAGACGTAAGCCACTTCCTGGATCTTGGAGTCACTGAGGATGGGCTGGAGGCAGATGCTCCTGTCCCTTCCCCACCAGTCTTGGCCCCTGGGTCATCCAGTGCTGGGTGCCCTGGGTGGACAGAGAATGACTCCCATGGAATCCAAGGCTCAGTCAAATCCTGAGCTTCCTGAGCTTCAGTCTTGTCCAGTGTCTCCTTCAGGGACTGGGGACCCTGAACTGGTGTGTGGCAGGGCTGGGTGACACTCCCCTTTCTTCCCAGGAGTTGTTTAAGAAGGTGCTGCCCCACCAGTGCCTGGGCTCTGTCTGGTCTCAGAGGATCGAGCCTAGCAAGGGGCACCTGGTATCCACTGTCCGTGCCACTGTCAATCAATTCAACCACGTGGCTACCTGTGTGATCACCACCTGCCTTGGGGACCCAAGCTTGATGGCCCAGGACAGGGCCAAAGTGGTGGAGCACTGGATTAAGGTGGCCAAGGTATGTTAGGGGAAGCCCAGCAGCATCCCTGCGCGGACCCTTGAAAAATGCATCTGCTGCTCAGACAGCTCTCAGGACTGAGGACTGAGATCAGATCCCCAGCACAGCCTCCAGGTCCTCTCTGTCTGGGTCCCTCAGACTTTGACCCACCCAGTCCCCATGGTGAGAGTTTCACTTCCTTCCTGGCTCCTTCCTTGGGTTGCGTTGGGATCCTCCTTTTTCTGGGGGTTGGTCTTTGGGTGCTAAAAGTGCGCACCCTGAGCATCTGTCCTATCAAGAGGAGCTGTCAATCAAGGGTGCCTGAAGCTACAGCTGCAGCTCCCACCTCACAGAACATGTCTCCCCTTCCCCAGGAGTGCAGGAGCCTAAGGAATTTTTCCTCCCTGCACGCCATCCTGGCCGCTCTGCAGAGCGTTTCCATCGATCGTCTGCAGGAGACGTGGGGGAAAGTTTGCAGGTGCGTAGGCCTCTCCCATCACAGCAAGCCTGCTAAGGTGTCTCCCATATGCCTCCCAATGTCCCCTCACCTCCTGGGAGGCAGCCAACCCTGAGGACAAAAACTGGTCTTGTGGGCTGGGTCTCTAAGGCTCTCTGACCCCTCAGGCCACTAACTCTGCTTCAGGAGTCAGTTTCCTTCAATGTCAGAGACTGCATTGAGCCAAATGGGAGATTTTCATGTTACCAGCACCAGAACCCTATGCCCAGTTGAAACCCAAAGTGGTAAAAACAGAACTTCTCCTTCGATATGGGTAGGGGGCCCAGAGACCAGCATGAGAGCCCTACCCAATCCGACGGAGACCTTCCTGCTCAGAGGAACCCAGTAATACCCTCACCAAGGCAGTAGGAAACATGAGATTGTCAAAAGGAATATGCTGTTAACCCTTCTCGCCCATTTTTCCTAAACATGTCTTTCCTCTTTCCATCTCTTCAGGAGGCGCGCAGTTACAGTTAAAAAACTTTTCAAGGAAGACAACTCATTGAGCAGGAAACAGTTCATCAAGGTAGAGCGAGCCTGGAGGTCTGCAGAGAGGAGGGCAAGAGGAATGGGGGCACTGCACAGGCTATGGTAGTTTGTCACTTAAAGATTCTCTGGAAATGTTCACCCTCTCGGTCCCGAATACCAGGAAGAGGGATCTGTTTGGTCCATGAGCAGGTGGAACAAAAGAGCTGCTTGGCCTCAGGTCCCCCTGGATAGACCAGAGACAGAGGGGTTTTCTCTCTGTGACTTCCTACTGTGCCCCTAGAGCACTCGATGCCAGTCATTCTCCTTGTGATTGACACGCAGGGGCGACCATTCACTGCTGCAGGCCTCACAGGGTGGTCATGAATTCAGGGCAGGAGAGATCTGTGTAGAGCTCCCTGCCCTGTCCTACCTCGAGGGCTGAGGGCGAGAACAATGATGGCAGGAATGACACTGAGTCCTCGGGAGAATCTGTGAGCTAGGTGGAGGTCACCCACTTTCAGAGGAGGGAATGGGTCAGGGAGGTCAGGCCCAGACCCAAGGTCAAACACACTGAGTGAGCATTGTAGCTGGGAGGCATCCAGAATCAGAGCATGCTGGAGTTGGAGTGGAACTGGTATCAGCTGACTTGGGTCAGATGTCCAGGGTGTGAGGTCAGGGGTGGTGGGGAAGTGGGGTGAGGTGAGTATGAGCTCAATGACCCTGCCCTCCACCCTGGCGGCAGCAGCCCTCCAGGTTTGCCACTATGATGTTCCACCTCCGAGGATCCAGGAAGGGGCTGCACAAGAAGGTGAGTGAGCCTGTCTGGGGAACACTCCGCGGTCAGAGCAGAGGGTGTTCTGTGCTCCCCACTGGAGGCCTCCAAGTCAAGAGAGGGAGGCTTTCTTCCTCCAGCCCCATATCCTGTTTCCACAGATCCTGAAACCGTCCCTTAGATGTGGCCAAGAGGAGGGCCTGGGGGAGCTGAGTGTAGGATGGACATGGGCGTGGGTCTGGCCCAGGAAAACAGACCCTGTAATTTGCCCAAAGGACATCCTGGGAGGTGATCAAGAGGGGTTCCTGGAGAGTGAGGGAGGAGGCAATTGAGTGGAGGCCCTAAGGCACCTGGACTGCTCCACATGAGAACCCTGGGGTGGTCAGGTGGCTGAGAGTGGGAGGCTTTCAGAAGAGGGTCTGTGGGACACCTGAGAACAGGGGCTGATCCCACCCTCACCCTGTTTGCCCAGTGTGTTCCCTTCCTGGGAGAATACCTGAGTCTTCTGCATATGATGGACACGAGGATGAAAGATGATTTGGAGGTGGGTTAACTGGGGCCTGACCTGCGGTGACCAGGATTGACCTTGGGGGACATAGAGCCCCATATTGAGCCCTGAGTTCTCAGCACAGCCTCCCCTTGGAGCTGGAGAGACAGGCCCATCATAGCCATCTGTTACACCCTCCTTTGGAGCCCAGAACCTGGCTTTGATCCAAGTTCTGTTTTTTAGTGTTTCCCACCCCCTCCTAGGTCCTAATGGTAGTGTAACATGAAAAAGGTGGGCACAAGGGGCTAGTCCGAGCCAGGTGTTTCTTTCTGATGGACCTTAGATGTCTGCCTTTTAGGGAGAACAGATCAACATAGAAAAAAGAAAACAAGAAAACACACACACACACACACACACACACACAAAAAAAAAAAAAAAAAAAAAAAAAAAACCACCAAAAATCCCAAACCAAAACAAAAAAAAAAACCTGAGCCTCTGACAACCTCCAAAGAAGCAGGGGAGGGGAGTGAGAATCAGACACACCCTGGCCAGCACACATAGGGGCTTCACCCCCTGCATCTTCCATTTATTGGGAGATTTTGATAACGGAAGTGGGAGAACCCTCCGTTTGATGGCTGAGGACACGGGAGTGGCATCAAGAATAACCGTCTAGAGGAAGGGCTGTTGATGCCCATCTCTGAGCACAGGAAGGGCCTGGGTGGAATTAGGTGGAAGGAGGGTTCCCCTGTGTTCAAAGACCTAGAGCTGTGCCCCGGCTCCACTCTGCACTCCCACTGAGGCAGCATCTGCATCCTCTCCCTCCCTCTGGCCCCAGGTGGACAAAATTCTGCAGGAGATAGTGGTGCTGCAGGAGGCTGCAAAACAATACGAAATCCAACCTCAGCAGCAATTCCGGGCCTGGTTCTGGGCCCTGGAGCGGCTCAATGAAAATGAGAGGTGAGGCCTGGCAGGAGTTGGGCAAGGGTAGGAGTGGACGCTTTCTGCTGGTCAGTCCAGAGAACCTTTGTCCATGGCTCCCTGATCCCCGCACAGACCTTGCTGTGTAGCAATTCCTGGGGCTCCTGACACTGGGAGGGACACCGGAGGCCTGGGAACTCACAGGTGCCACTCTGTCCTGCAGTTACATCCGGTCATGCCAGCTGGAGCCATAGTCCTAGGTGGCCAGGGGAAAAACTGATCGAAGAAATTCATTGGTTTCCTGCAGATGTGGAAATTATTCTGAACGTTATAGCAGTTTCATACACTAAATGGGAACTATATTTTTAAATTTACCCTTTCATATATAGTCACAATACCTGTAAATATACCCTTAACCATAGTTATAAATAATTTTTGTTATGTTTATGTTTAGTAAAGTATTTAGCAATATTAAAATTCTGTCTGAAAAATGATATCTTCTGGTATCTTTTCTCCTGCTTCATCATAAATTATACAATTTGGTCGTAGTTAATGGACTTAAAATTATTTTCTTCTCTACTTTATGAATAACTCTCTGTTGATCTTTGTTGTATAGGTACCTCTGAACATTTATTCAATTCATTTTGAATCATTTCATGCAAATAAAATTTGTTTCAAAAAAGCACATTTTATATTTTAGTAAGTATGCATTTAGAACCATTTCATCAAATTCCCTTGGAAAATTGATTGGGGACTTTTCAGATCAGTAGATTGGGTTAAGAGGAATTCATTCACTGGCCCCTTTATCGGGTATGTGTTGAGCACCTCCTATGGGCCAGGCACTAGAAGCACAGTGCTCAAGCAAAGAGCATGTCCTGATGGCATGTTTGTATGACAGAGTCAAACCAGCCAGCACATGCATACCGTGAAGTCAGGATGTGCTGCGTGCTCTGCTCAAAAGGTAAAGCAGAGATAGAGACAAATGGTGAAGAGGTAATGTTGTGTGTAGGATGATGTGAAGGTTTGTGGGATCGGGGTGATAGTTGAGGCTGCTTTGGGCATATGCATAGATGACCAGCAAAGTGGAAACATCCCAGCTGAGCCCCCGGTTTGGGCTCTGGTTGCAAAGTGCTCTAGGTAACTCCTGATCTGATCTGATGGAGAATGTGTATCCAGCCTCATTCTTCACAGAAGGGAGGACAAAGCACCCAGCCCCTAGCCTGTCCGGACCCGTTTACCATGAATTAACCTTTCATTGTGGTGCCTATTCTTACTTTACTGCTGTTGCTCCAGTGTGTCATCTTCCTGTAACAAAGCATAAGCAGCAGGTATTCCTGTGTGCCTGGCCCTTAACTATATAAGGGCAGTGCACACTGTGTTTAATTCCCAATTCTAAATGGGCCACGTGACTTGCAATGGAGCCATCCTCCTGTCTGCCCAGTTCGTGGAACCACACACTGAATGGGTCTCTCCCAAGCATCATTGTGTTGCTCAGGAACCTCCAATTGCTTCTTGCGCTTCCCTTGAGATTACGGGCATTTGAGTTGACTCTCCCATAAGCACCACCCCAGGCCACAGTACACTTCAAGAACTTGGCTCTTTTATTTCCATCATGCTGCTCCCACACTGAATGGCACACAAGATGTCTAAGGGCTTAGAATGTGTTGTGTTGGAAGGTCATTATATGGTAGTGAACTAAGAGTTATGACGAAGTAAGAGTGAAGGAGGTACCAGTGATGCATTTACTAAAATCATCAGAGATGAGAGAGGGAATTGGGGCTCTGTGGATGATCACAGTCAGCAGTACCGGAACAGTCTAAGAACATAACTGTCCCTCTGTTGGCCTCCATCTCCTGGCGAGTGACATGGAGGCGTGACCATTCCATGCTACAGGCCTCACAGTGTGGTCACGAGTTCAGGGCAGGAAAGGACTGTGCAGAGCTCCCTGCCCTGTCCCACCTAAATGGCTGAGGGTGAGAACAATGATGACAGAATGACACTGAGTCCTTAGGAGAACATGGGAGCTAGGCAGAGGTCACCCTCTTTCCAAGGTGAGAATGGATCAGGGAGGCCAGGCCCAGGCCCAAGGTCACACACACCGAGTGAGCCTTACAGATGGGAGCCGTCCACAACCAGAGCATGCTGAAGTCCAGGTGGCACTGGTACCAGCTGACTTGGGTCAGATGTCCAGTGTATGAGGTCACGTGTGTTGGGGGTAATGGGGTGATGTGAGCATGAGCTCAATGACCCCGCCCCCCTCCCTGGCTGAAGCCAACCTCCACGTGTGTCACTCTGATGCTGAATACGCGAGGGTCCTAATAGAGGCTACAGAAGAAGGGCAATGAGCCTGTCTGGGGAACACTCCAGGGTCAGAGGAGAAGGGTGTCTGAGTTGCCAGCTGGAGGCCTCCAAGTCAAGAGAGGGAGGCCTTCGTGCTCCAGCCACGCCTCCTGTTTCCATGGAACTTGAAACCCTCCCTTAGAAGTGACCAAAGGGTGAGCTTGGAAGAGGTGGGTGCAGGATGGATATGGGGTTAGGGCTGGCCCTGGACCACTGACCTTGCGAGTTGCCCAAGGAGGTCCTGCGGGTGATTATGAGGAGTCTTGGAGTGAGGGAATGCACAATTGAGGGGACTCCGTAAGGGTTCTGGGCCATTCCACATGGCAACCCCGGATGGGGTGGGGGGAGGGGGGCAAAAAGCTGAGGGTGGAAGGTTTCCCGGGGAGGGTTTGTGTGTCACCTGAGAGCTGGGGCTCATCTCACCCTCACCCTCTTTACCCACTGTGTTCCCTTCCTTGGCAAATTTCTCATTGACCTTGTAGATGTTGGACACTAGGATGGAGGATTATCTGGAAGTGGGTGACAAGGGCCTGACCTGGGGTGACCAAGATTTCCCTTTGGAGTCACAGAGTCCTCATATGGAACCCTCAGTTCTCAGCACAGCTGCCCCTGAGACCTGGTGCAACATGCCCATCAAACTGATCTGTCCCCTTCCTCTGCAGCCCAGAGCCTGGTCTAGATCCAAATCCTGTCTTTCCCTGTTTTCTGCAGCATTCTGGACCTGGTGATAATGGAACATGACAAGGGTTGGCATAGGGGCAAGTCCTGGCCAGGGGGCACTTTACCATGTACTTGGGGAAGGGGGGTGACAACCAGAGAAGCCCTTGCTGTCACATTCCATCCCCTGTGTCTTCCATTTACTGGGAGAGCTTGAGAACAGAAGTGGGAGAACCCTCCAATTGGTGTCTGCTAGTAGAAATGGCATCAAGGATAATTTCCTAGGAGAAGGGCTGTGGATGCCCAACTCTGAGCACGTGTAATGCCTGCATGGAATTAGAGGGATGGAGGGTGCCCATGTGTGCAAAACCCAGGACCGGGCCCCTGCCCCATCCCTCACCCCACCTCAGGCAGTGTCTGCATCCTCTCCTTCCCTCTGGGCCCTGAAGCAGAATGTAAAGGAGGAGATAGTGCTGCAGGAGTCTGCCCAGAAATATCAAATTGTTCCCCAGGAGCCATTCAGGGCCTGGTTCTGGGCCCTGGAGCAGCTCAGCTAGGAAAGGTGAGTCTGGGCAGGAAGTTGGGTGAGGGTAGGTGTAGACTGTCCCTGTTGGTCAGTCTAGAGAACCTGTGTCCTTGGCTCCCTGGTCTTCCGCAGACCTTGCTGTGTAGCAATTCCTAGGGTTCCTGACACTGGGCGGGACACCTGAGGTGTGGCTTTTGGGAGCTCACAAGTGCCCCTCAGTCCTGCAATTACACCCCATCCTGCATACTGGGTCCCCCGTCCTAGGTAGACAAAAGAACACTAAAGGTCAAGAAGATCCGTGTCAGTGAGTGTCCCCGTGGGCAAGGCAACCTGTTCATCACCAGCAGGTCGACTGCTGGGTCCTCAGGAGACAGGGCTGCTCCCCCTTCTCTAGAGCGAGGAGCAGTTGGGACTCTTCCTGGTGAGCCCTGAAAACCAGGAGGGAAGGGAAAACACCCCCACCTGTCTCACAATTCTCCCCAAGGCTTCTTTGTCCATGGGAGGGGCAGCAGGATTTGGTCCCCTCCTTTGCAAAAGTCTCAGGGCTGGACTTCTGTCTATTTGCACCACCTCCCCTCTGGCTGGGGGAGTGCAGCTTCCCCTTTGACAGAAGTCTGCTTCTTGGACTGGAGCTGAAACACAGATGATGTCTAAGAAGAGCGGACAGAGCAGACCAGTGCAGCTCAGAGGGAAGCAGACCAAAGCAGAGCTGTCTAGCCACAGAGGGGCCTGAAAGTATTCTTGTTGTTATGGGCTGACACGTGTGAAACATGTAAGGCAGGCCAGCAGACTAACAGCTGTAGAGAGCGCCTGGGAAGGCACATGAGCATTTCTTTAATTATCCTCATCTGAATCCAGTGGCATTGCCAAAGCCATGTCCGGGAAACATGCTTTGCCAGAGGCAGGAGTGTTTTCAGCTTGACCTTCAGACCAGGTGCCAGGGGGTGGATTTTGTTAACTTACATCCAGCCAAGCACCAGGAATGAATACCACTCAGGCCCTCCCAAGAATGCACATAATCTCTTTTGTCTTGACTTTTAGTAAAAGTTCCTGGTTTTTGCTGTATAAAATCAACACGCTGTTTTGGCTCTGGGTTTCGGTGCCTGTCCCTGTTCGAGGACAGTGCTCCCATCAAGCTCCAGCTTTTTTCTTCTGTCTCTGTGTCTGTCTCTTTCTTTCATTTTCTCAATGTCCAGCAGCCCCCTACTCAGGAACTACATGGCTCTCTGGCCATGCTGGATAATGAAAAGAGAGAAATATTTACAAACAACTCAGCAAAATTTCATACTGTCATATGAGGCAGAATTTCTTCTTCACCAAGGAACCTTAATTTTTGCTCTTTTTTTAAATATATATTTTGACTGATTTTAGAGAGGAAGGGAGAGGGAAAGAGATAGAAACATCAAAGATGAGAGAGAATCTTTGATTGGCTGCCTCCTGCATACGCCCCACTGGGGATTGAGCCTGCAACCCAGGCATGTGACCTTGGCTGGAATAGAACCTGGGACCCTTCAGTCTGCAGGACAAAGCTCTATGCACTGAGCCAAACTGGCGAGCACTTAATGTTTACTCTTAAGCTTTTCAGCTGAGGAACAGACCCACTCCCATTTCCAAGGGTACTGACCTCCAAAGTTAGCTGATTGTGGATGTGTTTGGTCAACTTACTGGGTACCATAGCCCAGCCAATTTGACACACAGCTCTCAGCATCACAGGTTGCAGGAATTCCTCATCTCTAGGAAGTATTAGACCCTTCCCTGATATAGGTTTTGCTAATATCTCCTCCCATTCAGTGAGTTGTCTGTTTTCTCCTTCCGGTTCCTTTGATGCACAAAAGTCAGGCGCATGTATGAGATCTATTTTACTTGTGATTTGGAGTTTCTATTGAAGATTTTCCAATCTAAGACAATGCACGATATGTACCCTGTATTTTCTTTTTAAGGATTTTATAGTTTGGGCTCTTCAATTTAGGGTTGCTTTCCCAAAGGTGATGCTAAAGCTCACATTGGTGGATGCTCCTTGGCCTGAATACTAGGGACAGCTTTCCTCCTGAGCGCCTAGCCCTCTGCCTGAGCTCAGGCTTGCTGCAGGCCCGCAGGAGGACACAGAAGGCGCTGGCCACATGTGGATGTTTGGGCGAGGCTTGCCCGGCTCTGGGGGTTCTGTGTGCCATCAGGGGTCCATGGCAATGTGTCCAGTGATGCAGCTAGTAGGAACAGCATCCTATTTAGACCCTTTCATGGGTCTCCCAGCTGCTCTCCCAGCCTCTTCTTCACCCAGTAATGCTGCTCACAGTCAGACCTCAGGGTGGAGTCCTGCACAGCTGGGAAAGCCAAACTCTTCTTCTTGTTGTTGTTGTTGTTGTTATTGCTAAAACGGTGTGCTGACACTCTCCCCCTAGAAACCTGGACGCCCAGGAAGCCTCTCTAGGTGATGGGTGCTTGTCTAAGACTGTGTGCAGGGGCTCCAGGCCAGGGCTGAGCGGGGCTGGAGCTGGATCGGAGGCATTGCTAGGTCCACGGAGAGGCCTGGGCCCAGGTCTGCCTGCCTGTTACCCTGGGAGTAAGCTGGATCCTACAGCTCCCATGAGCTGCTTGGTGTCCCTGCATGGATGCCGAAATGTTCTTCTTCTCAGTGAATGGTTGTTGGGGATTAAAGGGACAAAAGTAAGGTATGTCTTATGCCACCATGATGCTGCCATCCTCTGAAGTTTTACCTTTGATACACTCCATTTCTAAGTATAAACAACTGTTTATGAACCCCCTAATATATGCCACTGATTTGTTTTCCCTCTTGAACAATCATCATTCTTTTACTATGTTCACATTGCAATGAGAGCTAAGAGCAGAGTAAAGATCATTGCATAAAACAGGAGACAGTACATAGGTAAGGAACATAGGCTCACTGCATGTGCCTGTCAAAGGCTTGTATGCATCCCATGTACTGAATTCCGACAAACAACACACATAAGAAATGGCCAGTAGACTTGGACATTTTGTGAAGGTGGTATGCAAATGGAAAATAAGCACAGAAATTGTGAGATACATTGTCTTATCCACTAGAGGGCGGAAGAGTCAAAGAACTAATTTTCAGGATTTGAACTTGAATCTGACAGCAAAGGAAGTCATTGAAGGATTGCCAGCAGCAGTGGAAATGATTCTGAAAATGATCTCATTTGCTGCCCCTTGCATTTTCATGGACTTTGTCCTCATGGAAAGCAGGTTTGGATCCAAAATCTGTCTTATGGGAACTTTTACCGCTTAGTTCAATTTTTCTTAAAATAAGGCAATACTAACTATTGTTTTTAAGAACAGCACCTTAAGTATCATACATTTTGCTAGGTATGTGTACATTTCCACATCTGCAATGCTTGTTTGGATGATAAGGAACTAGGAGATAGTAATGATGGAACTGAACCAGAGGCAAGTCCTCTGAGATACACTCCATAGGAAGGAAGAATATTTCAAACAGGAGGAAGGGTGAAAAGCACTTGATAGAGGCTGGTAGCTGTAAAATTTGAGATGCCCACAGTAGGTTTCTAAATATACCAGCACAGCTCTGGCTGCTGTGCCCTCAGCTGGCTTGGCATCGTAACATGCACTGAGAGGTGGCTGGTTCAATTCCCAGTCAGGGCACATGCCCGGATTGTGGCTCAATCCCCAATCGCTCATCTCCCTTTCTCTCTCTCTCAAAAACATCAATAAACTATTAAAATACCAGCACAGCAATAGGAGTCAATGGGGCACCAGTGGCAGAATATTTATGTGTAGGGATTTTCACATAGTTTGATCAGGTTGCTTACCTCATTCTTCTTGCTGTTCTCAGCCTATGAAAACCAAATGTTGTGGCTGGACCTTCCTTGTGTTTCCTACTATGATTGTAAGGTGATATTTTGAGCAATGACCCTTGGGAACATTGTGTGTGGGGAACAGTTATTAATTACAGGCCTGGGGATTACACAGCACACCTAGAGCCACATAGCAAGGTATTTAGGGAGGTAAGAGGAGAGAAAGGAGAAAGCAAACAAGTAGAGAAAAAGTTGAAATAAGGTAAGAAATGGAATGTGGAAGACTAAAAGCAGGAAAACAAAAATTTAAAGATAAGGCAAAGAGAACTTGTAAAACATTTAGTACTAACAATGAAAATGTTTAACAGCTGAAACAAATTAGGAAGTTGTGACTTTTCATAGCACATTAAAATAGTTGTTTTTCTTAAACTATGTAAGAATGAGTTGTTAAAGAGTAGAAAAATGCAAACATGAGGACAGTGAGTAGCAAGAAGACCCCCCCCCCAACTACCCAAATAGAAACATGGACAGATGAGGCTGAATACAGTGGAAATAGGAATAAAAATAAAATAGTACAGAACAAGGCAATTCAGTTTTATAACCTTGCTGAGAAACGAATAAAGCAAAACAGACCAATATAGAAAAAAGAAAAAAATATGTGGAAATGAAACAGGACACAAAAGAGATATTTGTGCTATATTAATCTTCTGATACGTATGTCCAATTAATCGAGTGTATCTGCCTCTGAATCGCTTGTCTTGCCTCAATGCAATTTGATGGCCATGCATGGGATTTTTTTCTACGAGTACTACTTGGTTCAGAAACTATTACACAACTGTTAGGTCAAACCTAAACTGCTTGTCTTTCTGGGAAGATTATTCTGGGCAAACTTCTTTATCCCCATCTTCAATGCTTAATACCCAAGCAATTGATAACTTTAGACCAGTATTTTCTTCTTTACAATAAAAAAAAAAATGGACTGGATACTATTTTTATTCCAAAATAGGTTTTTTAATTATAAAAATAATTCATGATTATAGGTAGGAAAGAGAAAGGATTAAAGTAAGTGAAAATCACCCACATACTAAATTGAAAATAATTATTCATACTTTTATAGACCTTTTCAGATATTCTAAACACATGTAAATATACACTCCACAATTTAAAAGCATGTTATGTCTCTGTTTGCTAATATGTCTACATCTAATGTGAAAAATATTTCTTCCTGGCTGGTATGGCGAGGTTAGTTATGTTCCCGGGAAAAGCCCTGTTGGGCTCAGGCTGCCTGACACTGTGTCCTATAATGAAGGAAGGGTTGAACCATATTAGGCGTCTACTGGGAAGGCTAGCCACCCAGAAGACAGGGCTCTTACAAGCATCCAATCCTGTCTCCCCAGCAAGACACAGGGGATAGGATTATACAGAGAAAGGGGGTAGGGTGAGGCAGACCTGGTGGTCTGTGGATTTCAGCTATTGTCCTTTAGTCATCAAGTGATGAGATGATATTGATGAGATAATGTCTTGAATCCTGGTGGGTCGGTCTGACTCTGCTTATGGGTTCTGCTTGATGGATTCACATCTGAGTCACCTCCTCAATTGCTTTGCAAATGCCTTGAAAAGGAAACTGTAAGAAAAACTTAAGCCCCTGATCATATATGAGAAACTTAACCCCCTATTCACATAAGCATTTGTGTTCTAAGATTTAAAATAATGATTGCTTTTCAGATTAATTCAGGTGCTCAATCTATCAGATTATAGGTCCCCCCCATCATTCCTCCCGCTCTGATTAGGTAAGTTGGTTGATATCTATCAACCTTATACTATACTTAATTTTATTTTTAAATTAATTCTATTGCTATAGGGCCACTAATTTCACCTCTGCTATGTGGAGATTCCCTCTTTTAAGTCTGAAGACTGGAAAGAACCAAACAAATTCTGTGTGAGTTTACTTTAGATTCATTTTTTCTGATTAGATTTATAATTGAGTATACCTACAATTTCCTTTTGAGATATCTCTTCAACTTTCACAAACCTTTCTTTACAAACCTTACAACTTTCAGAAACAACCAGCTTTAGAACCCACTTTCTCTTTCCTTCAAAATGCATCTCCATGCCCTATGCCTTCTATTACACAAAGACTATGCATTCTTTCCAAATAGAATTCAAGTTCAGTCCTACATAGGTTCCTCCATTGCCAGCTTCAGAGCAGTTAGAGTGGTGAGAAGTACGTCTCAGGGCCCCATAGATTTCTCATCAAGTGGGCCCATGGTCCTAGCTCTGCATGTGTCTGTCTAACTGCCTGCCACATCCCCCCCTCAAGGATCTTAGCTCTGAATTCTTTCAGGGAAAGGGGACTTCACAACTCTTCTGAAACCAATTCCTGCTGAATAGGCTCGAAGTTTCCTCTCAGAGCCAAGAGATCTTTGCTCTCCATCAGAGGAATGATGAGGCCTGGGCATTGAAGGAGGTGGCAATGTTGCCTAGGGTGGTATTCCCTAGGTGCCTGTAGGGCTTGTAACCTGGTGGAGAAAAACAGTGTTATACAATGTAGTATTATTGTGCAAAAGTTAGAACAACAAGAATGATGACAAAAGGTCTATGGAAGAAAAAAAACACATCCGTTCTAATAATTTCCTGTTGAAATACAATTTTTCTTTCTAAAATCACTCTCATTTTCATTTTAGAGCCAAATTAAGACCAATTTATTTACTGTATTAAATCCTACCTAATAAAAGAGTAATATGCAAATTGACCCTAACTCTGCTACACCTACAAGCCACACCCACAAGCCACACCCACAAGCTAAGCCCACCAGCCAATCCTGAGCAAATATGCAAATAATTCCAACCAAAATGGCTACAGTCACAGAGAGGAGGAGGGAGGCTTGGGTTTCCCCGGTAACAAAGGAAGCCAAGCTTTCCACCTGCTGTTCTGGCCTAAGCCTCCACTCAAGGCTACAAAGTTTCAATTATAGAAGGTAAACAAATTCAAACAGAAATGGCGTCAGCTACTGAGCCAGAAAGAGCAGGAGGCAAGGGTTGATCCCGGCAATGGAGGAAGCAAAGCTTCTGCAGCCCTGGCTGGCCTAGGCCTCTGCTCCAGGCTACAAAGTTTTAATTATACAAGATACACAAACCCCAAAAGAAATGGCTGCTGGCCACGGAGCGAGCAGGAGGCTTGGCTCCGCTCCAGGCTACAAAGTTTCCATTGAGAAAGAAACATAAATCCCAGACACAAGGGCCTCTGCTTGGGTCGCCAGGGGCCGTGGCCAGCCTGCAAACCACCACAGACCCTTCTCCCAGGTTGCCCCACACCCCAAGAGAACCCCTACCCTGATCTGGGATACCCTTCAGGGGAAACCAGCTGGCCCCCAACCATGCATCAGGCCTCTATACTATCTAATAAAAGAGTAATATGCAGGTTGACAATCACTCCAACACACAAGATGGCTGCCACCATGTGGTCAAAGATCCTGCCCCCATGTGGACACAAGATGGCCGGCACAAGATGGCTGGCAGGGGTGGGCAGTTGGGAGGGACCAGCTCTACAAGGGAGGGCAGTTGGGGGCAATCAAGCCTGCAGGGGAGGGCAGTTAGGGGTGACCAGGCCGGCATAGGAGGGAAGTTAGGGGTGACCGGGCCTGCAGGGAAGGGCAGTTTGGTGGGACCCAGGCCTGCAGGGGAGGGCAGTTGGGAGGACCAGGTCTGTAGGGGAGGGCAGTTAGGGTTGACCAGGCCTAAAGGGGAGGGAATTTAGGGGCAAACACATTGGTAGGGGAGCAGTTAGGCATCAATCAGGCTGGCAGGGGAGTGGTTAAGGCGTGATCAGGCTAGCAGGCAGAAGTGGTTAGGGGCAATCAGGAAGGCAGGCTGGCGAGCAGTTGGGAGCCAGCAGTCCTGGATTTTGAGAGGGGTGTGCGACTGCCTGTTTAAGCCTGGTCCTACCAGGATCGGGCCTAAACGGGCAGTTGGACAGCCCTCGAGAGGTCCAAGATTGGAGAGGGTGGAGGCTGGCCTGAGGGACACCCCCCACACCCCAGCTCCCCCCCACCCACGTGTACAAATTTCATGCACCGGGCCTCTCGTCTAATTATAATTTGGCCTGGTTGTTTGCATAAAGACAACAAGAATAACCCTTGATAACATAGGCTATTTTTTTTTTTAATTCTTTGCTGGAATCTCATGAAAATGTTTATATCCAGGGCAAAGAAGCCATGCAACACAGTTGCCATGAGGCTTTGCCTCCATAACTATAAGTTTTGGCATATTCCTCACCTTCTTGAGGTCCCCACATGTGTCTTGGGGTTCCTTTCATGCCATCTCTCAGGAAAGTAACCTTCCTTCCTTATCTGGAAAGACGATCATGAACCACATGACCAAGCAGGGTACCAGGCTAATTATCCAAGGGACTTCTCAGCTTCAAAGTCAATGTTCGTTCTTTAGAGGTTGCTGGTGACATCCAGAGTCCTGGCAATGTCTCGCTCAGACATGACCTTCCAGTAAAGTTTTGGGTTAATAAAGCTCCAATTAGAAACTGACTTATGTCCTGTTATGAAGAAATCAGACTCTTACTGGATTTATGCAAACACACACATTGCCATGAGAATAATAATAACAAAAACTATAATTATTTTTAGTTCATTCATTCCTATAACTAAGTACTTTTTCTCCTGACTTTTCTTGCCAATATTTCTATAAATCCAGAAAACCTTTGATTTGTAGTCAGATAGATGTAAAACTTTCTTTTCCACTTCTTTTGAGAAATAGGCTTATATACTCACTTTCTTAAGAAGCATAACAGAGATAACATAAGTTTGAAAGCTCTCAGGAGGCTGCAGACAATGTGGCTGTGTATGTGGGGAAATTTGCAGGCACCAGGGTTATTTCCCAGGACTGTAGTAACTGTTGGACCGCCAATGGCTTTAGTGTAAATGTACCAGTGTTTGTCCTTTAAAAACAGAGTAACCCCCACCTGGACTGTGTTGCTGCTGCTTCTGCAGCCTACTGAAGGGTACTTCTGAGGCTCAGGCCTGTAGTACCGATACTTGGGGAATTTGAAGGATTATTTCCCATACGTTTCTTTATCAATATAAACCAAAGAGCCAAGGAAATTCTCACAGACCAGGAGAACGAAAAGGCTGCTTGGCCTCAGGTCCCACTTGCGGGACCAGAGACAGAAGGGTATGCATCCTGACTTTGCTCTGTGCCCCTCGAGCACTCACTGCCATTTTGTCCCCTCATGAGTGACATGGAGGGGTAACTATCCTGTATTGCAGGTCTCACAGGATGGTCACAAGTTTAGGCCAGGAAAGGACTGTGCAGAGCTCCCTGTCCTGTCCCACCTGAAAGGCTGAGGGTGAGAATAATGATGACATTAATGACACTGAGTCCTCAGGAGAACCTGTAAGCCAGGTGGAGGTCTCCTACATTCCAGAAAGGGGAACAGGTCAGGGATGCCAGGCCAAGGCCTAAGGTCACACACAGCCAGTGATCATTGTAGTTGGGAGCCTTCCAGAATGAGAGCATGCTGGAGCTGAGGTGACACTGGCACCGGATGACTTGGGTCAGATATCCAGGGTGTGAGGTCAAGGGTGGTGAGGGAAATGGGGTGAGGTGAGCATGACCTCAATGACCCTGCCTCCACCCTTTGGAAGCAACCCTCCAGGTGTGCCACTCTGATGTGGAACCACTGGGGATCCAAGAAGAGGCTGCAGAAGAAACTGAGTGAGCCTGTCTGGAGGGCGCTCCAGGGTCAGAGGAGAGGGGACTCTGACTTCCCAGCTGGAGCCCTCCAAGCCACAACAGGGAGGCCTTCCTCCTCCAGTTCCACCTCCTGTCCCCACAGAACATGATACCCTCCCTGACAAGTTTACAAGGGGGCCTATGGGGGACCTGAGTGCAGGATGGTTATGAGGATGGGCCTGGCCTGGGATCACTAATGCTGTGGTTTGCCAAAAAAGCTCCTGGGAGGGGAGCTACTGGAGAGTGAAGGAAGAGACAATTGAGTTGAGCACGTAAGGGTCCTAGGCTGCTCCACATGGGAAGCTCAGGTGTCTGAAAGTGGGAGGTTTTCAGAGAAGGGCATGGTGGCACCTGAGAGAAGAGGTTCATCCCACCCTCACCTGTTTGTCCAGTGTGTCCCAGCCTTGGAAAATATCTGAAAGACCTGAAGATGCTGTACACCAGGACGGAGGAATATCTGGAGGTGGGTGACCTAGGGCCTGAGTTAGGGTGACTAGGATTGGCCTTTGGGGTCAGAGAACCCTGTACATACTGAGTCTTGAGGTCTCAGCACAGCCTCCGCTGGGACCTGGGGCATCTTACCTATCATAGTTATCCATATACCCCTCTTCTGGAGGCCACAGTCAGGCCTGGGTTCTAGTCCTGTCTTGCCCTGTTTCCCACCCCCTTCTGAGACCTGGCAGTTGTGCGCCATGAGAAATTGGGCATAGGGGCCTAGTCCTGGCCTGGAGGCTCTTTCTGATGTACTGGGCTGTCTGCCCTCCAGTGCAATCAGATCAACCTAGAAAAAAAGGGGAAGGTGAGTAGTTGAAGTCTTCCTGGGGCAGGACAGAGGAATGACTATGTGAGACATCCAGGCCAGCACACTCCTGGGCTCCATCCCATGCATCTTCCACTTGTTGGACTTTGTATTCATGGAAAATATGCTTGATTACAAAATCTCTCTTTTTGAGAAACTCTTAGGTCTTAGGTAAAAGTTTAGTAAAGTAGTAAATATAAAATATTGTTTTTAAGGGTAACACAAGAAATTCCCTACATTTTTCTGGATATGCATACATTTCCAGCAATGAAAACAAGAAAAACAAACAAGAAAATAATATAAGATTGAAACAATTTAGAAAGTTGTAAATTTTTATATGATACTAATATATATATATTTTTTTCCTTCAACTATGTTTAGAACTTTATTTAAAAGAGGAGAAGAACAGTCCGGGTGAGGCAGCGCGCCCCTGGGTCCGGGTGAGGCTGGGTCCCGGGTCCGGGTAAGGCCGTGCCCCTGGGTCCGGATGAGGCTGGGTCCCAAGCCCGAGTGAAGCCGCGCGCTCCTGGGTCTGGGAGAGGCCACGCGCCCCTGCGTCTCAGTGAGGCTGGTTTCCGGGACCGGGTGAGGCCGCATGCCCCTGGGTCCAGGTGAGGCTGCGCACCCCTGGGTCCAGGTGAGGCAGCGCACCCCTGGGTCCAGGTGAGGCCACACGCCCCTTGGTCCGGGTGAGGCCACGCGCTCAGGGGCCCGGGTGATGCTGGGTCCCGGGTCCAGGTGAGGCCGCGCCCCTGAGACCGGGTGAGGCCGCGCCCCGGTCCGGGCGAGACCGAAGCAGAGGGAGTCGGAACTGCATTACCACCATTTGTCCACCATCCAGAACTGAAAAGTCAATACTGACATGTACACATAAGGGACGGGTGGACATTGAAATTGGGACTCAAAAGAACTGTTGGTCCAGAAAGAAACTCACTACAGACTGATTCATTTGCCTGTCAGCATAACTATTATTGCTCATCTCACATTCGGTTCTTATAAGTATATTTCTAGTAACACATGATCTCACTCATCTAGGAGAAATGATGAACAACATAGACTGATGAACAAGAACAGACCCAGAATCAAGGAGGCATCGATCGGACTGTCGGGCCTCAGAGGGAGAGTAGGGGAGGGTGGAGGTAGGGGGAGAGATCAACCAAAGGACTTGTGTGCATGCATACGAGCCTAACCAATGGTTAAGGACAATAGGGGGGTGGGGCATCCGTGGGGAGGGGTGTGGGATGGGAACGGGGGGGATGAGGACAAATATGTGACACCTTAATCAATAAAGAAATTTAAAAAAAAGAATTATTCAATGTAAGTGAAAGTAATAAAAATGAAGCTTAAATATAATAATTTTTACAATACTATTTACAATGTAAAAAAAATTTAAAAAAATTAAAAGAGGAGAAAAACAAAGAAAACAAAGTAGCAAGAAGTTTCAAGAATGGGCAAGATGATGTGGGATAGAGTGGAAATAGAAATAAATATCAGCAAGGCAAGTGAGCATCCTGAGACTGTGCTGAGAAATGAATAACCCGGAATAGTCTCATGTAGAAACAAGAAAACATGTGTGGGTGGGAAGGAGGGGAAATATCATGGATATTTGTATGTCAGAGTTAATGTTGTATGATACAATTACTCGAGTGTATCTACTACTAAATCCAGTTTGCCACAATGAAATTTGATTATAGGCTTGGGATTTATTTTTACAAGTACAATTTGGTTCTGAAAAAAACTCAAAACAACTGCCCTCTTTTAGGCAGAACCATCCCCGCTCCTCTTTCCAGGTGCATTATACTGGACACACTTCCCTGTCTCCACATTTTCTCTTTTTCAAAAAGAATGTAGGGTTTTATTGTTTTTTAACATACACAATACTCATTTATAGATAGAAAAGTGAAAGATTTAAAATAAGTGGTCATCCCCTTGCTAAACTGGAAAAAATTGTACATATCTTAATATGTATCCTTTGAGATAGTATGGAGTTTATGTAAATATACACTTATGCATATTTATAAATCATTTAATGTTATATTTATGTTTGATAATGTATTCTAGTAATCTTAAAATTATTTTTTAAAAATAATATCTTTTACCCTGCTATGTGTTAAATTATATGGTAATTTGGCTGCAGGTAATGGAAATAAAATTATTTTGTTTTCTACTTTTTGAATAATGCTGTGATGATCATCATTGTATAGGTACCTCTGAACATTTATTCAATTTGTGTTGAGCCTTTTCCTACAATTAAAATTTGTTTAAACCTACACATATTTTAAAATCTAGTATGAATGAACTTTGAATCATTTCATCAAATTCCCTTGGAATTTTGATTGGTATCTCATCAAATTTGTAGGATGGATTAAGAGGAATTCATTCACTGGCTCCTTTATCAGGTATGTATTGAGCGTCTCCTCTGCGCCCGGCACTAGAATCGCAGTGGTCAACCCCAAGAGCTTGTCAGGATGGCATGTTTGCATGAAAGAGTCATACCAGCCAGCACATGCATAACGTGAAGTCAGGATGTGCTGCGTACTCTGAACAAGGGTAGAGCAGAGAAAGAGACAAATGGTGACGAGGTAATGTTGTGTGGAGGATGATGTGAAGGTTAGTGGGATCGAAGCGATAGTTGAGGCTGCCTTGGGAATATGCATAGATGATATTTTGGGCTATGATTCCAAAGTGCTCTAGGTGACTCTGTATCATTTTTGAAAAAACTTATATTTACAAGTAAAATAATTGATATTTTTAGTGCAATGGCATTTTAATTTTTGTGGAATGCGAATGGTAGTGGTTTCCATATAGTGTGGCTTATTCAGTAGCATTTAAAATTAAATGTAGAAGATGCTCAATGTCACTAATCAAGGGGGATTTGCAAATCAGAACCATACAATATCACCTCCCACTGCCATAATGGCTGTTATCAAAAAGATAAGGGCAAGTGTTGTGAGGAAGCGGAGAAAATGAAACCCTTGTGCACTGTTGATAGAATTGTAAATTGGTGCAGCCACTATGGAAAACAGTATGGAAGATCCTCAAAAATTAAAATTAGAACTTGCATATGACCCAGCAATTTCACTCCTGGTTATTTGCAGAAATCCAAAACACTAATCAAAAGATACATGTACCCCTGTGTTTATTGCAACATCTGTTACAATAGCACACATGTGGAAGCAACCTAAGTGCCCACCTATAAACAATTGGATAAAGAAGATGTGGTGCATATATATAGTAGAGTATTATTCGGTTCTAAAAAAGAATGAAGTCTTGATATCTGCAACAACATAGGTGGTCTTCCAAGGCATGATGCTCAGTGAGCTAAGTTGGACAGAGAAAGACAAATACCATATCATCTGGCTTATATGTGGAATTTTAAAAAACAACACCCTCATAGATACAGAGGACAGATCAGTGGCTGCCGAGGGTGGAAGTGGTAAAATTGGATAATGGGGTTAAAATTCAAAAAGGGAAAACAAAATGTTGCATTACTGAACAGCACAAAAACACCTTACTATTGGCTATTCTTAGGTGAAAATAAGCAAACAATACAACAACAAAAACACCATTTTTAAAGAAGAAACACAAGCTCAAATCGGGTGTCAGCTACATGTATTCTGAAACTAAACAAAGCCAGAGCTCAGGTTGTAAAGGTTATGTGCCAGGTAATATACAATTTATACCCAGGGGTTTTCCCCTGTCCTAGAGGCAGAGGGCACTTAATCTTGTGAGTGTGGGTTCTACTTAAGGAACCTGGCCAAGCGGAGATTTTTTAAAGGGAATACCAGAAACTGGGATTAGCTTAACCTCATGTGAAGTATTGAGCCAGTGAGTGAGGGTCTGTGATAATAGTTTAATCTCTCCATAGTCTAATTGCTTGTGAGGTGTTGTATGGATTGTGGGCCTCATGGCAGCCCAGAGAGCCCACAGTTCTTACATCGATGGGTCATATGCCGTCCTTTCATTTCTCTAAGAGAAATTCATCCAAAAGGCAAATGTATCCATTAGTGTAGTGTGGGCAGGACAGGAGAGGAGCAGGTCCCCCAAGTGGGCTCCAGTGACATCTGACAGTTCACAGTTGGACAAGGTTCTGAGCAGGCAAGACCCTTGTTGAACTTGCTTTTGGGGATTCGGACCTGAGGGAATCAGATGCTGGAAGATGCCCTCTTGGGGTGAACAGACATGACACACTTCCTGGAGCTTGGAGTTAGTGAGAATGGCCTGGAGGCAGATGCTCCTGTCCCTTCCCCATCAGTCTTGGGCCCTGGGTCACCCATCCAGTGCTGTGTGCCCTCAGTGAACAGAGAATGAAACCCATAGACTCCAAGGGTCAGGCACATCCTCAGCTTTCTGGGTTTCAGCCTTGACCAGTATCTCCTTCAGGGACTGGGGACTCTGAACTGGGGTGTGACAGGGCTGGGTGACAATATGCTTTCTTCCCAGGTGCTGCTCAAGGAGGTGCTGCCCCACCAGTGCCTGAGCTCCGTCTGGTCCCAGAAGGCCAAGCCTGGCAAGGAGCATGTGGCCTCCACTTTCCGTGCCACCATCACACAGTTCAATCACGTGGCCACCTGTGTGATCACCACCTGCCTTGGGGACTCAAGCATGATGGATGGCCCAGTACAGGGCCAACGTGGTGGAGCACTGGATCAAGGTGGCCAAGGTCTGTTAGGGGAAGCCCAGCAGCATCCCTATGCAGAGCCTTGAAAAATGCCTCTGCTGCTTGGTCAGCTCTCAGGAGTGAGGCCTGAGGTAGGAGCCCCAGCTCAGCCTCCAGGTCCTCTCTACCAGAGGTGCGGGGACCTTGATGTATGTGAGAGGCTCACTTCCTACCTGGCCTCTTGCTTGGGTTGAGCTGGGATCCTCCTCGCTCTGAGACTTGCTCTTTGGCTGCTAATCGTGCACAACCTGAGCATCTGTGAAACCCTGAGGGGGTGTCAATACTAAGGGACTGAAGCTACAGTTGCAGCTCCCACCTCACAGATCATGTCTCCCCTTTCAAGGAGAGTAGAACCCTAAGGAACTTTGACTCCCTGCAAGCCATCCTGGACTCTCTGCAGAGCATGTCCATCCATCATCTGAAGAAGACATGGGGGAAAGTTTCCAGGTGCGTAGGCCTCTCCCATCAGAGGAGAGATGTGAAGGTGTCTCCCATATATATCTCATGTCCCCTCACCTCCTGGGAGGCAGCCTACTCTGGGAAAAGGCACTGGGCTGGTGGGTGGGGTCTCTAAGCCTCCCTGCCACCTCAGGCCACTAGCTCTGCTCCAGAATCAGTTTCCTTTAATGTCAGAGACTGCATTGAGCCCAATGGGATATATTCAAGTGTTACCAGCACCAGAACCCTATGCCCAGTTGAAACACAAACTGGTCAAAACAGAGCTGCTCCCTCCATAAGGGAAGGAGGCCCAGTGACTAACATGAGAGCCCTGCCCCAGTCCCAAGAGACCTTCCTGCTCAGAGGAACCCAGGGATATCCTCACCAAAGCAGTTTGAAACAAGAGATTGTCAATAGGAATTTTCCCTTAACCTCTGGTCAGAACAACAAGAGCACAGCTGCTCTGAGTACGTTTAAATTCTCTGTGGCAGGCAGAAGGGGAAGCCATGACAATCTCTGAGTGCATAAGAAGGAGTATTTATTGCAGAAGCCAGTGGCCATAAGTCATCAGACAAGGCCCTGATCATGTCACACAGCGTGGTGGCCAGGCTCTTCCAGGATAGGGTGCAGAGCTGGCTCATTGCTCAGGTCTCTGGTTTCCATGTTCCTCCCTGTGCTGGCTCTTACATTCTTGCAGGCTGTCAGGTAAAAGAGTGGTTTCATTTCCAAAGCAGCTCAGCCTGTCCTCGGGATGCTAGGGCACTGCTCCTGACACTGGGAGGGACACCTGAGTTGTGGCTCTTGGGAACTCACAAGTGACACTGAGTCCTGCAGTTACATCCGGTCCTGCCAGTGAAACACTCAGACCTTCATTCTGAGACAACCGGAAACAATTGACTGATTGACAGCAGAAGTGGAAAGGCTTGTTAACATGAACTCATTTTTCTGGACTTTGACCTCATGGAAAACATGTTTGGGTACAAAATCTCTCATTTTGGAAACTCAGGTTTTAGCTAAAAGTTTAATGATATCAGAAAATACAAAATATTCTCTTTAAGGGGAACACAATAAATGCCAGAAGTTTTCCTGGACATGTGTAATGTCCTGTAGTGAAATTCCACATGGAAACAAGAAAAAACTATAAGGACTAAAAAAATTAGAAAGTGGTGACTTTTTCCATCACAGTAAAATAAAACTTTTTTCTTCAAATATATTAGTACGTGATTTAAAAGAGGAGAAAACCATAGATAAGACAGCATAGCAAGAAGCTTAGAGAACGGACACGATGACTTGGAATAGAGTGGGAATAGAAAGAAATATAAAATTGTCAGCAGAGAGCCAGGCAAGTGAGTGTCCTAAGACTCTGCTGAGGAAGGAATAAAGCAGAATACACCTGTGGAGAAACAAGAAAACATGTGTGAGGATGAAGAAGGGAACAAATCTGACATATATGTGTGTCTGAATTTTATTGCTTTAATGAACTGTGATACAATTAGTTGAGTGTATTTGCTTCTGAATCCAGTGTCTTGCCAAAAAGCAATTTGATTGTAGGCCTGGGATGTATTTTTACAAGGACAATTTGGTTTAGAAAAAAATAAAACAACTACCCACTTTTAGGCAAAACCACTCCTGCTCCTCTTTCCAGGTGGATTATACAGGACACACTTTTTTCTCCCCACATTCAATACTCAACTACACCCATTATTTATATCTTGAGACCAATTTATTCACCTTTGCAATATTGCAATTGGTCTAGATACAATTATTTCTTTTTCAAAATAAAAGCAGACTTTTTTATTGCACAATATTTCACGGTTATAGGTGGAAAAGAGAAAAGTTTAAAATAAGTGATCATTCTCAAACTAAGTTGGAAATCATTATACATATCTTTCTATGTAGCCTTTCAGATATGCTCACTGTATATATAAGTATACACTTATCTATATTTATAAACCTCATCAGTCAGGTGCAGGGATTTTCAGGAGCAATTTAGCTGGATGGGGTTTGTGCATCACTGTGAGCTCTGCAAGTACACAGGGATTCTGCTGTGCCTCCGTTTATTTCTTGTGAGGAGTACTTTAGTCTACAGTGAACACGAACATTGTTCCTTTCAAAGGACCTGGCATGTGCTGAAAGACTGAACTGCTTCAGGCTGCTTCATCTAGGTTTTTATATCCTAGGCAGCTGATGGAAGGTGTGAATTAAGCTGTGCTTGTTTTCTGAAACCTTTTGAAGGCGGTGGAATTCCTAATCCAGCAAAGTAAGTGGCTTTATATTCCTTCCAAGTGGGTAACTTTCTAGAAATTCAGTTTTTAGAATCTAGAATGCATGTTCTGTTGTCATTCCAATTACTGGTGAGGAGAGGGCTTTAATTATTCATTATTGTTGATTTTCTGTTCCTTTAGTGAATGTGTGAAAGCAGCATGTACAGTCTCATGCTAGGGAGGCCAGTGACATAAAAACGGATTTTTTTTTTTCAGAGAGAAAGAGAGAGAGAGAGAGAGAGAGAGAGAGAGAGAGAGAGAAACATCAATGATGAGATAGGACCATAGATCGATCACCTCCTACACTCCCCACTTCTGGGGATCAATCATGTACCCTGACCCAGAATCCAACTATGACCTCCTGGTTCATTTGTCAAAGCTCAACCACATAGCCTCACCACCTTTACTGAAGAGATGTTGGAGAGATGTTGCACCACTGTGTGCTGTGAATGTTCTTCAGGGATTTGCTATGGGATTAGCAATCGTCATGGTGCTGATCCAGCCCAGTCACCTCCAAAGGGAGGAAAAGGTGAGTCCTGGTCCTGGGTCCTCTGTGAGTCCGCCTTTCCTCTTTAGGTGGGACAGTGACATAGGTGTGGCAGCCTGTGGGAACCATGCTAGAGTCACCAGATTCTCAAGGGTAATTAGAGTGTGAAAAGCCCTATCTACAGTACGCCGGATGGCCAAGGCCACTCTGAACATAGGAATCTTCATCAGGGTGTCCAAGGTCTATGTATGTGTACAGCAAGGTCAATATTTAGAAGGAAGCCTCTTTTGCCTAAATAGATCATACATAAACAAAACTTTTACCTAAGACGTAAGAGTTTCTCAAAAAGAGAGATTTTGTAGCCAAGCATATTTTCCATGAATACAAAGTCCAACAAGTGGAAGATGCATGGGATGGAGCCCAGGAGTGTGCTGGCCTGGACGTATCACATAGTCATTCCTATGTCCTGCCCCAGGAAGACTTCAACTACTCACCTTCCCCTTTTTTTCTAGGTTGATCTGATTGCACTGGAGGGCAGACAGCCCAGTACATCAGAAAGAGCCTCCAGGCCAGGACTAGGCCCCTATGCCCAATTTCTCATGGCACACAACTGCCAGGTCTCAGGAGTGGGTGGGAAACAGGGCAAGACGGGAATAGAACCCAGGCCTGACTGTGGCCTCCATAAGAGGGGGATATGGATAACTATGATGGGTAAGATGCCCCAGATCCCAGCGGAGGCTGCGCTGAGTCCTCAGGACTTAGTATGTATGGGGTTTTCTGTCCCAAAAGGCCAATCCTAGTAACCCTAACTCAGGCCCCAGGTCACCCACCTCCAGAAAATCCTCCATCCTAGTGTACAGCATCTTCAGGTCTTTCAGATATTTTCCAAGGCTGGGACACACTGGACAAAAAGTTGAGGTTGGGATGAACTTGACCTCTCAGGTGCCCCCATGCCCTTCTCTGAAAGCCTCCCACCTTCAGACACCTGAGCTTCACATGTGGAGCAGCCTAGGACCCTTACGTGCTCAACTCAATTGTCCCTTCCTTCACTCTCCAGTAGCTCCCCTCCCAGGAGCTTTTTTTGGCAAACCACAGCATTAGTGATCCCAGGCCAGGCCCATCCTCATAACCATCCTGCACTCAGGTCCCCCATAGGCCCCCTTGTAAACTTGTCAGGGAGGGTATCATGTTCTGTGGGGACAGGAGGTGGAACTGGAGGAGGAAGGCCTCCCTGTTGTGGCTTGGAGGGCTCCAGCTGGGAAGTCAGAGTCCCCTCTCCTCTGACCCTGGAGCGCCCTCCAGACAGGCTCACTCAGTTTCTTCTGCAGCCTCTTCTTGGATCCCCAGTGGTTCCACATCAGAGTGGCACACCTGGAGGGTTGCTTCCAAAGGGTGGAGGCAGGGTCATTGAGGTCATGCTCACCTCACCCCATTTCCCTCACCACCCTTGACCTCACACCCTGGATATCTGACCCAAGTCATCCGGTGCCAGTGTCACCTCAGCTCCAGCATGCTCTCATTCTGGAAGGCTCCCAACTACAATGATCACTGGCTGTGTGTGACCTTAGGCCTTGGCCTGGCATCCCTGACCTGTTCCCCTTTCTGGAATGTAGGAGACCTCCACCTGGCTTACAGGTTCTCCTGAGGACTCAGTGTCATTAATGTCATCATTATTCTCACCCTCAGCCTTTCAGGTGGGACAGGACAGGGAGCTCTGCACAGTCCTTTCCTGGCCTAAACTTGTGACCATCCTGTGAGACCTGCAATACAGGATAGTTACCCCTCCATGTCACTCATGAGGGGACAAAATGGCAGTGAGTGCTCGAGGGGCACAGAGCAAAGTCAGGATGCATACCCTTCTGTCTCTGGTCCCGCAAGTGGGACCTGAGGCCAAGCAGCCTTTTCGTTCTCCTGGTCTGTGAGAATTTCCTTGGCTCTTTGGTTTATATTGATAAAGAAACGTATGGGAAATAATCCTTCAAATTCCCCAAGTATCGGTACTACAGGCCTGAGCCTCAGAAGTACCCTTCAGTAGGCTGCAGAAGCAGCAGCAACACAGTCCAGGTGGGGGTTACTCTGTTTTTAAAGGACAAACACTGGTACATTTACACTAAAGCCATTGGCGGTCCAACAGTTACTACAGTCCTGGGAAATAACCCTGGTGCCTGCAAATTTCCCCACATACACAGCCACATTGTCTGCAGCCTCCTGAGAGCTTTCAAACTTATGTTATCTCTGTTATGCTTCTTAAGAAAGTGAGTATATAAGCCTATTTCTCAAAAGAAGTGGAAAAGAAAGTTTTACATCTATCTGACTACAAATCAAAGGTTTTCTGGATTTATAGAAATATTGGCAAGAAAAGTCAGGAGAAAAAGTACTTAGTTATAGGAATGAATGAACTAAAAATAATTATAGTTTTTGTTATTATTATTCTCATGGCAATGTGTGTGTTTGCATAAATCCAGTAAGAGTCTGATTTCTTCATAACAGGACATAAGTCAGTTTCTAATTGGAGCTTTATTAACCCAAAACTTTACTGGAAGGTCATGTCTGAGCGAGACATTGCCAGGACTCTGGATGTCACCAGCAACCTCTAAAGAACGAACATTGACTTTGAAGCTGAGAAGTCCCTTGGATAATTAGCCTGGTACCCTGCTTGGTCATGTGGTTCATGATCGTCTTTCCAGATAAGGAAGGAAGGTTACTTTCCTGAGAGATGGCATGAAAGGAACCCCAAGACACATGTGGGGACCTCAAGAAGGTGAGGAATATGCCAAAACTTATAGTTATGGAGGCAAAGCCTCATGGCAACTGTGTTGCATGGCTTCTTTGCCCTGGATATAAACATTTTCATGAGATTCCAGCAAAGAATTAAAAAAAAAAATAGCCTATGTTATCAAGGGTTATTCTTGTTGTCTTTATGCAAACAACCAGGCCAAATTATAATTAGACGAGAGGCCCGGTGCATGAAATTTGTACACGTGGGTGGGGGGGAGCTGGGGTGTGGGGGGTGTCCCTCAGGCCAGCCTCCACCCTCTCCAATCTTGGACCTCTCGAGGGCTGTCCAACTGCCCGTTTAGGCCCGATCCTGGTAGGACCAGGCTTAAACAGGCAGTCGCACACCCCTCTCAAAATCCAGGACTGCTGGCTCCCAACTGCTCGCCAGCCTGCCTTCCTGATTGCCCCTAACCACTTCTGCCTGCTAGCCTGATCACGCCTTAACCACTCCCCTGCCAGCCTGATTGATGCCTAACTGCTCCCCTACCAATGTGTTTGCCCCTAAATTCCCTCCCCTTTAGGCCTGGTCAACCCTAACTGCCCTCCCCTACAGACCTGGTCCTCCCAACTGCCCTCCCCTGCAGGCCTGGGTCCCACCAAACTGCCCTTCCCTGCAGGCCCGGTCACCCCTAACTTCCCTCCTATGCCGGCCTGGTCACCCCTAACTGCCCTCCCCTGCAGGCTTGATTGCCCCCAACTGCCCTCCCTTGTAGAGCTGGTCCCTCCCAACTGCCCACCCCTGCCAGCCATCTTGTGCCGGCCATCTTGTGTCCACATGGGGGCAGGATCTTTGACCACATGGTGGCAGCCATCTTGTGTGTTGGAGTGATTGTCAACCTGGATATTACTCTTTTATTAGATAGTATAGAGGCCTGATGCATGGTTGGGGGCCAGCTGGTTTCCCCTGAAGGGTATCCCAGATCAGGGTAGGGGTTCTCTTGGGGTGTGGGGCAACCTGGGAGAAGGGTCTGTGGTGGTTTGCAGGCTGGCCACGGCCCCTGGTGACCCAAGCAGAGGCCCTTGTGTCTGGGATTTATGTTTCTTTCTCAATGGAAACTTTGTAGCCTGGAGCGGAGCCAAGCCTCCTGCTCGCTCCGTGGCCAGCAGCCATTTCTTTTGGGGTTTGTGTATCTTGTATAATTAAAACTTTGTAGCCTGGAGCAGAGGCCTAGGCCAGCCAGGGCTGCAGAAGCTTTGCTTCCTCCATTGCCGGGATCAACCCTTGCCTCCTGCTCTTTCTGGCTCAGTAGCTGACGCCATTTCTGTTTGAATTTGTTTACCTTCTATAATTGAAACTTTGTAGCCTTGAGTGGAGGCTTAGGCCAGAACAGCAGGTGGAAAGCTTGGCTTCCTTTGTTACCGGGGAAACCCAAGCCTCCCTCCTCCTCTCTGTGGCTGTAGCCATTTTGGTTGGAATTATTTGCATATTTGCTCAGGATTGGCTGGTGGGCTTAGCTTGTGGGTGTGGCTTGTAGGTGTAGCAGAGTTAGGGTCAATTTGCATATTACTCTTTTATTAGGTAGGATTTAATACAGTAAATAAATTGGTCTTAATTTGGCTCTAAAATGAAAATGAGAGTGATTTTAGAAAGAAAAATTGTATTTCAACAGGAAATTATTAGAACGGATGTGTTTTTTTTCTTCCATAGACCTTTTGTCATCATTCTTGTTGTTCTAACTTTTGCACAATAATACTACATTGTATAACACTGTTTTTCTCCACCAGGTTACAAGCCCTACAGGCACCTAGGGAATACCACCCTAGGCAACATTGCCACCTCCTTCAATGCCCAGGCCTCATCATTCCTCTGATGGAGAGCAAAGATCTCTTGGCTCTGAGAGGAAACTTCGAGCCTATTCAGCAGGAATTGGTTTCAGAAGAGTTGTGAAGTCCCCTTTCCCTGAAAGAATTCAGAGCTAAGATCCTTGAGGGGGGGATGTGGCAGGCAGTTAGACAGACACATGCAGAGCTAGGACCATGGGCCCACTTGATGAGAAATCTATGGGGCCCTGAGACGTACTTCTCACCACTCTAACTGCTCTGAAGCTGGCAATGGAGGAACCTATGTAGGACTGAACTTGAATTCTATTTGGAAAGAATGCATAGTCTTTGTGTAATAGAAGGCATAGGGCATGGAGATGCATTTTGAAGGAAAGAGAAAGTGGGTTCTAAAGCTGGTTGTTTCTGAAAGTTGTAAGGTTTGTAAAGAAAGGTTTGTGAAAGTTGAAGAGATATCTCAAAAGGAAATTGTAGGTATACTCAATTATAAATCTAATCAGAAAAAATGAATCTAAAGTAAACTCACACAGAATTTGTTTGGTTCTTTCCAGTCTTCAGACTTAAAAGAGGGAATCTCCACATAGCAGAGGTGAAATTAGTGGCCCTATAGCAATAGAATTAATTTAAAAATAAAATTAAGTATAGTATAAGGTTGATAGATATCAACCAACTTACCTAATCAGAGCGGGAGGAATGATGGGGGGGACCTATAATCTGATAGATTGAGCACCTGAATTAATCTGAAAAGCAATCATTATTTTAAATCTTAGAACACAAATGCTTATGTGAATAGGGGGTTAAGTTTCTCATATATGATCAGGGGCTTAAGTTTTTCTTACAGTTTCCTTTTCAAGGCATTTGCAAAGCAATTGAGGAGGTGACTCAGATGTGAATCCATCAAGCAGAACCCATAAGCAGAGTCAGACCGACCCACCAGGATTCAAGACATTATCTCATCAATATCATCTCATCACTTGATGACTAAAGGACAATAGCTGAAATCCACAGACCACCAGGTCTGCCTCACCCTACCCCCTTTCTCTGTATAATCCTATCCCCTGTGTCTTGCTGGGGAGACAGGATTGGATGCTTGTAAGAGCCCTGTCTTCTGGGTGGCTAGCCTTCCCAGTAGACGCCTAATATGGTTCAACCCTTCCTTCATTATAGGACACAGTGTCAGGCAGCCTGAGCCCAACAGGGCTTTTCCCGGGAACATAACTAACCTCGCCATACCAGCCAGGAAGAAATATTTTTCACATTAGATGTAGACATATTAGCAAACAGAGACATAACATGCTTTTAAATTGTGGAGTGTATATTTACATGTGTTTAGAATATCTGAAAAGGTCTATAAAAGTATGAATAATTATTTTCAATTTAGTATGTGGGTGATTTTCACTTACTTTAATCCTTTCTCTTTCCTACCTATAATCATGAATTATTTTTATAATTAAAAAACCTATTTTGGAATAAAAATAGTATCCAGTCCATTTTTTTTTTTATTGTAAAGAAGAAAATACTGGTCTAAAGTTATCAATTGCTTGGGTATTAAGCATTGAAGATGGGGATAAAGAAGTTTGCCCAGAATAATCTTCCCAGAAAGACAAGCAGTTTAGGTTTGACCTAACAGTTGTGTAATAGTTTCTGAACCAAGTAGTACTCGTAGAAAAAAATCCCATGCATGGCCATCAAATTGCATTGAGGCAAGACAAGCGATTCAGAGGCAGATACACTCGATTAATTGGACATACGTATCAGAAGATTAATATAGCACAAATATCTCTTTTGTGTCCTGTTTCATTTCCACATATTTTTTTCTTTTTTCTATATTGGTCTGTTTTGCTTTATTCGTTTCTCAGCAAGGTTATAAAACTGAATTGCCTTGTTCTGTACTATTTTATTTTTATTCCTATTTCCACTGTATTCAGCCTCATCTGTCCATGTTTCTATTTGGGTAGTTGGGGGGGGGTCTTCTTGCTACTCACTGTCCTCATGTTTGCATTTTTCTACTCTTTAACAACTCATTCTTACATAGTTTAAGAAAAACAACTATTTTAATGTGCTATGAAAAGTCACAACTTCCTAATTTGTTTCAGCTGTTAAACATTTTCATTGTTAGTACTAAATGTTTTACAAGTTCTCTTTGCCTTATCTTTAAATTTTTGTTTTCCTGCTTTTAGTCTTCCACATTCCATTTCTTACCTTATTTCAACTTTTTCTCTACTTGTTTGCTTTCTCCTTTCTCTCCTCTTACCTCCCTAAATACCTTGCTATGTGGCTCTAGGTGTGCTGTGTAATCCCCAGGCCTGTAATTAATAACTGTTCCCCACACACAATGTTCCCAAGGGTCATTGCTCAAAATATCACCTTACAATCATAGTAGGAAACACAAGGAAGGTCCAGCCACAACATTTGGTTTTCATAGGCTGAGAACAGCAAGAAGAATGAGGTAAGCAACCTGATCAAACTATGTGAAAATCCCTACACATAAATATTCTGCCACTGGTGCCCCATTGACTCCTATTGCTGTGCTGGTATTTTAATAGTTTATTGATGTTTTTGAGAGAGAGAGAAAGGGAGATGAGCGATTGGGGATTGAGCCACAATCCGGGCATGTGCCCTGACTGGGAATTGAACCAGCCACCTCTCAGTGCATGTTACGATGCCAAGCCAGCTGAGGGCACAGCAGCCAGAGCTGTGCTGGTATATTTAGAAACCTACTGTGGGCATCTCAAATTTTACAGCTACCAGCCTCTATCAAGTGCTTTTCACCCTTCCTCCTGTTTGAAATATTCTTCCTTCCTATGGAGTGTATCTCAGAGGACTTGCCTCTGGTTCAGTTCCATCATTACTATCTCCTAGTTCCTTATCATCCAAACAAGCATTGCAGATGTGGAAATGTACACATACCTAGCAAAATGTATGATACTTAAGGTGCTGTTCTTAAAAACAATAGTTAGTATTGCCTTATTTTAAGAAAAATTGAACTAAGCGGTAAAAGTTCCCATAAGACAGATTTTGGATCCAAACCTGCTTTCCATGAGGACAAAGTCCATGAAAATGCAAGGGGCAGCAAATGAGATCATTTTCAGAATCATTTCCACTGCTGCTGGCAATCCTTCAATGACTTCCTTTGCTGTCAGATTCAAGTTCAAATCCTGAAAATTAGTTCTTTGACTCTTCCGCCCTCTAGTGGATAAGACAATGTATCTCACAATTTCTGTGCTTATTTTCCATTTGCATACCACCTTCACAAAATGTCCAAGTCTACTGGCCATTTCTTATGTGTGTTGTTTGTCGGAATTCAGTACATGGGATGCATACAAGCCTTTGACAGGCACATGCAGTGAGCCTATGTTCCTTACCTATGTACTGTCTCCTGTTTTATGCAATGATCTTTACTCTGCTCTTAGCTCTCATTGCAATGTGAACATAGTAAAAGAATGATGATTGTTCAAGAGGGAAAACAAATCAGTGGCATATATTAGGGGGTTCATAAACAGTTGTTTATACTTAGAAATGGAGTGTATCAAAGGTAAAACTTCAGAGGATGGCAGCATCATGGTGGCATAAGACATACCTTACTTTTGTCCCTTTAATCCCCAACAACCATTCACTGAGAAGAAGAACATTTCGGCATCCATGCAGGGACACCAAGCAGCTCATGGGAGCTGTAGGATCCAGCTTACTCCCAGGGTAACAGGCAGGCAGACCTGGGCCCAGGCCTCTCCGTGGACCTAGCAATGCCTCCGATCCAGCTCCAGCCCCGCTCAGCCCTGGCCTGGAGCCCCTGCACACAGTCTTAGACAAGCACCCATCACCTAGAGAGGCTTCCTGGGCGTCCAGGTTTCTAGGGGGAGAGTGTCAGCACACCGTTTTAGCAATAACAACAACAACAACAACAAGAAGAAGAGTTTGGCTTTCCCAGCTGTGCAGGACTCCACCCTGAGGTCTGACTGTGAGCAGCATTACTGGGTGAAGAAGAGGCTGGGAGAGCAGCTGGGAGACCCATGAAAGGGTCTAAATAGGATGCTGTTCCTACTAGCTGCATCACTGGACACATTGCCATGGACCCCTGATGGCACACAGAACCCCCAGAGCCGGGCAAGCCTCGCCCAAACATCCACATGTGGCCAGCGCCTTCTGTGTCCTCCTGCGGGCCTGCAGCAAGCCTGAGCTCAGGCAGAGGGCTAGGCGCTCAGGAGGAAAGCTGTCCCTAGTATTCAGGCCAAGGAGCATCCACCAATGTGAGCTTTAGCATCACCTTTGGGAAAGCAACCCTAAATTGAAGAGCCCAAACTATAAAATCCTTAAAAAGAAAATACAGGGTACATATCGTGCATTGTCTTAGATTGGAAAATCTTCAATAGAAACTCCAAATCACAAGTAAAATAGATCTCATACATGCGCCTGACTTTTGTGCATCAAAGGAACCGGAAGGAGAAAACAGACAACTCACTGAATGGGAGGAGATATTAGCAAAACCTATATCAGGGAAGGGTCTAATACTTCCTAGAGATGAGGAATTCCTGCAACCTGTGATGCTGAGAGCTGTGTGTCAAATTGGCTGGGCTATGGTACCCAGTAAGTTGACCAAACACATCCACAATCAGCTAACTTTGGAGGTCAGTACCCTTGGAAATGGGAGTGGGTCTGTTCCTCAGCTGAAAAGCTTAAGAGTAAACATTAAGTGCTCGCCAGTTTGGCTCAGTGCATAGAGCTTTGTCCTGCAGACTGAAGGGTCCCAGGTTCTATTCCAGCCAAGGTCACATGCCTGGGTTGCAGGCTCAATCCCCAGTGGGGCGTATGCAGGAGGCAGCCAATCAAAGATTCTCTCTCATCTTTGATGTTTCTATCTCTTTCCCTCTCCCTTCCTCTCTAAAATCAGTCAAAATATATATTTAAAAAAAGAGCAAAAATTAAGGTTCCTTGGTGAAGAAGAAATTCTGCCTCATATGACAGTATGAAATTTTGCTGAGTTGTTTGTAAATATTTCTCTCTTTTCATTATCCAGCATGGCCAGAGAGCCATGTAGTTCCTGAGTAGGGGGCTGCTGGACATTGAGAAAATGAAAGAAAGAGACAGACACAGAGACAGAAGAAAAAAGCTGGAGCTTGATGGGAGCACTGTCCTCGAACAGGGACAGGCACCGAAACCCAGAGCCAAAACAGCGTGTTGATTTTATACAGCAAAAACCAGGAACTTTTACTAAAAGTCAAGACAAAAGAGATTATGTGCATTCTTGGGAGGGCCTGAGTGGTATTCATTCCTGGTGCTTGGCTGGATGTAAGTTAACAAAATCCACCCCCTGGCACCTGGTCTGAAGGTCAAGCTGAAAACACTCCTGCCTCTGGCAAAGCATGTTTCCCGGACATGGCTTTGGCAATGCCACTGGATTCAGATGAGGATAATTAAAGAAATGCTCATGTGCCTTCCCAGGCGCTCTCTACAGCTGTTAGTCTGCTGGCCTGCCTTACATGTTTCACACGTGTCAGCCCATAACAACAAGAATACTTTCAGGCCCCTCTGTGGCTAGACAGCTCTGCTTTGGTCTGCTTCCCTCTGAGCTGCACTGGTCTGCTCTGTCCGCTCTTCTTAGACATCATCTGTGTTTCAGCTCCAGTCCAAGAAGCAGACTTCTGTCAAAGGGGAAGCTGCACTCCCCCAGCCAGAGGGGAGGTGGTGCAAATAGACAGAAGTCCAGCCCTGAGACTTTTGCAAAGGAGGGGACCAAATCCTGCTGCCCCTCCCATGGACAAAGAAGCCTTGGGGAGAATTGTGAGACAGGTGGGGGTGTTTTCCCTTCCCTCCTGGTTTTCAGGGCTCACCAGGAAGAGTCCCAACTGCTCCTCGCTCTAGAGAAGGGGGAGCAGCCCTGTCTCCTGAGGACCCAGCAGTCGACCTGCTGGTGATGAACAGGTTGCCTTGCCCACGGGGACACTCACTGACACGGATCTTCTTGACCTTTAGTGTTCTTTTGTCTACCTAGGACGGGGGACCCAGTATGCAGGATGGGGTGTAATTGCAGGACTGAGGGGCACTTGTGAGCTCCCAAAAGCCACACCTCAGGTGTCCCGCCCAGTGTCAGGAACCCTAGGAATTGCTACACAGCAAGGTCTGCGGAAGACCAGGGAGCCAAGGACACAGGTTCTCTAGACTGACCAACAGGGACAGTCTACACCTACCCTCACCCAACTTCCTGCCCAGACTCACCTTTCCTAGCTGAGCTGCTCCAGGGCCCAGAACCAGGCCCTGAATGGCTCCTGGGGAACAATTTGATATTTCTGGGCAGACTCCTGCAGCACTATCTCCTCCTTTACATTCTGCTTCAGGGCCCAGAGGGAAGGAGAGGATGCAGACACTGCCTGAGGTGGGGTGAGGGATGGGGCAGGGGCCCGGTCCTGGGTTTTGCACACATGGGCACCCTCCATCCCTCTAATTCCATGCAGGCATTACACGTGCTCAGAGTTGGGCATCCACAGCCCTTCTCCTAGGAAATTATCCTTGATGCCATTTCTACTAGCAGACACCAATTGGAGGGTTCTCCCACTTCTGTTCTCAAGCTCTCCCAGTAAATGGAAGACACAGGGGATGGAATGTGACAGCAAGGGCTTCTCTGGTTGTCACCCCCCTTCCCCAAGTACATGGTAAAGTGCCCCCTGGCCAGGACTTGCCCCTATGCCAACCCTTGTCATGTTCCATTATCACCAGGTCCAGAATGCTGCAGAAAACAGGGAAAGACAGGATTTGGATCTAGACCAGGCTCTGGGCTGCAGAGGAAGGGGACAGATCAGTTTGATGGGCATGTTGCACCAGGTCTCAGGGGCAGCTGTGCTGAGAACTGAGGGTTCCATATGAGGACTCTGTGACTCCAAAGGGAAATCTTGGTCACCCCAGGTCAGGCCCTTGTCACCCACTTCCAGATAATCCTCCATCCTAGTGTCCAACATCTACAAGGTCAATGAGAAATTTGCCAAGGAAGGGAACACAGTGGGTAAAGAGGGTGAGGGTGAGATGAGCCCCAGCTCTCAGGTGACACACAAACCCTCCCCGGGAAACCTTCCACCCTCAGCTTTTTGCCCCCCTCCCCCCACCCCATCCGGGGTTGCCATGTGGAATGGCCCAGAACCCTTACGGAGTCCCCTCAATTGTGCATTCCCTCACTCCAAGACTCCTCATAATCACCCGCAGGACCTCCTTGGGCAACTCGCAAGGTCAGTGGTCCAGGGCCAGCCCTAACCCCATATCCATCCTGCACCCACCTCTTCCAAGCTCACCCTTTGGTCACTTCTAAGGGAGGGTTTCAAGTTCCATGGAAACAGGAGGCGTGGCTGGAGCACGAAGGCCTCCTTCTCTTGACTTGGAGGCCTCCAGCTGGCAACTCAGACACCCTTCTCCTCTGACCCTGGAGTGTTCCCCAGACAGGCTCATTGCCCTTCTTCTGTAGCCTCTATTAGGACCCTCGCGTATTCAGCATCAGAGTGACACACGTGGAGGTTGGCTTCAGCCAGGGAGGGGGGCGGGGTCATTGAGCTCATGCTCACATCACCCCATTACCCCCAACACACGTGACCTCATACACTGGACATCTGACCCAAGTCAGCTGGTACCAGTGCCACCTGGACTTCAGCATGCTCTGGTTGTGGACGGCTCCCATCTGTAAGGCTCACTCGGTGTGTGTGACCTTGGGCCTGGGCCTGGCCTCCCTGATCCATTCTCACCTTGGAAAGAGGGTGACCTCTGCCTAGCTCCCATGTTCTCCTAAGGACTCAGTGTCATTCTGTCATCATTGTTCTCACCCTCAGCCATTTAGGTGGGACAGGGCAGGGAGCTCTGCACAGTCCTTTCCTGCCCTGAACTCGTGACCACACTGTGAGGCCTGTAGCATGGAATGGTCACGCCTCCATGTCACTCGCCAGGAGATGGAGGCCAACAGAGGGACAGTTATGTTCTTAGACTGTTCCGGTACTGCTGACTGTGATCATCCACAGAGCCCCAATTCCCTCTCTCATCTCTGATGATTTTAGTAAATGCATCACTGGTACCTCCTTCACTCTTACTTCGTCATAACTCTTAGTTCACTACCATATAATGACCTTCCAACACAACACATTCTAAGCCCTTAGACATCTTGTGTGCCATTCAGTGTGGGAGCAGCATGATGGAAATAAAAGAGCCAAGTTCTTGAAGTGTACTGGGGGCTGGGGTGGTGCTTATGGGAGAGTCAACTCAAATGCCCGTAATCTCAAGGGAAGCGCAAGAAGCAATTGGAGGTTCCTGAGCAACACAATGATGCTTGGGAGAGACCCATTCAGTGTGTGGTTCCACGAACTGGGCAGACAGGAGGATGGCTCCATTGCAAGTCACGTGGCCCATTTAGAATTGGGAATTAAACACAGTGTGCACTGCCCTTATATAGTTAAGGGCCAGGCACACAGGAATACCTGCTGCTTATGCTTTGTTACAGGAAGATGACACACTGGAGCAACAGCAGTAAAGTAAGAATAGGCACCACAATGAAAGGTTAATTCATGGTAAACGGGTCCGGACAGGCTAGGGGCTGGGTGCTTTGTCCTCCCTTCTGTGAAGAATGAGGCTGGATACACATTCTCCATCAGATCAGATCAGGAGTTACCTAGAGCACTTTGCAACCAGAGCCCAAACCGGGGGCTCAGCTGGGATGTTTCCACTTTGCTGGTCATCTATGCATATGCCCAAAGCAGCCTCAACTATCACCCCGATCCCACAAACCTTCACATCATCCTACACACAACATTACCTCTTCACCATTTGTCTCTATCTCTGCTTTACCTTTTGAGCAGAGCACGCAGCACATCCTGACTTCACGGTATGCATGTGCTGGCTGGTTTGACTCTGTCATACAAACATGCCATCAGGACATGCTCTTTGCTTGAGCACTGTGCTTCTAGTGCCTGGCCCATAGGAGGTGCTCAACACATACCCGATAAAGGGGCCAGTGAATGAATTCCTCTTAACCCAATCTACTGATCTGAAAAGTCCCCAATCAATTTTCCAAGGGAATTTGATGAAATGGTTCTAAATGCATACTTACTAAAATATAAAATGTGCTTTTTTGAAACAAATTTTATTTGCAGGAAATGATTCAAAATGAATTGAATAAATGTTCACAGGTACCTATACAACAAAGATCAACAGAGAGTTATTCATAAAGTAGAGAAGAAAATAATTTTAAGTCCATTAACTACGACCAAATTGTATAATTTATGATGAAGCAGGAGAAAAGATACCAGAAGATATCATTTTTCAGACAGAATTTTAATATTGCTAAATACTTTACTAAACATAAACATAACAAAAATTATTTATAACTATGGTTAAGGGTATATTTACAGGTATTGTGACTATATATGAAAGGGTAAATTTAAAAATATAGTTCCCATTTAGTGTATGAAACTGCTATAACGTTCAGAATAATTTCCACATCTGCAGGAAACCAATGAATTTCTTCGATCAGTTTTTCCCCTGGCCACCTAGGACTATGGCTCCAGCTGGCATGACCGGATGTAACTGCAGGACAGAGTGGCACCTGTGAGTTCCCAGGCCTCCGGTGTCCCTCCCAGTGTCAGGAGCCCCAGGAATTGCTACACAGCAAGGTCTGTGCGGGGATCAGGGAGCCATGGACAAAGGTTCTCTGGACTGACCAGCAGAAAGCGTCCACTCCTACCCTTGCCCAACTCCTGCCAGGCCTCACCTCTCATTTTCATTGAGCCGCTCCAGGGCCCAGAACCAGGCCCGGAATTGCTGCTGAGGTTGGATTTCGTATTGTTTTGCAGCCTCCTGCAGCACCACTATCTCCTGCAGAATTTTGTCCACCTGGGGCCAGAGGGAGGGAGAGGATGCAGATGCTGCCTCAGTGGGAGTGCAGAGTGGAGCCGGGGCACAGCTCTAGGTCTTTGAACACAGGGGAACCCTCCTTCCACCTAATTCCACCCAGGCCCTTCCTGTGCTCAGAGATGGGCATCAACAGCCCTTCCTCTAGACGGTTATTCTTGATGCCACTCCCGTGTCCTCAGCCATCAAACGGAGGGTTCTCCCACTTCCGTTATCAAAATCTCCCAATAAATGGAAGATGCAGGGGGTGAAGCCCCTATGTGTGCTGGCCAGGGTGTGTCTGATTCTCACTCCCCTCCCCTGCTTCTTTGGAGGTTGTCAGAGGCTCAGGTTTTTTTTTTTGTTTTGGTTTGGGATTTTTGGTGGTTTTTTTTTTTTTTTTTTTTTTTTTGTGTGTGTGTGTGTGTGTGTGTGTGTGTGTTTTCTTGTTTTCTTTTTTCTATGTTGATCTGTTCTCCCTAAAAGGCAGACATCTAAGGTCCATCAGAAAGAAACACCTGGCTCGGACTAGCCCCTTGTGCCCACCTTTTTCATGTTACACTACCATTAGGACCTAGGAGGGGGTGGGAAACACTAAAAAACAGAACTTGGATCAAAGCCAGGTTCTGGGCTCCAAAGGAGGGTGTAACAGATGGCTATGATGGGCCTGTCTCTCCAGCTCCAAGGGGAGGCTGTGCTGAGAACTCAGGGCTCAATATGGGGCTCTATGTCCCCCAAGGTCAATCCTGGTCACCGCAGGTCAGGCCCCAGTTAACCCACCTCCAAATCATCTTTCATCCTCGTGTCCATCATATGCAGAAGACTCAGGTATTCTCCCAGGAAGGGAACACACTGGGCAAACAGGGTGAGGGTGGGATCAGCCCCTGTTCTCAGGTGTCCCACAGACCCTCTTCTGAAAGCCTCCCACTCTCAGCCACCTGACCACCCCAGGGTTCTCATGTGGAGCAGTCCAGGTGCCTTAGGGCCTCCACTCAATTGCCTCCTCCCTCACTCTCCAGGAACCCCTCTTGATCACCTCCCAGGATGTCCTTTGGGCAAATTACAGGGTCTGTTTTCCTGGGCCAGACCCACGCCCATGTCCATCCTACACTCAGCTCCCCCAGGCCCTCCTCTTGGCCACATCTAAGGGACGGTTTCAGGATCTGTGGAAACAGGATATGGGGCTGGAGGAAGAAAGCCTCCCTCTCTTGACTTGGAGGCCTCCAGTGGGGAGCACAGAACACCCTCTGCTCTGACCGCGGAGTGTTCCCCAGACAGGCTCACTCACCTTCTTGTGCAGCCCCTTCCTGGATCCTCGGAGGTGGAACATCATAGTGGCAAACCTGGAGGGCTGCTGCCGCCAGGGTGGAGGGCAGGGTCATTGAGCTCATACTCACCTCACCCCACTTCCCCACCACCCCTGACCTCACACCCTGGACATCTGACCCAAGTCAGCTGATACCAGTTCCACTCCAACTCCAGCATGCTCTGATTCTGGATGCCTCCCAGCTACAATGCTCACTCAGTGTGTTTGACCTTGGGTCTGGGCCTGACCTCCCTGACCCATTCCCTCCTCTGAAAGTGGGTGACCTCCACCTAGCTCACAGATTCTCCCGAGGACTCAGTGTCATTCCTGCCATCATTGTTCTCGCCCTCAGCCCTCGAGGTAGGACAGGGCAGGGAGCTCTACACAGATCTCTCCTGCCCTGAATTCATGACCACCCTGTGAGGCCTGCAGCAGTGAATGGTCGCCCCTGCGTGTCAATCACAAGGAGAATGACTGGCATCGAGTGCTCTAGGGGCACAGTAGGAAGTCACAGAGAGAAAACCCCTCTGTCTCTGGTCTATCCAGGGGGACCTGAGGCCAAGCAGCTCTTTTGTTCCACCTGCTCATGGACCAAACAGATCCCTCTTCCTGGTATTCGGGACCGAGAGGGTGAACATTTCCAGAGAATCTTTAAGTGACAAACTACCATAGCCTGTGCAGTGCCCCCATTCCTCTTGCCCTCCTCTCTGCAGACCTCCAGGCTCGCTCTACCTTGATGAACTGTTTCCTGCTCAATGAGTTGTCTTCCTTGAAAAGTTTTTTAACTGTAACTGCGCGCCTCCTGAAGAGATGGAAAGAGGAAAGACATGTTTAGGAAAAATGGGCGAGAAGGGTTAACAGCATATTCCTTTTGACAATCTCATGTTTCCTACTGCCTTGGTGAGGGTATTACTGGGTTCCTCTGAGCAGGAAGGTCTCCGTCGGATTGGGTAGGGCTCTCATGCTGGTCTCTGGGCCCCCTACCCATATCGAAGGAGAAGTTCTGTTTTTACCACTTTGGGTTTCAACTGGGCATAGGGTTCTGGTGCTGGTAACATGAAAATCTCCCATTTGGCTCAATGCAGTCTCTGACATTGAAGGAAACTGACTCCTGAAGCAGAGTTAGTGGCCTGAGGGGTCAGAGAGCCTTAGAGACCCAGCCCACAAGACCAGTTTTTGTCCTCAGGGTTGGCTGCCTCCCAGGAGGTGAGGGGACATTGGGAGGCATATGGGAGACACCTTAGCAGGCTTGCTGTGATGGGAGAGGCCTACGCACCTGCAAACTTTCCCCCACGTCTCCTGCAGACGATCGATGGAAACGCTCTGCAGAGCGGCCAGGATGGCGTGCAGGGAGGAAAAATTCCTTAGGCTCCTGCACTCCTGGGGAAGGGGAGACATGTTCTGTGAGGTGGGAGCTGCAGCTGTAGCTTCAGGCACCCTTGATTGACAGCTCCTCTTGATAGGACAGATGCTCAGGGTGCGCACTTTTAGCACCCAAAGACCAACCCCCAGAAAAAGGAGGATCCCAACGCAACCCAAGGAAGGAGCCAGGAAGGAAGTGAAACTCTCACCATGGGGACTGGGTGGGTCAAAGTCTGAGGGACCCAGACAGAGAGGACCTGGAGGCTGTGCTGGGGATCTGATCTCAGTCCTCAGTCCTGAGAGCTGTCTGAGCAGCAGATGCATTTTTCAAGGGTCCGCGCAGGGATGCTGCTGGGCTTCCCCTAACATACCTTGGCCACCTTAATCCAGTGCTCCACCACTTTGGCCCTGTCCTGGGCCATCAAGCTTGGGTCCCCAAGGCAGGTGGTGATCACACAGGTAGCCACGTGGTTGAATTGATTGACAGTGGCACGGACAGTGGATACCAGGTGCCCCTTGCTAGGCTCGATCCTCTGAGACCAGACAGAGCCCAGGCACTGGTGGGGCAGCACCTTCTTAAACAACTCCTGGGAAGAAAGGGGAGTGTCACCCAGCCCTGCCACACACCAGTTCAGGGTCCCCAGTCCCTGAAGGAGACACTGGACAAGACTGAAGCTCAGGAAGCTCAGGATTTGACTGAGCCTTGGATTCCATGGGAGTCATTCTCTGTCCACCCAGGGCACCCAGCACTGGATGACCCAGGGGCCAAGACTGGTGGGGAAGGGACAGGAGCATCTGCCTCCAGCCCATCCTCAGTGACTCCAAGATCCAGGAAGTGGCTTACGTCTGCTCACCCCAAGAGGGCATCTTCCAGCATCTGACACCCCTCTGGACCAAATCCACATTCAGTGGACATTCCCCTGTGACAGCTACAACCACAGCTGTTTGTCTCGCTTGGTGTTAAACACACATCAGGGGCCTAATAAGTGCTGAGGCTGCTGAGCCTATGGACTCATGAATGGGCGGCCCATGGATCTGGCTGCAAACAGTTAGCTCCCTGTCCCACTAACAGGGCCAGGCCCCACCCAGCTTTCTGTCTCCTCTCCCTCCTTTAATCTGCACAGCCACTCTGTGCAGCAGGGCCTGGGGTGCCCACCTCCACAGCCCACAGGGGGTTGAGAAAGTTGTCCAGGACCCATGGGTGGTAAAGAGGTTGAGCTGCGATTTGCATCAAGATCATAGGAGTTGGGATCAGGGAAAGGCAGGTTGGTGCGGCCAAGGGCAGATGGAAGTCCTGTCACTCCCACCCTGAGAGACCAAGACTCACTGCATCCATTGATGTTAGTTGCTCGGCCACCAGTCTTGGAGGGAAGGTGAGGATGGGAAGCTTCTCCTCCTTAGGGGTCACAGCCCTGGGGTAGTCAGTTGTTGGGGATGGAGCTGGCTCTGTTGTTGGCATTCGGATCAGAGCTGGTGCTCCAGATGGCTCCAGCACTATCACACCTGGACCAGGCTCTAGCCCAGGAGCAGGCCCTTCCTCAGGCTCTGGGGTGTGCTTGAGCTCTTTAAGTGGTTCTAGAGCAGGTTAAAGAGACAGGTACTTGCACGTGCCTCACTTTCCCGTGCATTTCCACACACAGGAAAGATGTGACTGCCTTTAAGGGAAGACTGGCCCATGAAACACCCCAACCCCTGCCCCACTCACCCAATTCTCTTCCCAGACTACAGTCCCTTTACCTTCCCACTGTGCCTCTGTAGGCTCCAGTTGCTCCAGCTCCACCCAAAGACTTCTTACGAGGCCCACTGGGTGTTTGACAGGGAGGCTGTGCAGCACCAAGGCCTGCTTTAGAATGAACCAGGGGAACATGAGGGGCTGGCCAAAATGTTGTATCAGGTCCGGCCAGGTTCCCATCACAGAAGCGGTGGCCCTGGGGAGAGGCAGGTGGGGAATAGAGTCAGGGTCCTGGTCTTTCCTTCCACTCTGCCCTCCCATGACACCCTTATTTAGGACTGAGCCTCTGTGCAGGCCACTCCCCATCCAGAGGAGAGTCCCATGCCAACCCTTTGTGGCTGTCATGGTTGGAGCATTCGTGGCATCTAGCAGGTTTAACACGGAGTCTGTGTGAGACTCTTCTTCCCACTGGCAGCTCTTCTGAAGGTCCTGTACGCTGTCCACCCCAATCCTCCATACCCCTGGGCATCTGGGCTGAGGACTGAAACAGACTTGTAAGCAGCCTGCTCACCACCATCCTGTTCTGAGTCCGCCCGTGGGGGTCCAAGGAGATGGGTGTGGAGAGGGGCAGGCAGAGTGAGATGGCTCTGTGTTGAGAATGGGACTTTGAGGGTCAACTATGCCCAGCCTTCCCTCTGGGTTAACAAGGACCCCATCCACTGTCCTCTTTGACTCATGTCTTCTTGCGGAGGAGCCACCAGAGCTCAGCCCTCCCTTGGGAATCAAAAAATGTGTACGATCAGGGTTCTGCTAGGCCCTGACCTACCTAAGCACCCACTCTGATAACATAGGAGAGCCTCCTTCTTCACCCATAGACCACTCACTTTGCTAATTGCTCCTGCGGTGTGTCACCCTGATCATTGTGCAGAGGTATCCCTCCAGAGGTGGAAAAAACCTTGATAGAATCCGATCTGATGGATGGTGGACAGGACCTGTGAATGATGGACAGTGTGACTGTCTGACTTGGTGACTAGAACAGAGGCCAGAGATTGTGTCTGCTTCATTCCTTGAGTCAGGCTAAATGTCTCCAAAAGTGGTTGCCCTGTAGTAGGAGCTTAGCGCAATTGTCAATTAAATGAGCTCCAACCAGAACCATCTGAGCCATCTGAGTGGGCCTGGGACCCTTCTATCCCCTGCTATCTCCCATGTGGCTACACCAAGGACCAGGACAAGGTCAGCTGGTGAAATCGCAAACTGCTTGACAGGTCTTTTCCTACTGCTTTTCCAAACTCAGATGCCACAGGCCGCTGATGGGGGTTCAGGGCACTTTCCATGGGACAGAGAGACATAAGTGGCATGAACAACCACAGCTGGTCCAGCAGCCCTTTCTGCCAAGCTAGACAGCAGGTAAGCCCTGCCATGGCTTGTCCCCACAGCAGTGCCTACAAGAGCCCTATGATGTTGATCCTGTACCACCCCACTTTCCAGAGGAGCATTCTGAGGCTCAGACTGATGTGATGACATTGTCAAGACACACAGATAGCAGTGGGCAGAGTCCCCACTGCACCGAAAAGGGGACCTTCGCTCACCTACTTAACAGCTCTTCCAGGAACCACTGGGCTCTGGACAAGGCCGGGTGGATGGGCATCAGGGTGCAGATGTGAGGGATCTTTCCAGCCGGGAATGCTGGGACCAGGGATCCCACCACCTTCTCCAAGGTGCCTTTCTGGAGGGCCCGCATCCTGCAAGACTCACTGAGTCTCAGATTTATCTCAGCGGCACACTGTGTGGGACAAGGAGGGACATCCAGTCAGTGGCATCACCAAGAATCCCAGGAGGATGGAGGTCTGGAGCTCACACAGGAGTCCCAGACCCTCAGGAATGTGTGCAAGAGAAGGCACAGGAGTGTCCAGGCTGAATGAGGTTCTAGGTTTTCAATGTTCCACTCAAGTTCGCGAGTGGGGGATGTTTGTACAATTGTTACTTTCTGGGCAGGTTTGTTTCCTTGCTTGGTTTAGCTTAGGAACAACAAACCTCCTTGTATGAATAGTTTGTATGAGGAGCACTGTCCCCATGAGGCCAAAGGAAACATCCCCGTTATAGAGATGAGAACACAGAGGCTTAGGATGTCACATGTCTCCTCAAGGTCATGAGGCCAGAACTGTGAACTGTTCTGTGTGACATTCTCTCTCAGCTACCTGAGACTTATGTGCTCCCAACATGGATGCAAAGTGGTGGCAACCTTGCACATCCCCTGTGTGAGGACAGTGTCCATCATAGACATGGCCTATGAAAACATTGACTTCAAAAGACACTTTTGTTTCATCCTTTTATATTAAAGGGCATTTTAAGACCCTCATTTTGGAGATCCCAGATTCTGCAAAGCAGCAAATGCTTGTAGACTCCCGACTGGAGGAGGGTGATCCGCAATCATGAATCTGAGCAGTGGACTTGAGAGCGAGCAAATCCAAGTGGTGATTGTAAAGTGACAGGTGACTCAGTGTCCCTGTGAGGCAATTGCCAATGAAGGAACACTGTGATTGCCTTGTACAACCTGACAGTGGACAGGTGAAAATTTCAATGAGTGAGAAATCCCAGGGCCAGGCTAAGAGCAAGGCAGCAGCCATCATCAGAAACTGCTGTTGGCCCCATTACTGATACAGCCCTTTGCTTTTGGAATCTGCCTGCAGCCATTACATTTTACATGTGCACGTCCTTCCACAAGCAGTGGGTATCCATCTCCAGAAGGGGGTGGTCCATATTGAGATCAGAATGTGTGCCCCCAATTCCATGAGTTTGGGACCCCTAAAAATTCAGAATGGGTCCTCATTTGAGATTTGGTCTTTAAGCAAGTGATAAGGTGAAGTGAATTCAGTGGTGTGGGTCTTAATCTAATCTGACCAGTGTCCTTAGAAGAGCAGGGGAGGAAACATGGCAGTGCAGAAGGGAGTCCATGTGACACACAGAGAGAAGACGGCCATCTACAAGCTGAGAGACCCCTTAAGAGACACCAGCCATGCTGACAGCCTCCTCTCTCACTCCTAGCCTCCGGAATTGTGAGAAAATGAATGTCTGCTGGTGACACCATCCAGCGTGGCCCTATGTTATGGCAGCCCAAGCAGCCTAACGCAGTCCATTCCGACACACTTCAGTCGCTCCTGGCAGCACTGCTGACATGGCAGCTGAACTGAATCAGGGCCCATGTCCAACAGCACTGAAAGCCTGCATTGCTGGGCACAGGACCTCCATTATTGGTCCAGGTCTGCAAGGACAGTGGAGCTGACTGCTCCACAGGATCATGGCAAGGGTAGTTTAAACAACAAAAACGGATATGCAAATGTGCTCCTGGTCTCCTCTAAAGTGAAACAATATAATTTCACTCTCATATTTCCACAAGTATGTGAGGAGCATCTTTCTACTCTCCCATGTAACGGAAGGAAGGTGGAGGCCTGGATTCCTCTGTCATGGGGCTGAGGCACATGCCAGGGAGAGCCATGGGAAGGCCTCCAGGGTAGCCAGCTCTGAGTCTGGGTTCTGGGCACTGCCAGGTTGTCTCAGGTTTGTGGGTGTAATGACCCTCAAGGCCAGTTCTCACCTGCGTCCAGCCCTGGATGTTGTCTGTGGACTGATGCAACTTCCCCAGTTCGAAGGAGGTCGAGTAGTTGAACCCTTTGACCAGTCCTTCATTGATGTCCTTGTTGGTGCTCTACAAAGACAGAGCCCAGTATTGGGCCCGTAGGCTTCAGGAACCTTCCACCACAATCAGTGGCTCTACACCACGGCAGCCCTGGCAAACTGAGACAGTCTATTAGGACACAGTGAGGATGTGCCGGCAGACCTGCTGTACTGGCAGCAGAGGTGCATCATGTCACGGTCAACAACCCTGAAAGGCTGTGTCCCTGAGGAAGACTGCGTCCTTTATGGGATGATTTGGAGGTGAGTAGGCCACAGCTCCTGACCATGGGGCCTAGGGTGGTGTGCCCTGCTCGGTGAGATGACAAGTTGCAGAGAAAAGCATCCAATACTTTGCTTCCTCCCATCTTTTTGAGAGACCATCCAGTCAAGTGTGATGGTGAGTGAGGCTTAGAGAAGGACTGCAAGGACAGTGGAGCTGACTGCTCCCCAGGTTACCTGGGGCGGGTAGTTACAAGCACAGAATAGCAAATACACATGTGCTCCTGGCCTACAGTGAGGTAAACAACATACTTTTCCCTTTAAAATTCCCACAAATATGTGAGGAGTGTCTTTCCATTCTCTGCTGTAGTTGGTGAGGGGATTGGAGGTCCAGATTGCTTTGTCATGGGACTGTGGACACCCTAGTGTGGAAGCCCTGGGAGGGCCCTGGGGGAGTTTGCAGATTGAAGTCTGGATTCTCAGCCCTCCCTGGTCATCTTGAGGTCCTGGAGGTAGAGACCACCCTGTGCCAGCTCTCACCTCAGACAGATATTGGACGGTGTCATCGGCCTGGATCACCAGCACCCTGACCCGGTAGGCGGTGTAGACGGGCCCATGGGCCACTACCTCCATGAAGTCCTCCTTAGAGGTCTGTGAAGACAGAGCGGGTACTGAACAATGAGGCTTCAGGAACCTTCCACCACATCTGTGGTCCTCTGTAATGGCAGACCTGGCACACTCATACAGTCTATTAGGACCCAGTGGGGATGTTCCCAGCAGCCCTGCTGAACCAGCAAGAACTGTTTCATGTCAAGGTCGAACAACAGTGAAAGCCTGAATCGCTGAGGAAAACGACATCCTCAATGGGATGATATGGACATGGGTAAGGCCACAGCTCCTGACCGGGCACACTTCAATAGTTTGCCGTGTTTTGTGGAATGGTAGATTACAGAGAAAGTATCCAATACTTTAATCCCTTCCCATTTTTTTTTTTTCAAATACACCGCACTATCTAGTGGGATGATGTGTAAGGTTTGGAGAAAGTCTACAAGAACATCTGAGCTGGGATTGGTCCACAGGATACTTGGGGCAGTAAGTTCAACATTTGAAATGAGAAAAATGCAAATACAACAAAAATGTTTTCTCCATGACCCCAAGAAACACACGAAGACTGTTTTTCTTTCCTACTAGGGACCTGGTCGGGAGGGTTGGAAGAACAGATTCCTTTGGGAGTGGATCTGTGAGAAATTTGATGCCCCAGATTTGAGTATGAGGTCTGGTCCCACCCAAGTCACCTCAGGGTCAGGGTTGTGGGCCACCTCTCACCTCAGTTTGGCATTGGACGGATTTCTTGGCCTGACACACTTGTCCTCTGTACCCGTTGCCGGCATCAATGAACCTGTCAACCTGCTCCTCCACGACTTCATGGCTGGAGCTCTGCAAATACAGAGCCCGGTCCCCGGCCAGGAGGCATCAAGGCCTGGCATTACCAGTAGGGGAGATGCCCACCACCCATTCTGCCCCCCAAATCAGGCCAACAGGGGCATCTGCAGTGACCTCTAGGCAGGGAGAGAATGAGATGATCCCATGAGGACCCCCAATTAAGAAGTGGGTAGTAGAGTCCATCCCCAACACTCAACTTCCCTTCCTGTGAGCCATGACCTGGCCATGAACATGACAGAGCCTCCAGGCTTCTAATACCTACCAACCTGCTCCTGCGCAGGATGTCTTTCCCGCATCCCACGCTGACCCTCACCACCCCAACAAACACATACCCGGGATGAGGAGTGAGAAGTGTGGGCCTTCCCAGCTTTGACCCATGTTATGGCCTGGCTAGGATATTCCTTCCCTGGGATGCCCACAGTCACCCGACGGGTCCTCCTGCCACAGGCCGAGGGTAGTCGGCGGTGGGGCTTGTTTGGATTTTTGCGGCCACAAACACATATTTCACGCTGTGCTTTCTTCTTCCTAGAACCTCGGAAGTACGGGAGGCAACAAAGAGACATTGTAGTCTCCTGATCCTCTCCACTCAAGTGAGCTAGAAAGGCAGTTGTCTCTAGAATGTGGGGACTTGGTTACCACGGTTCTAATTTCTGTTGGGAATTGGTTACCAAGGAAGTGAGGTCACCACTTCAAGGTTCCCTGACCTGGGTCCTTCCTCCAATCAGAGTCACTCTTAGCCCTCTCTGAGCTGGTGACCTCTCACCCTCTTCACCCATGTTATCTCCATACCTGTACACTAATATCCAATATTCCTTCCCCCAGCTCTCTGGGAAGGTACGAGGCCCCTGCTTGGGGGAGATAGCTGTGATCACACCTCCTTTTTCCTACTTGTGCTGTGTCCTGGGGAAGACTCTGTGCCTCTCAAGGCCTCCCACAGGCTCCCAACCTGCTCAATGAGGATGATGCTAGACACCATATCCATAGTGTTAGAGAGTAGGAATTTTTGAGCACTCTGGAGAGGCCGTGGACTATGCCCCAGATAGGGTTGTCAGTGCTGACACCAGGCCAGGCCTTGAGATATGGTCTCATGGCCTCTTCCCCTTGCACCTCACAAAATGGCCTTGCAAGATAGAACACTGTCAGCTTTCTAAAGAACAGGATAACCCTGCAAATAACATGGTCATCAATAGCATGGCCCTGACATTATTTGGGAAAAACTGTTTTGTCTTCGGTTGCTTACTCTGCAAAAGCAGGATGTGGTTAATGTGCTTAAAAGGTGGTCTTGCACAAAGGTTCGGGGCTGCTCTCTGACCTCTTAGTGTGGAGAGAGAACAGCTGCCGGCCGGCTAATAAAGACTCCCTAATTTTTAATTTGTTCTGGACTCCAGGGGTCTTTACTCGCGTTCCCTCTACAACATTTGGAGGCCCCAGTGAGATAACCAGCCTTTGCTTGGTCCTGTGACCAGAGCCCACCGGGATCCCCGGACTCTCAGACCCAGGGGGAGATCTCTGAGAGATGTTCCTCAGCCCCGGGACTGGTAGAGATCAGAGACCCCACCTGCTAAACTTCCTGATTGACTCTGATCGGAGCCACCTGGATCTGGTTCTTACCGGTAAGAAACTTATTTCTGGTTCTGTTCTGAGGGCGCCCATCTGGGGTCTCTGGAAGGCTGGACGCAGCACTACTTCTGAGACCAGATCCCGGGGCATGATGGTGCCTGGCGATCCTCAGTTGGTTGTCTTTGTCTTTTGTTCTGTGTTATTGTGATCTAACTGTCTCTATCATTAGAATGGGTCAGTCTACTTCATGTGCCTCTGTCTGTACTCCCTTGCAATGTTTTTTGAAAATTTTCAGGAATTCAAGCAGTGAGCTTCCGTTAATGCCTTTGATTTACAGAAATTTTGTGAGCAGGATTGGCCGACTTCCCCATATCCCAGTGAGGGGTCCCCGGAGGGGTCCACTGATCTAGGGCTGGCATATAACATCCACCATGCTGTTTTTGACAATCCCGGCCACCCGGACCAAATTCCTTATATCCAAATTTGGATAGACATTTTGATTGATAATCCCAAGTGGCTTCGGAACTGCAATAAGGAAAATTTGGGACAGAGACGGAAAAGGAATATCCATCCTCCTCACTAAACCTCCTCCCAGAGAGAGCCAGGGGAAGCAGGCTGCGCCAGTGCTGCAGGGAGGGCTGGAAAGAGAGAGTGAGGGGGCTGAGGCACCAGAAGGGAAGTGCTAAGGAAGGGAAGCCCCAGAGAGCTGACCTGGAAATCCAAGCTGCCGCCCTGCCCTGAGACTGAGAAACAGCCTCCTCTCCTTCCATCATCGAGGACACTCTCTTGACGGAACCTACCCCATAATTGTCTGCCCTAACTTTGGGTCCCCCTGAAGTCCCAATGAGTCCTCCCCACACCTGTAGCGGGACTGAGTATAGACTCCATCATTCGGACCCTTCCCCTGATTCCTCAGGGGTCCTGATGCTGCCCCTTCCTCGGGTAACTTCGGTAGCAGAAGAAGGCAGGCCGTTTATGTTTTATGTCCCTTTCACCACTAGTGACCTTCATAACTGGAAGAATCAGAACCCTTCGTTCTCTCAGAATCCCCAGGGACTCATCTCTCTTTTGGAGTCTGTATTTTTTACCCATCAGCCCACTTGGGACAACTGTCAGCAACTCCTCCAGACTCTGTTCACTTCAGAAGAGAGAGAAAGAGTGAAAGCGGAGCAGGGGAAACTGGTACTCGGACCAGAGGGTCAGTCAGTGTTGGACCTGGCACGGCTGGAGGCCGTTTTTCCACTCTCCCAATCCCCATGGGACCCCAACTCAGATCAAGGTAAGGAGGCTGTGGATCGGTATCGCCAGACTCTGCTGAGGAGAGTCTGAGCAGCTGTGCGGAAGCCCACCAATCTGTCTAAGGTAACTGAAACTGTGCAGGGACCAAATGAATCCCCAACTACTTTTCTAGAGCGCTTGTGTGAAGCCTACAGGCTCTACATCCCCATAGATCCAGAAGCGCAAGAAAACAGGCGGGCAGTTAACATTGCTTTTGTGTCCCAGTTGGCCCCAGACATGAGAAAAAGGTTACAAAAGTTAGAAGGATTTGAGGGAAAGATGCTATTGGAATTGGTAGAGGTAGCACAGAAGACGTAAAATAATAGTGAAGACCCAGGTGAGCTAACAAAAAAGATGACACAGGTTTTATTAACCATGAACAGGGAAAAAGGAGAAGGGAGGAAAGGAAACCAGAAAGGAAGAGAAGCAAGGTCCGGGAATAAGCGCCCTTGGCGATCTGGGCTGCAGAGGAACCAGTGTGCCTAGTGTAAAGGAGAAGGCCACTGGAAAAATGAAAGGTCCCAGCGCCCTCAGGGGCAGCCGGCCCCGGTGTTAGTCGAAGAAGTGGACTGAAGGGGCCGGGATTCCGTCTTTACTAGCCCCCAGGAGCCAGGGTCACTTTGCAAGTTGGGGGCACACCAGTAGATTTCCTTATTGATACTGGAGCCACATTCTCAGTCCTACAACAGATGGAAGGTCCAGTGTCTAAGGAGCGAACCCCTATTCAAGGAGCTACTGGGAAGACAAAATCATATCCGTGGACTCAGGCCCGAATAACCAATTTAGGGGCTTGGACAGTGACCCACTCATTCCTAGTGATGCCAGAATGTTCTTACCCCTTACTAGGAATGGACCTCCTCAGCAAATTACAAGCCACCATCTCATTCCAGGGGGAGGGAGCAAAAGTAGCCCTTAATGCCAGACCTGACACTATGCTACTGACGTGTCTGTTAAGCGAGGATCCCAGGGAAACTATGTCAGCCCCAAACACCTCACTGCTCCAAGAACTACAGCAAAAGATACCAGGGGTCTGGGCTGAAAGCAGTCCCCCTGGGTTGGCGACTCACAGGCCCCCGATTGTAGTACAGCTCACTAGTACTGCTGTTCCAATGCGGGTTAAGCAATATCCAATAAGTCAGAAGGACAGAAAAGGCATCAGAGTACATGTAAAAAATTAAAGGAGGCCGGGATCTTGGTGCCCTGTCACTCCCTGTGGAATACACCTTTGCTCCCTGTACAAAAACCTGGGACGGAGGATTTCAGTCCAGTTCAGGTTTTAAGAGAAGTCAAACAAGAGGGTAGAGACTATACACCAAACAGTACCCAAACCTTATACCCTCCTGAGCCTGTAACCGCCAAGTCATCAAATATATATACAGTCCTGGACTTAAAGGATGCTTTTTTCTCCTTGCCACTGGCCCCGTCCAGCCAGCCCATTTTTGCATTTGAGTGGATGGACCCTGAAGAAGGGGAATCGGGACAGCTGACCTGGACCCAGTTGCCCCAGGGATTTAACAACTCTCTTACTCTGTTTGATGAGGCTCTCAGCCAGGACTTAGGCATGTTCCTGAAAGAACATCCAGAGGTCACCCTACTGCAATATGTGGACAACCTCCTCCTTGCCGCGGTGACTCAGAGTAAGTGCTGGGAAGCCACTGAGACCCTGTTGAGGACTCTAGACAAATTGGGGTACCGGCTGTCCGCCTAGAAAGCCCAACTTTGCACCCCGAAAGCCCCTTACCTGGGGTATGAACTCAGCAAAGGAAAGAGAACTTTATCTGCTAGCCAAATGCAGGCTATTTTGAAAAACCCGGTTCCCAAACAAAGAAGCAGGTGCGGGAATTCCTAGGGGCAGTAGGATATTGCCGCCTTTGGATATTAGGTTTTGCAGAGATGGCAAAACCCCTTTACACCTGCACTGGGGGAAAGACTGGAGAACTAAAATGGACTGAGAATGAAACTAAGGCTTTTCAGGACCTTAAACAAGCCTTAGGCAGTGCCCCAGCATTGGCGCTGACAAACCTCACTAAGCCATTCCAGTTGCATGTGGCAGAAGCGCGGGAAATCGCGGGCAGTTGGAAGTGATATATGGTGGTTCTGAATTACACTATTTCCCCCTTGATTAGTGAGTTTGAGCATCATCCAAAATTTCATTTTGAATGCTACTGAATAATCAGCACCATATGTAAAGTGAAAACCACTACCATTTTTATTGCTCAAGAATTAAAATTAAATTACACAAAAATGTCAATGATTTTCCTTATGAATACAAGCTTTCAAAAGAAAAAAGATCCAAAGTCGCTGAGAACACTTTGGAACCAGAGCCCAAAATGAGGGCTCAGCTAGGATGTTTCCATTTTGCTTGTTCTATGCCTATGCCAAAGCAGCCTCAACTATCACCTCGATCCCCAAATCCTTCACATCATCCTCCACACAACATTACCTCAGCACCATTTGTCTCTTTCTCTCCTTTACCTTTAGTTCAGAGCACACAGCACATCCTGACTTCACGTTATGCATGTGCTGGCTGGTTTGACACTTTCATGCAAACATGCCATCATGACAAGCTCTTTGGGTTGACCACTGCACTTCTAGTGCCTGGCCTATAGGAGGCGCTTAATGTATACCTGATAAAGGAGCCAGGGAATGAATTCCACTTAACACAGTCTACAAATATGATGAAATCCCAATAAAAATTCCAAGGAAATTTCGTCAAATGATTCAAAATTCATCCATACTAAAATTTAAAATATGTGTACCTTTTGAAACTAATTTTATTTGCAGGAAATGATTCAAAACTAATTGAATAGATGATCAGAGATACCTATACAATGATGATCATCAGAGAATTGTTTATAAAGCAGAAAACAAAATAATTTTACATCCATTAACTACAGCCAAATTATATGATTTATGATGCAGCAGGACAAAAGATACTAGACTTTACAATTTACCAGATATATTTTTATATTAATAGAATACATTATCAAACAGTGATATATCATAAAATGGTTTACAATTATAGTTAAGTGTATATTTATATATACAGAGAACATATCTGAAAGAATACATATAAAGATATGCATGATTTACAAGTTAGTTTGTGTATGATCACTTATTTTAAACTTTTCTCTTTTCAACCTATAACTATGAAAGTTTTGTGCAATAAAAAATATACTTTTATTTGGGAAAAGAAAAAATTGTATCTAGTTCAATTGTTTTATTGTGAAGGTGAAGAAATTGGTCTCAAGATATAAGTTATGGGTGTTTTTGAGTATCGAAGGTGGGGATAAAGAAGTGTGTCCAGTATAATGCCAGGGAAAGAGGAGCAGGTTTGCTTTTGACTAAAACTGGGCAGTTGTTTTAATTCTTTTCTGAACCAAATTGTATTTGTAAAAATAAATTCCATGCCTACAATCAAATTGCGTTGTGGCAAGACACTGGATTCAGAAGTAGATGCACTCAACTAATTGTATCACAGCCCATTAATGCACTAAAATCCAGACACACAAATATCTCAGATTTGTTCCCTTCTTCAACCGCACACACGTTTTCTTGTTTCTATACAGGTGTATTCTGCTTTATTCTTTTCTCAGCATAGTCTTAGGACACTCAAAGGCCTGGCTCTCTGCTGACGATTTTATATTTATTTCTATTTCCACTCTATTCCACGTCATCTTTTCCATTTTCTAAGCTGTTTTCTTTATGTTTCTCTTCTCTTTTAAATCACATACTAACATAGCTGAAGAAAAAGATTTACATTAATGTCATGAAAAAAGTACAACTTCCTAAATTGTTTTGGTTCTTATAGTTTTTTCTTGTTTTCATGTAGAAATTCATTGCTGGACATTACACATATCCAGCAAAATATATGGCATTTGTTGTGTTACCCTTAAAGAAAATATTTTGTATTTTCTGACATCATTAAACTTTTAGCTAAAACCCGAGTTTCCAAAATGAGAGATTTTGTACCCAAACATGTTTTCCATGAGGTAAAAGTCCATAAAAATGAGCTCATGTTAAAAATCATTTCCACTTCTCCTCTACAACATTCAATGACTTCCCTTTGTCTCACAATAAAGGTCTGAGTGTTCCACTAGTAGGACTGGATGTAACTGCCGGACAGAGTGTCACTTGTGAGTTCCCAAGAGCCACAACTCAGGTGTCCCTCCCAGTGTCAGGATCCTCAGGAATTGTTACACAGTAAGGTCTGGGGAGGACCTGGGAGCCATGGACACAGGTACTGTGGACTGATCAGCATGGAGTGTCCACCCCTGCCCTTGCCCAGCTCCTCTCTGGCCTCACCTCCCATTCTCACTGAGCTGCTCCAAGGCCAAGATCTAGGCCCTGAATTGCTCCTTGAGCTCTATTTGATACTTCTGGGTAGCCTCCTGCAGCAGCACTGTATCCTCCAGTACTTTCTGCTCCTGGGGCCATAGGGAAAGAGAGGATGCAGAGACTGAATGAGTGTTGGTGAGGACCGGGGCAGGGGACCTGTCCTGAGTCTGTACCTATGGGCTCTGTCTTTTTCCCTAATTCCATTCAGGCCCTTACTGTGCTCACAGATGGGCATGAGCCCTCCTGCAGAAAGGTATTCTTATGCCACACCCTATCCCAAGCCAGCAACCAGAAGGCTCTCCCACTTCTCTTATCAAACGCTCCCAATCAATGGAAGATGCAGGGATGGAGCCCAGGAGTGTGCTGGCCAGGGCATCTATGATTGTCACTCTCCTCCGCTGCCCCACAGGAGATGCCACGACTGATCACCTTCTTTTTTGAAGCAGATCTGATTTCCCTGGAAGGCAGACAGCCAAAGTCTATCAGAAAATGGCTCCAGGTGCTCACTTCAGAAGCACATAAACTAAAATTAAAATGATACAGAGAAGATTAGCATTGCACCGGCACAAGGATAATACACAAATTCCTGAAACGTTCTATATTTTTATGAGAAGAAGAAATAGGGAGAGAAACCTAGCCATACAGAATTAAAATGGCAATAGATAAGTACCTATCAATAAGAAGCCCAAATGTAAATGGATTAAATGGTCCCATCACAAGGTACAGGGTAGCTGAATGGATACAAAAACATAACCCAGATAAATTTGACACAAATTTGTCTGGCAAAGTGGTAATTAAATTCCTGATTTGTGCCGAAACCGGTTTGGCTCAGTGGATAGAGCCCTGGCCTGCAGACTCAAGGGTTCCAGGTTGGATTCCGGTCAAGGGCATGTACCTTGGTTGCGGGCACATCCCCAGTGGGGGTGTGCAGGAGGCGGCTGATCGATGTTTCTCTCTCATCGATTTTTCTAGCTCTCTATCCCTCTCTCTTCCTCTCTGTAAAAAATCAATAAAATATATTTTTTTAAAAAAGAAGAAAAAAAATCCTTGCTTTGTGAAAGTCAATAGAATTGTCTTTTAATTAACTACTGTAGAATCCTGGGCATATAATATAGATAAAATTAAAATAACACAGGTATAATGTGGATGCTGTATATGAGTAATGGTAGTGCCTATTCTTCTGACCTCCAGCTCCCAAATCACCAGCCTAAAGCAATGGCTCACAACAATGTCAATATTAAGTCCTTTTATTTCCATTTGACAATATAGTTTATATTTTAAATACTTTATATATCCAAGATGAATAGGTAATTAAAAAAAAGAAAAAAGAAAAAAAATGGCCCAACTATATGCTGTCTACAAGAGACCCCCTCAAAACAAAAGACACTCAGTGAATGAGAGTAAATCGATAGAAGTAATTTTCTCATGCAAATGGGGGGAAAAAATCAGCTGGAGCAGCAATACCATACCCAACAAAATAGACTTCACAATGAAAGCCATCACAAGAGACAACAAAGATCACTACATAATACTAAAGGGATCTATCCAAGAAGAGGATATAACCCTGGTAAACATATAGGCACCCAATATAGGAGTACCTAAATATATAACAAATGCTTCTAGAGGACATTAACGGAGAGGTCAACAACAATAGAGTCATAGAAGGGGACTTTAACACCCCTCTCACTTCACTGGACAGATCTTCCAGACAAAAACTTAACAAGGAAACAGAGACTAAAGGACACACTGGAGCCAATGGTTTTAATTGACATTTTTAGAACATTTCATCTCAACGCAGCAGACTATACATTCTTCTCAGGTGCACAGGGATCATTCACAAAGATAGAGCACATGTCAGGACACAAAACAAGTCTGTACAAATTCAAGGAGATCAAAATCATATCAAGCATCTTCTCAGATCACAGTGGAATGAAATTAGAAATCAACTACAGGAGAAACACACCAAAACAGTCTAACACATGAAGGTTAAATAGCATGTTATTAAACAATGAATATGTTACCTACAAGATAAAGAAAGGAATCAAAAACTTCCTGGGAACAAATGAAAACAAACACACAACAATCCAAAATCTCTGGGACATAGCCAAAGCAGTCCTGAGAGGGAAGTTCAAAGCACTACAGGAATACATTAAAATAATAATAATAATAATAATAATAATAATAATAATACCAGCTACAAACTATTTAACCCTACAACTTAAACAACTGGAAAGGAAACAACCAGAAAAGCTCTTAAAAGTAAGTAGAAGGACGGAAATAATAAAGATTAGAGCATTAACAAATATATTGATATTTAATATATATCAATTAAATGAAGAGCTGGATCTTTGCAAGTATAAACAAAATTGAAAAACCATTAGCCAGACTCATCAAGAAACAAAGAGAGAAGACTCAAGTAAATAAAATCAGAAACAGAAGTGGAGAAGTAACCACTGACACCATTAAAATACAAAGGATTTCAAGAAAATACTATGAACAACTAACTATATGCCAACAGCTGGGCAATGTGGGTGAAAGAGACAAATTCCTAGAAAACTGCATCTCTCAAAACTGTATTAGGAAGAATCAAAACCCTGATGAGGCCAATAACAACTGATGAAATAGAAGCAGTAATCAAAAAACTGCCACCAAACAAAAGCCCATGTCCAGATGGCTACACAGGGGTGTTTTACCATACATTCAAAGAAGAACTGACATCTATGCCCCTCAAACTATTTCAGAAAATCCAACATGAAGGATCAATTCTAAACTCTTTTTATGAGGCCAGCATTATCCTAATTTTAACACCAGATAAAGACACTACAAAGAAAGAGAATTACAGGCCAATATCCCTGATGAACATAGACGCAAAAATCCTCAACAAAATATTAGCAAATCATGCATCCAGCAATATATTACAAAGATCATACATCATAATCAAGTGGGATTTATTGCATAGATGCAAGACTGGTACAATATCCACAAATCAATAAACATGATACATCACATAAACTAATTGATAGACAAAAATCACATGATCACATCAATAGATGCATAAAAAGCTTTGGACAAAATCCCACATTTTTGATAAAAACTCTCAATAAAGTAGGAATAGATCAAGCATATCTCAACATGATAAAGGCTATATATGGCAAACCTATAGCCAACATCAAACTCAATGGGCCAAAACTAAAACCATTTCCCCTAAGAACAGGAACAAGACAGGGATGCCCACTTTCACCACTTCTGTTTGACATAGTACTAGAAGTGGTAGATATAGCAATCAAATAAGAAGAATAAATAAAAGGCATCCATATTGAAAAAGAAGAAGTAACGCTATCATTATTCACAGATGATATGATATTGTACATAGAAAACACCATAGACTCCATTAAAATCTACTGGACTTAATAAATGAATTTGGCAATGTAGCAGGATAGAAAATTAACACCCAGAAATCGATGGCTTTTATATACATCAATAATGCACTCACAGAACGAGAAACTAAAAAAATCAATCCCATTTATGATTGCAACAAAAAAATTAAGATACTTAGGAATACATTTAACTAAGAAGGTAAAAGAACTGTACTCAGAATACTACAGCACATTGAAAAAAGATATAGAGGAAGACATAAACAAATGGACGAACATACAGTGTTCATGGATTGGTAGAATCAACATTAAAATATCCATACAAAGCATGCTATAGATTCAATTCAATGCCCATTAAGATACCAGTGGCATATTTTACAGACCTAGAACAAACTCTCAAAATTTCATATGGAATGAAATAAGACCCCAAAGAGCCACAGCAATCCTGAGAAAGAAGACCAAAGTTGGAGGGATCACAATACCAGATCTCAAGCTATATTACAAAGCTACTGGGCTCAAAACTGCCTGGTACTGGCACAAGAAAAAACATATGGACCAATGGAACTGAACAGAGAACCCAGAAATCGACCCAAGCCATTACTTTTTATTAATATTTGATAAAGAAGGTGTGAGCATACAAGGAGTCAAGATAGTCTCTCCCATAAATGGTGTTGGGAAAACTGGACAGATATATGCCCCAAAATGAAACTAGACCACCAACTTACACCATACACAAAAATAAATTCAAAATGGATAAAAGACTTAAATGCAAGACGGAAAAACATAAAAATCTAAGAGGAATCCATAGGGAGCAAAATATCAGACATATGGTCAAACAATGCCTTTACTGATACAGCTCCTAGGGAAAGGCAAACTAAGGAGAAAATAAAGAGATAGGACTACATCAAAATAAGAAGCTTCTGCACAGCAAAAGAAACCATCAATAAAATGAGAAGAAAGCCCACTGCATGAGCAGATATATTTGCCAAAGTAATCTTCAATAAGGTTTGTTTACTTTTGTTTTTGCAACAGAGGTCAGCTTTTATTGAATGTATTACAATGAAGCATAGTAACCTCCATCTTGTATCAAAAAGCTGCTCTTTGAAACTCTCTGCTATTGGTAGATAGTCCCTAGTCCTGTAAACTCTGTCACTATAAACTCTGTCACTTTAAGACCATCTGTTATTCTGTAAAATGACTTTGTTTTTAGCTCAACTAATAGAAAAAGATAAACTTAATTGTCTGACCATGCAAGCTAGGCATCCAATGTAATAGACTAAAATAGACTAATACTGATAATAATTATCCTAAGTACAAACTCATAATGTTTTCAAGGTTACAACTGTCTGTAACAATAACTCACACAGAGCCCTTTGTAATATCTGCAAACAAAGAGGCTCAATAAGTGTAAATGCAGAAAAACTTCCTGTGTGGGTTGCTCAGAGATTTGGAAGAGACACCTCCCTCTGGGCCAAAAGCAATAAATGACTCCTAATTATTTGGCTCATTAAGATGTCTTGAATCTCATTCGATGATTTATAATACAACATTTGGAGACTCCAGCGAGATAAGAGACAGGTGCCTACCAGTTCCTAGTCTCAGACGCCTGGGCTGGATGGCCTTTCCTGCCTGATTGCCCGGCCCTGAAGAACTCTAGGGGAGGTGCCACCTGATGACATTTCAGCGCCCAGAGAGGCTTCTCTGTGGTCGTGATAGCTAGACAAGAAGCACATGACATGCCTTTGTGTTCTTCTGGAGTCATCAGAAAAAAAACCCAGAGATGAGTGAATATAAACTTGATTAAGGAATTTTGAGTTCACTTTGCTGTTTGGGACTAGCCACTTTGTTATGGAGAAGAATTTGGGGACCTGGGTTCCTGGAGTGCCCCGTGGTCCATTTGAGGAGTTGGACATTGTTTCAGTAACCTGCTCAGCTCTGTTCGGGCTAGTCTACTGAGAGAGTGTGAGTAGGGATTTTGTGGATTTTTTTCTGTGTTGGCATAATTATCTGCTCATTAACTGGTCTGTGTAAAAGCAAAAGCTACTTTAATTCTGCACTTCTGTTGATTAATCTGGCTAAAACGTTTGATTTATTAAAGGCTGAACCCATGGTAAGCTGCAAAAGTGTAAAGCAGTGCTGCTGAAAGTTATTTTCCTCAGGGACATTTGCTCTTTGTCATGGAGGGAATCAGCCCATTTAGCTAATAAAAATTTCTGTCTATTGGTTGCTCCTCCCTGAGTTGTGAATTTGCTGTATTAAATTGAAATTTTGAAGTTCTGGGGTAGATATAAAGGTATACATTTTTTAAAGAGTTTAGCCCATAGAAAATAAGCCCGCCTAAGTTCCATGATGGCTTGGTTCTGAGATTGATTGTAAGAAAAGCAAGAGAAAAGTCTTTTCAAGTTAATTATTTGCAACAAAGTAGTACATTTCAAAGACCAAAAACTTGTGATTTATGGCTTTTCTTATCTCTTTTGGTGAATGGAGACTTCCAGGGACAGGGCTTGTGAAAAACTCCCACAGGGCCGAGAGATTTACAGGGCCCTGCCCCTGCCTGTGACATCATAGTCCCACGTAAGCTATGAACCAGGAACTAAGACTGAAATAGGAGGTTTCTGGCTCCAAGCCAAGCAAAATACATTGTGGGACATCAAAGAGAAGGAAATCCAACTAGTCTTACCTAATAATAGACAAATATGTAAATTGCCTGTACCTTCGCTATGCCCACAGCCAAGCACATTGAGTATACAAATTAACCCACCAAAGAAGGCAGTCAATTTGCATAAGCAGACAGGGCGGGCAGCAGGAGGCCCTGCAGCAGGAGGCCCTGCGGACAGAGCCAGAAACCACCCACAAGGTAACAGTCCATCCGCCTGGGAGGCGGGCTGAGCAGCACCAGATGCCTCTGGAGGGGTCTGGGTTCATTGCAGGCCCCAGGAGGGGCAGTGGCCTGCCTAGCCACTTCCAGGGGGCCCTGGCAACATCAGCGCCCCAGGAAGGCATGGCCAGGCAGGCCTAGCCACTCCTGTGGGCCCCTGGCCACATTGGCAACCCAAGGAGGCAAAGCCGGGCCCTCCTAGCCACTCCCGTGTGGCCCTGGGAACATTTCAGACATAAAGTTGTTGAGACCTAGACAGGGCCTCTGGCCACAGATTCACAGCTTCTGGGAGACTGAGGCAGGAATCTGCCTCACCTGCAGAGAGACAGAGGTTCTTCAGTGGCCCCAAGACATGGGTGTGCCCAGCCAGGGATCACGGGGCATGGAAGGACGCCGGGCAGAGGGGCAAGGACCCTCACCCCTGAGGCGGGGGGGTTGAAGTGTGGGGCCACCTCAGTGGAGGGGTGCTGCACTGCAGGGTACTGGACTGACTGATGTGATTCAGAGGAGCTCCCAGTGCTAACGGGCCTCACTCAGGTGGCCTTCACACATCAGAGGCAGTGACTCCTGCTCCTGCCTTAACCCAAAAGCAAGCCCGCGGTGCCCTGCCCCATGGCAGAGCATGCCTAGGCAGTGAGTGTGATGCTTTTCACCTGCTCTGGAGAATCGGGGACAGTAAAGAATGGGTCAGGGGACCGGATCAGGGAGAGGAAAGGATGTGAAGCATCCACAATGAAGAGGTGCTTGAGAAAGAGGCTCGGAAGCCTGACTGGAAGGTTTGTTCTGTTTGCCGGGTGGCTGCCCCTTAGGAAGGGCAAAGAGCATGGCTCTGAGGGCTTCCTGTGTTCTGAGTCAAGTTCCACAGCCAACTGGAACTGGCCTCAGTTTCCTGGTGTGTAAAATGGATGAAGCATGTCCCAGTGCCTTCATTGAGCTTTGATGGCCAATTGAGATACTATATAAAGAAAATGAGGGAAGAAGTGAGAAAGAAAAGGAAGGACATGCAACACGAAAGAAAGACGGGAAGGAACCTGTAAACCCATTGTCACTTAAATAGGGAATATAGTCAATGTGTTGTAATGATGGTTTGATGCCAGGTGGGTACTGGAAATATTGGGGAACACTTTGTAAAGTATAAGATTGTCTAACCACTATTCTGTAACTAATATGAAACCTAAAACCAATACAAAATAATAGTGAATGCAAAGAAATGAAAATTGGAGCAAAATTTTTATAAGTTTCCAAGTTTAAGTAAAAGCTGTAAAGGAAGGAAGGGGAGAATAAAAATAGTGTTTTTCATTTTACTACTTCATTATCTTTTTAGTACATGAAAAAGACAGTTGTCTTTATATGTTGCTTTTATGCTTTTCTAAGTCATTATCTCATTTTAATTTCCGGGCAACTTAAAGACAAGATAATTATTCCCTTCACTATTCAAAGATGTGAAATCTTGGTGTCTGGTCCTAATGATTCAATCGTCAAGCCGGGTGATCAGGCCAGCAGGGGAGGGTAGTTGGGGGCAATCAGACCAGCAGAGGAGCAGTTAGGTGTCAATCAGACTGGCAAGGGAGCCGTTAGGGGGCAATCAGGCAGGCAGGTGAGCAGTTAGGAGCCAGTGGTCCCGGAGAGTGAGAGGGATGTCCAACTGCAGGTGTCATCCTTTTGGGTTAGGAGGACAAGATGCTGCATATTGAACTTATAGATTGCAGTTTACTAGGCAGAGGTCCAGGCCCAGTTGTATAGAAGTTAAGCTGCCTATGTACAGCAAAACAACTTTTGCCATGCCAGAATACATTTTAGGGAAATTGGACAGACTGTGTTTGTGTCTAGAAGGAAACACTGGCCACCATACACAGCCCTGACAGTGGCCTGCAGAAAATTGTATAATACACTTAGATAATGCCTATGTCTTCATGGACATAACTCCAGGGACACCAGGACAATTTTTCTTCATGTAGAAAAGTAAAAATGGACTTAAGTTACCTCCCTAAGATGTGTGTATAGTTCTACCACATTTCAAGTTTAGTAGCAGAAGATTTAGCTGTCAGAAGCAGCCACAGTGCCAATGTTATACTTCAGTAAGTACATACATTAACCTTTAATTTTGAATGCAGTTACCAAAAGGGCAGGTGCCCATATAGGCAAAGTAAATTACCCATCATGTTTTAGTCTCTATTGAGAGACAGTTGGCAGCCTGTGTACTGCCTTGCAGGCCTGTGTGACCATGCCCATGTCAGGGGTGGGACAAACCACAATTTTAGGAAACTGGGGAGGCCTGTTTGGAACAGAGGGAAGTAGTGAAGTTGTGAGCACAAGCCCTCTGGTACAGGAATTACAGACTCCGTGAGGTCCTATAACACGTGAGACACTGTGAAGTAATAAACATCCCTGAAAGTGCCCCCCTCCCCTCGACCCTCGTGTTTCAGGGTTCAGATTCAGGGTTTGGGTTTTAGAAGAGGCTACACACAAATGAGAGAGTCTAGATAAGAAAGTATAAATTTGGGAAATGGTGGCCAGGCTTCTGCCACCAATCCTTCCCAACACATAGGGAAGGATTTCACCTTGCTCTGGCCTTGAGATCCTTTTATGAAGGTTTGGGATCCACCAATAGCCAGTAATAGCCAATAAGCAAGGATTTACATAAGACTAAAAGGTCGAGGTTGCTTTAGCTACCATTGTCTCAGCCAGACAGTGGGTGGTTCGCTCTGACCTTTCAGAGCTTCAAGGTTGACCAGCCTTCTGGGTGCCTTATCCACACCTCTCTGCTAGTGAAGGCAATGGGTGCTTCAAACAGCTCCCTTAGTCCATTCTGAGAGGGCTTGTCACCCCTGCCAGAAACCATATGTAGTTTAAGGACAAGTCAAGTAGGGGAACTCTACTACAGGGACAGCTATAACTGTCTATATGAATATAGACACATTTTAAATTTCCTCTTGCCATTTAAAGACTATTATATTACTTTGAAGAGTCCATGAAAAGGACTGACAAGGAAAATCAGAAGATCTTAAAGCAGGTCAGTATATTTTTCTCCTTATATAATCCCTCAGAAATTTGGCAATGCTTAATAAATCATGGCAATACATTTCTTTGCATTAATTCAGTAAGACCTGTTTCCAAGAGTGGTTTTATTGACCAAAAACTTTGACTGGAGTGTCACGTTTTAAAAAGCCCTGTCTGAACTCTGAAGACTTGAAACCAATAAGAGTGCCATGGAGAAAGCCTGGTAGCCTGCTTGGTAGCCCTGAACATAGCTGGTGCTGGAGCATCAGGCCCACGCCCTATCATCAGTGGCGGTTGGTCAGAGTAGAAGTGGAGCAATAAAGGTGCCTCTGCATCCCTATGGAACCCCATGCACTCTAGGCCAAGAAGAGTAGGAGGGCTACTGAGATGGGCCTTAAAGCCTAGGAAATAGGCCTGCGTAGAGCCACTGCAGGTGAAGAACTCACCAAACTCAGCAGATACAGCAGGCAGGCATGATGGCAGCTGGATGGCTTGGCTTTCTGGCCATACAGGACACACTAAGATTCAATCATGAAATTCCAGCAAAGGTAGTCAGTTACTATTCGTGTTGTGTTTATGCAAACAATCAGGCCAAATTGAATGCAATAGATAAATTGGTCTTGATTTGGCTCTTTTCATAAACATAGAGGTAATTTTGAGGAGAGAATTTCTATTTCAATAGAGGTCATTGATTCTGAAATGTTTTCTTTCCCTTCCACTGGACCATTTGTTACAGTTTGTCTCCACCAGATCACAAGCCCATCTCCTTCTGTGCCAAGGCCTCATTGTCTCTCTGACAGACAGCAAGGATATCTTGGCTCTGAAAGAAAACTCCATCCCCCTTCAGCACAGAAGTAGTCAGAGGACCCCAATGACATCCATTTTCCCTGAAAGAATTCAGAGCCAGGATCCTTGAGGTAATATATTAGGCAGTAAGAAAGAGATGAGCAGAGCAAGGATGATGGGCCAACTAGCACTACCAAGTCTTTCTAACTAAGTCTTTCCATAACCAATCTTTACTCAAGTTCTTTCAGCATTTACAGTCTACTCAGAAAGCAATCAGAAGCATGTCTGAGACACTCTGCCTGTACTAACTTCTGATCTGGTCCATCCCTTTCTCCCTGGTGACTCTGTTTGGGTAAAGAAATTTACCATCCACGGACTGACTGCTACATAGAGGGGACCATGTACCATCATCCTGACAACCCCCACAGCGGTAAAGTTCGACAGGATCCCAACGTGGCTTAAGACAGCACAGGCAGCAGAATTCTCTAAAGATAAAACTTTCACATGCACCATATTTTTAATTCTCTTTGTAGCAGTTAGTAAAGGAAACCTCAAAGCTGAGTAGATTAACAATGCTAGCAACCCCCAAGAGCCGATGACTTGACTCATTTACAGAAAACCAGTGAGGAATGAAGCATAGTAACCTCCATCTTGGATAAAAACTGCTGTTTGAAACTCTCTGCTATTGTTAGATAGTCCCTAGTCCTGTAAACTCTGTCATTATAAACTCTGTCACTTTGGAAACCAAGATGGAGGCATAGGTACACACCTAAATGCTGCCTCGCCAACAATTTAAAAACTACAACTAAAAGACAAAACGGAAACCATCCAGAGCCACAGGAAGGATGGCTAAGTGGACATTCTACAACTAGAAGGAAAGAGAAAATCACACTGACACTCAGAGGAGCTACAGAAGGAAGAGGTACGGAGGTACGGGCGCAGAGAGTACTGGTAACTGAGTAGCCAGCTGGCTTTCTCAAGCTGGAGGGAGACAAAAGGTCCTGACTGTGCTTAACTCCAGTCCCGATCAAGATTCTTGAGAACCGGACTCATACCGGGTGGAACTGGAATGTCAGGAAAGAGAAAAGCACACTGAGACTCAGAGGAACTGTGGAAGGCAGAGGTCCGGAGGCGCGCACACGGAGAGGGCAGGCAACTGAGTGCGCGGCTTGCTTTATCAAGTGGGAGGGAGACAAAAGCTCCCGACTGCACTGAACTCCAGTTCCAGGCAAGACTCTGGGGACCCAGACTCATCCGGGGAGAAACAGGAATGTCTGGCAGGTGGGGGAAACTCGAGGGCGGCTTTCTCTCAGAGGTGCGTGCAGCGATTACTGCGGGACACTGACAACCAGGGTTCTATTAGGGCAGGACTAAGGGAAAGCCAATGCCGTCTGCTCCGCCCTGAGACTCCAACCCATCCAAGCTGAGCACAGAGGCTCTTGCAAGTCTTGTCTCAGAAATTCTCCCACGTAGACAAAAGTTGAGACTCACATCCAATTTATCTGGAGGTCAATTCCTCCCAGTGATACCAACAACAATCAAGGCTTATCTACAACAAGACTGTGCACATAGCCCACAAAGGGGTGCAACAAGAGTGTCCACCTCAGGTAACTTGGGAGGCTGAGCTACTGGTCCCTATAAGACACCTAGCACACAAAGCCACTCTATCAACTCAGGGAGGCAGCCAAAATGCGGAGACAAAGAAAAAGATCACAAATGAAGGAAATGGAGGAAAGCAAACGACTGGATATAGAGTTCCAAACCACAGTTATAAGGTTTTTCAAGAATTTTCTAGAAAATGCTGATAAATTTAGTGAGACCCTTGAGGACATGAAAAAGGGCCAACAAGAAATTAAATATACCTTGACTGAAAGAAAAAATATATATATTATACACTGATCTAACAGCAGACTAGAGGATCACAAGAATCAAGTCAAATATCTGAAATACAAAGAAGCAAAAACACCCAACTGCAAAAGAAAAAAGTATTAAAAAAAAAAGGAGATAGTGCAAGGAGCCTCTGGGACAACTTCAAGGGTACCAACATTAGAATAATGGGGGCACCAGAAGAAGACATACAGCAAGATACTGAAAACCCATTTTAAGAAATAATGACGAAAAACTTCACCCACTTTGTGAAAGAAATAGACTTACAAGTCCAGGAAGCACAGCATAACCCAAACAAAAGGAATCCAAAAAGGACCACACCAAGACACATCATAATTAAAATGCCAAGAGCAAAAGACTAAGGGAGAATATTAAAATCAGCAAGAGAAAAACAGTTAGTTACCTACAAGGGAGCACCTATACGATTGTCAGCTGATTTCTCAACAGAAACTATGCAGGCCAGCCAGGAGTGGGAAGAAATATTCAAAGTGATGAACAGAAAGAAACTACAACCAAGATTACTCTACCCAGCAAAGCTATCATTTAGAATAGAACGGCAAATAAAGAGCTTCACAGATAAGAAAAAGCTAAAGGAGTTCATCACCACCAAACCAGTATTATATAAAATGCTGAAAGGCATTCTTTAAGAAGAGGAAGAAGAACAGAAAAGTAAAGATAGAAATTATGAACAACAAATACATATCTATCAACAAGTGAATCTAAAGTCAAGTGAATAAAAAATCTGATGAACAGAATCAACTGGTGAATAAAATGGAATCAGGGGCATAGAAAGAGAGTGGACTGACAATGCTCTGGGGGAAAGGGGTGTGGGGGGTGTGGGAAGAGACTGGACAAAAATCGTACACCTATGGATGAGGACAGTGGGGGGCGGGTAAGGGAAGAGGGTGGGGTGGGAACCGGGTGGAGGGGAGCTATGGGGGGGGGGGGAGGGAAACAATTCTAATAATCTGAACAATAAAGATTTATTAAAATTTAAAAAGATAAATATTAAATAAATAAACTCTGTCACTTTAAGACCATCTGTTATTCTGTAAAATGACTTTGTTTTTTTGTTCAAATAAAAGAAAAAGATAAACTTAACTGTCTGACCTT